>NW_027466057.1:802500-1002500 GCF_046127955.1 Nelusetta ayraudi
TTTTCAGACCAAAGTAACAATAAAAAATACAAACCCCAACAACTTTAAAATCTCCTCTCTGATTTCTAAACCGGGTCCGTCTTGTTTTCTGCAGCATTTTTTTTGTTGCCTCCCGCAAATGTTTTCAGTTTGCTCGACAAGAAATGTCAGTCTCAACAAGTCGATACGAGTCCTTAAAAAAAGAAGCCACTCAAATATCAAGAAGCCAAAAAGTAAAATATTCCAGACGCGCTCCCACGGTCTGAACTCAGAGCAGCTCCTTCTCTGCAGCCTTTACCGATCCCAGCCTGACTGTTTGCTTGTCTGGTGCCACTCATTTTTAAAAGACAGACTTTAAGAGTGTATAAAAAGAGAAAATGACCGTAAAAATAACAGTAATGTGATGTTTTATTTTTATTATAAAAAAAAGATAAGTAAATATTATGTGTGCCGGACACTTTTTGCAGCGTGCTTTGCTGCTGCTGCTGCTGTTGTTGCTGCTGCTGCTTGTACTCAGGCTGTGTTTCCCCTCTTGCAGTCACCCTTTATTCCCACTGCTCGCACTGGTGTTTGAGAAGTGCGAGTTGGCGACGTGTACTCCGAGGGAACCGGGAGTAGCAGGCGGCGATGTCTGCTCCTCAGACTCCTTCAATGAGGATATTGCAGTCTTTGCCAAACAGGTTATTGTTTTTTTTTTGTTTTTTTTTGTTTTTAAAATATATAAATATACATCCGCATGTTGCAAAGAAAAGACAAATAGATGTGTTGTGGCTGCGCAACAACTGTCTTGGTCTCAAATATGCCCCCCTCCCCTCCCCTTTCCTCCGCTCCATATTTTATTGCAAGTAAACTGTCTCTTGATGAAAGAGCAGTGTGTGCAAGAATTCCCCACACCACATTATGGCATAAAAATCATGCACATCAGTGTGTAAACACGCACACAACCCGCACAAGTTATGCAAAAATACACATGAAAAAAAAAGAAAGAAGAAAAAGAAACTAACTTGTGTTGTAAAATGTGTTTCATTATTTTAGGTCCGAGCAGAAAAACCTTTATTTTCATCAAATCCAGAGTTGGACAATTTGGTAAGCTGCTCTTTGACATGTCTGTCCTGTTTACGGGGTGTCGTTTCTGCGGGAATCTACCGCGCTGCCCGGAAGTATGTGTGTGAATTTATAATGACCGGTCAGTTTGAACGCGACAATATGTCCAGAACTTTTCAAAAAATAAATTGTTCTTGCTCCCTAAACAGTTCGCGTAGTTTTAGAAATTAAAATGTAAAAATAACAAAAACAATGTGTGATGTTTGTTTGTTTGCTTGCTTTTCTCCAGATGATACAAGCCATACAAGTATTACGATTTCACCTCTTGGAATTAGAAAAGGTAAATTGAATTTCAACCCTTCCCGTCCCTATTTAACTTTTATAAAATGTAATATAATATTTAAGCGGCAAAATATTACGCAAATATTTATAACGCTTTGAAGAGAGAATATAGGGTGTTTAATTTTCATAAATGATGCCATTTTATTTTGCCTACCACTCGTGCAACTATTGATAAAAAAAAATACGCCGGAGCCTTGTGTGCGCTCACGTTGCACATTGTTATCGATCCGCAGCTACAGTTTCACCTGCTCATTATCTCCCCAGCTCAGGCCAGGCTGATTATTATTTATTTGATTTTTCTTTTTTTTGGTGCGTGTGTGTGTATGTCCGTGCGTGTGTGCTAGCGTGTGTGTGTGTGTGTGTGTGTGTGTGTGTGTGTGTGTGTGTGTGTGTGTGTGCGTGCGTGTGTGGCTGCGTGCGTGTGTGGCTGCGTGCGTGTGTGTGTCAACTTGTTGCTCAGTCTCCCGAGAATAATAAGCACCGCAACAATTTCTCTATTGTTTCCTCGCCGCCGATAATGCCCCTTAATTGGAGTCACTCTTTGACTGGCTGCAGCAGTTTCCTCATCCTGGGAAAAAAAAAAAAAAAACACAACAGAAAAAAACAACAAAAAAAAACAAAAAAAAACAACAATAATAAATAATGTCTTTTCCTTCCCACCACCACCCGTTCTATCCCCCCCCCCCCCCCCCCCCAGGTGCACGAACTCTGCGACAATTTTTGCCACCGGTACATCAGCTGTTTGAAAGGAAAAATGCCAATAGATCTAGTTATTGACGAGCGGGATGGCAGCTCGAAATCGGATCACGAAGAACTCTCGGGATCGTCGACCAACCTCGCAGATCACGTGAGTAACCTATGGTTTTCTTTGCTTTATCTAAAATTGATGATCCCAAAAAAACATGGCGCGCTGGATTTTATTATTATTATTATTATTTTTTTTTTTATTATTATTTTTTTTTGTCGCGCGCGTCTGCAGTTTATCCCGTCGCGCCCGAGCAGCACATTTCCTCCCCCCCCCCCCCTTTAAAGGCACCTGAATAATCCGCTGTTTGTAAATAATCCGATTTGTTTGATGTTTCCCATAATGCCAACTTTTCAGCTACTTAGCCTCTGCTCGGTGCGTGACCCCGCTGCGGCAAGTCAAGTAAATAGAGCGCGCTGTGTTCTGCGAGCTACAAGAGAAAGAAGGAGGGAGAGAGAGAGAGAGAGAGAGAGAAAAGTGCCGATCGATGTTCTGGGGTCAAAAGCCACATGTGATACAATAGGCCGAGTTATTGTTTTAGGCTTTTGATTAGGGGCGGCCATGTGTGCATAATGCGTCCGTGCTTGTGCTGGTGCGCTGGGAGGAAATGTGTGTGTGTGTGTGTGTGTGTGTGTGTGTGTGTGTGTGTGTGTGTGTGTGTGTGTGTCTTGAGAGGAGGTGTGTGCGTAAAAAACAAAACAAAATCGCCGCCGTGCGTTATGGAGAGTTTGCACGCTGCCCGGAGAACAGAGGAGGGGAAGAGGGGAAGGGAGGGGAAAGAAAAAAAAAAAACGTGAGGCAATTATCTGTTACGCAGGTTTAACGTTAAAGCAGGGTATCAGCACTAAGCCGTAGCTTTAGGCCAATATTTAAAAAGAAAAGGGCTTTATATTTGGCTGCTGTGGGAGCTGGATGCGGCCTGTGCGTAAAGCTGTGGATTCTCCTCCTCCTCCTCCTCCTCCTCCACCTCCTCCTTTTACTTCTTCTTCTTCTTCTTCTTTTTCTTCTTCTTCTTCTTTTTTCACACCCCCCGACCCCCCTCGCCCACCCCTGCCCTCCCCTCGCTGTTCGCTGCTGCAGAGGTGGAGAGAGCCGGTAGCCCCCTTATTGAAACAGATCTCAGAGCTGAAGGCTTAGCATCAATGTCAAGTTCACACAAGGCGCATGATGGCGCGTCTGGAGGCCTTCCATCGCCGCTGATGTTAATGTGTTTAATTGTTTCCTATTGATTTGCCGCGTGCTTCGCTGCTGCTGCCGCTTGCCTCAGCCGCCGCTGCCTGCTGCCGCTTGCTGCCGCTTGCTGCCGCTTGCTGCCTCTGCAGTAGCAGCGGCGACCCCTCCCCACCGCCACAACCACCACCACCACCACCACCAACCCCTCTCCGCTCTCCATTTTATGGCTGCAGGCTCCATAATGCTGAATTCAATTATATGCACCTGAAGTACAGTAGCTTTAAATTTAAAGATCGATTCCTCTGGTTTAAATCGGCGCATTTTCGGTGTAATAAACATAACCCGCCCCCTCCTCCTCCTCCTTCCACCTCCTCCACTGCCTCTGCACCCTTTGAGCTGAGAGTCTATTATTGAGTTGATATCTGGGAATTATTATCTGTGGTAAAAAGCTAATGTTTTTCCGTGGAGGGAAGGAAAGACGTGTGTGTGTGTGTGTGTGTGTGTTTGCGTGTGTGTGGGTGAAATCAGCAGGGGCTATTGCAACAAAGTGAGCAGTTAATATCTGCGCAGCACAAGGCCAAGCCTATTAGGAATTAAAGCAGATTTAAGTGTTATGCAAAGTCGCGGCTCTGCATCTGTTGGCTCTGGCTGGAGGCCCAATAGCGGCGGTGGATTCCCGGCGAAAAAAGGCCAGTTTCCAGGGGGGCGCCGGGCAGTGCAGCGCAACACACTGCACTGCACTGCACTGCACCGCCGCTCAGCTCAGCTCAGCTCAGCTCAGCTCAGCCGCGCCGAGAGGCTCAGTTGGAGCCTGTGTCGGAGCGAAGAGGAGGAGGAGGAGGAGGAGGAAGCGGTCAAAACAGACCGGCGACACCGCGCTCCTCCTCCAGCACAAGTGCAGAAATGAGGCATGCTGTTGTTTATATTTTGGAGATTAGATAAACTGGCCCTGTTTAGCTTCACGGCAGATGGTTGATACTCAAGCCAATTTTCCAGCTGTGCCTCCCGGTGCCCTCAGACAGACAGACAGACAGACAGACAGACAGAGCACACGTGAGAAAATGCACCTATTTCATGTTTGTATTTGCGCTGTTGTTGTTGTTGTTGTTAATTAGACCATTGGATATGGCAATAAAGCAAATCAGGAGCAGCAGTAAAAGGCTGAGGGTTGCGTGGCAGAAGGAGGAGATAGTTTTACACTCGGAGCGGCCGCCTCATTAGCTGCTTCAGCTTTTGAGGGATTTATTTCACTTTTGTAACACCGGTGAACTTTTTATGATGTCTGCTCTGACTGGCGGGCCACCGCAGCGACACCAACAAACCAGCCTCACCTCCTCCGTGTTTGTTTTTAAAGCTCAGATTGCACAAAATGAAAAACGTCCTGCTTCTTTTTAAAAAAAAAAAAAATTTAATAAATGTATTTCTAAACGGGTGAAATGTTTCATTCCTGCTGTTGCGCGTTATGGTGGAAATGTCTGTTGCTGAGAGCAAAACTGCCGGCTGTGTGTGTGTGTGTGTGTGTGTGTGTGTACAGTGCAGTGCAGTGCAGTGAGGTGGAAGCCTCATGGGTGAATAGTTAACTTCCTCAGCTGTGTTGCTCTCTGTGCAACAGCATACAGGGCAACAGTGGCTGAAATTTGCTGTCAAATATGCACAAAAAGCTGTAAAGAAAAAAAAAAAAAAGAAACCCAGGGCACTTTGCGTTGGGCTCGTCTTGGATTCATCTGTGTTATTTACGTGCGCTTGGCTTTATTTTATTATTCATTTCCGCAGAAGGGGATGGAATCCGGGGCCTGATAGTTAGGTATGCTAATTTATTTAGTTACCATCTCTCACGTCCATTTTTTTTTTCCTCCTTCCCTTTGCTTTGATATGCATTTTTAATATATAGCCCTGGGCTACATCTCATTTGGCCAAAGTTGGTTTTTCTGGAGATGATGAGGCTCTTCACTGTGAAGGAGGCGTCCGCCGAGCTTGTTTTCTTGGGAGCGCGCGTGCGTGTGTGCGCGCGCTCCCCGTCTCTGCTATTTTACATCTCTCTCCCCCCCCCCCCCCCCTTCGTCCGTACCTGACAGCGGAGCGTAATGAGTGCGGTTTTATTTACACTTGAATGCAGCATTGTCTGGGAGATGATAGGATTACGGTGGAGTGAGAGCCGGGGATGAGTCCTCGCTGACACTGTTGATTTCTCTTATTGGCTCACCGTGACTATCTCAACCGTGTAGCCCACCCAGAACTTCCTACAGCTATATAACACCCCCCCCCCGCCGCAACCCCAACATCCCAACAAGAACAACCCCATCCCAATTAAAACAGATGGGGATGGGAAGGGGGGGGGTATTATACTTGAAGGCTGCTGCGGAGGAAGAAAAACAAAACTGCGCGTGTGGATTTTGATGCGCAGTGCGTCAGTGGTTCGCTCTCTTGTCTTTTTAATTACTGAAGAATTTTTTTTCCCTATCTCCTCTGCGCTACATCCAATTAAGGGGGGGGCAAATAGAATTAACGGCGTCTGAATATTATCTGTTCTAATGAATTAGCCTATTGTGCCTGCGCGCTATTGTGCCTCTCCTCCAGCGGCGGAGCTCGCACATTAGCGGGAGGCTTTTCATTTTCCCGCCACATATGCATCACAACGGCAGAGTTCCCCCCCCCGTACTGATTTGAGATTCTTTTTCGCAGACCCCGAACGCTTTAGCTTTTCCTGCGGTGCTTACCTCGTGGAGCGGCGTTTGTTCTCACAGAGGAATTTTTTTTTTTTTTCCTTCTTCAGCGTAACTTATCTTCGCTCGACGGCGTGGCTGGGAAAGGAGGGAAAGAGAGGGGAGAAAATAAGCTTTTCTGTGTTTACATCCGGCTCTCCGCTGCAGGCCGCCGGCGATGTGGGCCGCCGGTCAGGCCCGGCCGGTGATGTCACAGGTGGCGTCAAGTAAAGGCAGTATCTTTTCCATCTGGCACCTTTCAGCGATTTTTTTTTTTTGCGCTCGTCTGAATTTCTTTGCTTTGGATTGGTGTTCGGATCCCAATGGCAACGCACGGCGTGCAATCACTTTGTGATGTCTGGCTCGACGTTTCCTGTTTGATTAGTGAGGAGAGGTCCCCTCCCCCCCATGCCGCCGAAGTGGCTGCAGAGGTCAGGCGAGGCGAGGCAAGGCGAGGCCAGGCCAGGCCAGGCCAGGCTCACTTGTTGCGCTGCCCTCCGTTCAGCTGCACCTATGCCCTGCACGGCTGCCAACTGCAGCTGTCCCGGCCGGGGCTGCGCGCGCATCCACGTCGCCGTGCATTCACACGTCACGTGGCGCTGGCGTGCGCCAAATCAGTGCAGCCGGTCGGCCTTTGAAAAAGTTCAGGACTTTAAAATCATACTTTCAGAGCGGACGTTCAAAGACTGTTGTGTCTGGCGTCCTGCTGAACAGATGTGTCTTTATTTATTAAAAAAATATATACATTTTCTTCGTGAGGGAAACAGTAACTATTATAAACTTGCATCCTAGTCAAAACATTTAAATATAGCCAAGGTAATGTTTTAATTATTATTATTTTAATGTCTTCATTTCTGTGTGTGTGTGTGTGTGTATGGCCTACCCTGACAACAGTGCTGCGGCTTGTTTTGGAGTATAAATACTACAGTCAGACCCTTGAAATCTGCTTAAACACGCCCTGATGAGTTATTAGCCGCTAAATTAAGGACTCTTTATATTCGCTGTAATTAAGGGTGTTGTAAATGCTCAGCTGTTCCGCTGTGGCCGATGCTCACCTACACTCTACCTATAAGTGAGTCGTGCTGTATATAATTAACAGCAAGGTGTGTGTGTGTGTGTGTGTGTGTGTGTGTGTGTGTGTGTGTGTGCGTGTATGTGTGTGTGTTTACAAGATGTGCCTTAAAATGTCAGCCGGAGTTTTGATTTATGGCCCTTGCGGATTCCTGGTGCGTCAGCGATTCTCTGCGTGTTCGGCACAAGATCCCTGATGCTGCAGAAGCGGGGGGCAACGCGCACACAGACACACACACAGACACACACACGCGCGTGCGTTCTCAGCCGACTTCACGCCGCAGATTTCCTCACTTTCCTCGCCAGCTCCTGGGGAATTTGAGGGAAATTCAATGATGCCGCTAAATCAATTTTATTCGAGATTCCCGGGGATGTAGGCAGAGCGCGGGGAAGGAAGGCGAGCTCGCGCCAGGCAGGTGTTTGTAAATGAGGAACAGGGGACAGGAGCATGCGGAGGAGGCGGCGGTGGCTCCCCTCCTGCGGCTGGCGATGCGGCGCTACGAGCTTTCCTCCCCATATTGTCCTGCTTTTATATTAATTACAACTTGTATTATCAGCTGCCAGTTGCTAACCCCGGCAAACAGAAAAGGCTGCCCCCAGAGACCACGCTGCCTTTGTGTCTTATTCTCCATCTAGTCCTATTGTGTGTGTGTGTGTGTGTGTGTGTGTGTGTGTGTGTGTGTGTGTGTGTGTGTGTGTGTGTGTTTGCTCGTTGGCATTCTCCTCCTCCTCCTCCTCTTCTTGGTAACACTGCTCTTTAACACAATTAGTGAAGAGCATGGAGTGAACCATGTTTGACTCCTAATTATACCCAGCTTCAGGGAATAGTCACATGGCTGGAGGATTTTTTTTTTCTCTTCTTCTTCTCCTCCTTTCTCATTTGCTTTATTTTTCCCCCTCCTCGTGTCTTTGCGTAGGCCGTTTGGGGTGACGTGTTTTGTTACCTCCCCCCTCCCCTCCCTCCCCTCACCCCATCCCTTCGCCTCGCCACGCCGCCACAACTTGTTTGAACTTTATCAGACCCGCGAGGGCTGTGACAAAATGCTTGCGTGTGTTTGCACTGTGCGCCGCCGCCGCAGCCGCCGCCGCTGTTGATGTGCCCTCCGCGGCTCGGAGAGGCGCGCTAAATTATTCATGGGAGGAAAGGCTGCTTCCCTTTGTCACCTTGTTGGGCTTGGAAAGTTAACGCTTTTGTTGTGGTATTTGTTGTCTTGTTGTTTTTTCTCTCCCCTCTCCGCGGGATGAATGCGAGACGACTTACAGGTACGAACGGGAACAAAGCCCTGCGCCGCCTCATCAAAGATGCACCTACTGCACACTTGGCGGGGGCCCCTCTGCCCACTGGGTTGTTTTTATTATCATTATTATTATTGTTACCAGGTCATATAAAGTGCTGCAGTCTGTTTTTCACCCCGTCTTATACATGCGGCCAGGCCCATTAAACCTATAGGCTAGCGAGTCGAGGCAAAATATATCTCCCCTTAACGCCATTAGCTGAGGTGTCTTTGAATTTAATTTAGTGCCGGCGCCATTAAAAATGACACATTACTCTGCAATGATAGCTAAATTAAGTCCTATTGATTCAGCTGTTGCATTAGAGCCGTGCAGCGCTGGCAAGTGTTGCCGAGAGAGAGAGAGAGAGAGAGAGAGAGAGAGAAAGAGAGCAAGGGGAGGGGTTGTGGTGGTGTGTGTGTGTGTGTGTGTGTGTGTGTGTGTGTGTGTGTGTGTGGGAAGCGGGGAGGTGGGGGGCGGGGGGGGGGGGGGGGGTGAGGGTGTCTGTTGGAGTGCAGCTCGTACAGTTTTTCAGGTTTGTCTCGGGTTTTTTTTTGCTGGCACCGCGCTCAGCGGCGAAACGTCCGATCCAGTCTCGGCGAGTCGCCCCAGCTCGGCTCCAGCAACACGTGCACTCTGGCATGCCGCTGAAGAGTCACATGCCTCCTTATGCTCCTCCTGTTGGCCCAGCCCCCCCCCCCCCCCCCGTGTGTCTCAAGTGGGCCGATTTCCGTAAGAAACGGAACCAAACCCCCCCCCCCCCAAAAAAAAACAAAAAAACGGCAGCGATTGCCATAACAACAGAACGCCGTTTCCACGGAGGGCACCATGTGTTGATCATCCGAGTTAACACATCACCATCATCCGTCGCTCTCCGGGTGCAGACCCCCCCTCCCGCCCGCCCGCCCGCCCGCCCGCGCCCCCCTGGTGGGCTTAAACCCGCGCGCCGGGCTATTGTTTGCCTCGTCTTCTTCGCCCCTCTCCTGGCTAATTCTCCGAGCTCTTTATCTGATTGCCATCCGGTGAACAGCTGACGCTGAGAGGGCCTCGAGTGGCGGGGAGGGTCTGAAGGGCCTTGTGTGTGTGTGTGTGTGTGTGTGTGTGTTTCTCTGTCTGCTGTTTTCAGCCCCAGAGCTGTTTGAGAAAACAGCCCCTCTTTTCCCCCTCCGAAAAAAAAGAAAAAAAAAAAACTTAGCGAGATAAAAGGGCGCCCGGGCTTCGCCTCCGCGGCGGCAAATCAGGTCTGCGCGCCCAGGGGAGCCCCGGCGAGCGCTCATCCTGTAGCCAACCTCCGCTAGTCGTCTCCAGGCCCTCTCCTGTCGGTCGTCCACCAGTACAGCTCACTCTGACCGGGACAACAAAGCAGGCAGGCAGGCAGGCAGGCAGGCAGGCAGGCAGGCAGGCAGGAAAGGGAAGGCAGTCAGGCTCCCCTCTGGAAGTCGACCTGAAACTTCGGCCGTCAAGTCAGGCGAAAATGGTAAAATTCTTTCTTGGAATATTCTGCGGCGTGCACATTTTCCTCTGGCTTTTCCTACGTATGTATGTATGTATGAATGTATGTATGCGTGTGTTTATGTGTGTTTGAGAAGAGGGGGGCGGGGGGGGAGAGAAAAAAGAGGGGGAAAAAAAGCAGCTAAAGCCATAGCGGGAACTGAGAAGTGGGTTGAGGTTTGTGGGAAGCCTTGGTGCAGGCCTGTGTTTGTTTGGCTTGGGCTGGGCTCAAGGGGGGCTGCTTCTCTGCGAGCCCCAGACAACACTCGGCCCGCGCGTCCGCCAACATGTTGTCATCGGGCTCAGGTGACAAGTTAGAGGGAAGGCCTAGCAGGGGAAGCCTTAGCCAGGGTTTTTTTTATTTTTTTATTTATTATTTTTGAACTACAAGGCCAAATCGACTCTTTGGTTTGCAGGACGGCGGGGGAGGGTGGACTGATCCTGGGCGTTTTAAGCGGAGCCACTGTAGCCGGTGACGCGGCCGGCGTGTCCCCACCGGCGGCTGAATGGCAAAGGAAATTCCACCTCTTGCCTGCCTTCGTGTGGCACTGATAAAGCCCTTCCTGTACAGTAGAAAAATCCCGTTTCCCTGCGTGCGGCGGCGACAGGGCAGCGGGAGGCGGAGGAGGAGGCGGAGGTGGAGGAGCAGGAGAGAAAAAGAGCTGCACCAGTAGAGGGAGGGCGGAGGGAAGGGGGAGTTGGGGAGGAAAAAAAAACTTTTCAAGTTTTCAGTTTGTTTATGGACTGGACTTTGAAGCGAGCCAGCTGAGATTTAACACTTCTTTCTCAGCGTGTGTCTGTGTATATAAAAGCCGGGTGCGTGCGCATTGGCTGTTTATACTTCTTGCTCTATTATGTCATTAGCATGTGCGCGGAAAAGGAGTGCGTTTTGCGCAAGCCCTCCTCCTCTGTGGGTGTGCGCGCGTGCTAGCATGTGTGCGCGCGTGCACATTTCTGGCAGATTAGCAGGACAATCACTGTCATATCTTATTTTCATTTCTGACAGTGGTAATGATTAATGCGCGCCTGTGGTCTGTTTGGACTTTTTACCTCCACATTTCTCACTTGACACGGAAGTCTCGGCCGGCTCTGCTTTTCTTTTTCTTGTTTTTTTCCCCTCCCGCTCTTGAAAAAAAAGAAAAAAAAAAGAACGAGCTCTGCCATGTGCGCTGAGACGATTACTCACGAGGGCTTCACTCCCGGTGCCACGTTAACGGGCGCCGCGTTTTGCCCTCATGCATTAATGAAACACTTTGATTACGGCGTTTTGACTTATGGCCAGCTGCTCGGGCCGCATTAGCTTCCGACTCTTCGGCCATGATTCCGCTGGCGTCCGCGGCTGTCAGCTTTGTTGGGAAACAGGCAGCGGGGGCTCTTTTGGCCCTGCCAGGAGTATGGAAGCAGTCCAGGCAGGCAAAGCCCTCACGGTGCTTGTAGACTCTCACATGTGTCACTCTCACTTGTCCTCCGCACTCACACGGCCTCTCTGTCTCTCTCTCTCTCTCTTCCCTGCCCCTCTCCGGCTTTGCTCGGGGGAATGCGGATGGATGCGCGGACCGACCGACCGACGGATCCCACGCTCGTCTTTCTTTTGGAAAAAAAACAAACAAAAACCACAACCTCAGAACCCAGCTTCCTGGAGAGACCACGATGACGCCACCTCCACACACTCAGCCGGCACACCGGGGCCCTCCAGCGGGGGACACGCTTCGCAGAGCGGCGACAACAGCAGCGAGCAAGGTGAGCCAAAGCACACAAATTGGCATGCGTCCCACACACACACACACACACACACACACACACATATACGTATATATGTATGTAAAATGCATGCACGTGTGCACTCATGCGTTAACGCATCGACGTGCGCCGATGCAGGCGCAGATCCATGCAGGACATATTAATCATCGTGCACGCCGAGGCTTGCCAGCGCGTTTTGCTTTAACCCTGTCTAATGTGTGATCAGCGGTGAATAGATGCCACATGCTGACACGCACACACACAGACACACACACACACACACACACACACACACATCCCCGTCCTTTCCTCTCGCACGCTGGATTATCCCGCTTTTTGAATGGCATCCATGTAAACACATAGTCACACCTAAAAATGGACACGCTTATCCAGAGCTCCACGCAATGCAGAAAAAAAAAAAAAAATTAAATAAACAAGCAGCGAGACGCTCCAGCCGAGCGGCGGAGGGGCTTCCAGAGTGTTGCTATTTACAGAGACCCAACAAAAAAGCCGGTGATTAATAGCACATTTCTGCCAGTTCTTGTTTGCATTTAAACCACATTAACTTTGCTCGCACAACGGCGCCTCAATTATGCCTCGCCGAGCCCAGTGTTATCTGCTGCGTGACCTGCCAAACGGCAATAATGCATTTCAAAACAAGCGCATTTGAATTTATTACAGACAGCCTGCGCAAATCACAGCTATCTGTCTGCTGTTTTTGTCACGCTCGGCGTCAAATCCTGACACCAATCGGGCCTCGGAGGCATTTCGCCCGCCCGCCCGCTCGCGCCGGGGATCCGGAGGTGAGGCCAAGGCGGCGGCGGCGGCGGGGAAATTATCGGGGGTTAAAAACGGTTTCATTAAATTAAGCCGGCGGCGGCGGCGGCGGCGGCGGCGGCGCTGGGGAGAACCTTGGCCTGTCCTTTCCTCGTCTTCCCCTGGTGTTTAATGTGCCCATGTTTCCTTTTCATGTCGGCGCAGTGTGTGTGTGTGTGTGAGCGTTTGGATCTCCGTCTATATCTGCGTGTGCCTCCTGGCAGTGTCCACGGTTTTGCATGAAATTTCATCAATCCGTCTGCGCGCGCAAATCCTCAGATGCGCACTTAAGAAGCAGCTCGCTCGCTCGCTCGCTCGCAGAGCAAACAGCCGCCGCGTTTTCCTGCCTGCGTGCGTGCGCGTGCGTGCGCGTGTGCGTTCGCGCCTCTCGCCCCTGCCAATAAGGCATCAAGTACCCCAGGCGGAGCAGCTCGCGCCGCTTATATCACCCCCCCCCCCTCCTCTTTTAGGCAACAGCCGCGCGAACCCTCCGCCGAGGGGCCGCGGCAGGCCTCTCTTGCCCCCGGTTGGGGGGCGGACTCAGCGGCTGGATCACAGGGCGCTCGATGACAGATCGTCGGCCGGCTAAAACAGGATGTGTCTGTTTTGAAGTCTTCAGCGTGATGAATGGCTGCCGCGTAATGATAGGACACTTAATTGAACATGATGGACAAATTCTCCTGCCGCCCGGGCGACGTTTGCCCAGCAAATTGAGCGGTTGCGCTTCAGCAGGAGTGGATTTCTGACTTTCACTTGTGTAGAAGAGACTTTATATTTAAAGGCTCAATTCAATGCATTAATTAAGCACTGAGGGGAAATGAGAGAAGCCCGTCTTTCTTTCCTGCTTTTGCTGGTGCACTCTTCAAGACAAGTGTGGCTTAAAACATGCATATCTGGAAAACAGCCCACTATGATGTCACAAAGGGATTTTTTTTCACCACAGGCCTCTCTTGGGTAGCGGACAGTTCCCCTAGTCAGGTGTTTGTGTTTTTTGAAGAGGGGCCTGAAAAAAAGCATCCTCTTTAGCGAAAAGCTAGCTAATCCAGCATGTTTTAACAGGAAGCTGTAAACAGAGGGCTAAATAGGGAGAGTTTTTCTTTTTTCTTTGATAATTACCCACGTACAAGGCTTCATCCCCGGAGGCCAGGTGGGAAAGTGAAGATTGTGCAGAGCGAGGGAGGGAGCTCCGAACAGGAGGGCGTTTTTGCACGGTCGGTGGAACACTGCGGGAACAACACAGCGAGGTGGGGGGGAGGGGTGAGGTGGAGGGAGGAGGAGGGGGAGCAGGGGTGAGCAGGGGGAGGAGAAAGAAATGCACCGCCTATTGATTATCTTACACACATAAGTACAAGTGACCTGTAATCCACAGAGCACTTATCGACTCCTCTCTCCCACTGTATCCAGTAACAGCCGATCAATACGGACCAAGAGACAGTTACGGTACGGCACCGCGCACTGGGCCAAGACCCAGCCGGGCCGGACCGGATCAAGGGTGGTTGGGTGGCGGGGCGGGGGGGGGTGCATCTGGAGTCTGATCTGGAATTTAACAAGCGCTTAAATACAACATCCAGCCTGCTCGCCGGTTTTTCTTTTTCGTTTTTTTTGCGTGGCGGGAGCGGCGGCGGGGGAGATAAAAAAATAGAAAAGAAAAAACAAGAGATGGGAAACAAAGACGGCGAGGGGATGAAGGGAGGCGGAGGTTTTTAAAAAGAGGCACGGAGCGAAGCGCACGGAGGTGAACGAGTGGAGAAAGTTGAGAAAGTCGTCGGCGCGCGGGGAAGAAGACAGGGAGAGAGAGAGGGAGAGAGGGCAGCTGATTTAATGGTCTAATGAGGCCGTCCTCCAGCCAGTTGTTTTGTGCGAGGCGTGCTCTGACCTTTCGCTCCGCTCGGGAGCCCCGCCGCCTCATTTTTCACATTCTTTCAATTACGTTAACGCTTGAAGCGCTCGCTGGCGCTCCCGACTCTCCGGCCCTTCCACTCTGACGGAGCCCTTCCCCTTCCACAACCTTCTCCGCCTCACCCTCCACCCCCCCCTCCCACACCCCCTCCGCCGTCTGCACTGAACTCGCCTTCCCATCTCAGTACATTTCCACATAAAATTTGTGGTCCGCACTCTCGGCTGGGTCGGACGTGAATTGTGCGTCTCCTACTTCGGTAATGGGGTCTTTAACAGCTTGGCCCCTGTTAAAAGGGGTGACGGCGTGGATCAGCCAACGCGGATGGTGGTGGAGTACGTGAGTTCTTTTTTTTTTTTTTCTCCCCCCCCATCCCCTGCCAAAGAAAACACCGCTCTCTCTCCCGCCCTCCTCCTCTCCTCTTGCGGTGAGGTGTCCCTGCTGTGCGGCAAGAAAAAGCGTGAAAAAGAAAGCAAATCGATGCGGAAGAAACCCCGCTATTGAATATATGACTCAAAAATATCGAAGCGCTCCTGACAACTGTTGTGGAGGCTACAAAGTCACCCCCTCCCCCCCGCCGCCCTCCTCCGCCCTCCCCCTCAGGCTGACATGCAGGGGGATGCGGCAGTCTCGCCTCCCGCACGCAACCGCGCATCTCCACCAAAATAAAGTTTTTGTGGTTTTTTTCTCTCTACAACAACAGGTCTTTGGTCTGTTTTTTTTTTTTTTTTTTACAATTTGGCCACCGCCGTCCTCCTCGAACTTCCGGGTCGCGTCTCGCAAGCTGCCGAGCGCTCGCTGCACTGAGCCGGTGCCAAAAAAACAATTTAGCAAGTGCACAAAATATGCATTAGCCCTCTTGTGGTATAATTTGCTGTCAAGCAGCGAGCCAAGGTGGAGCACGCTCGTAGCTGTCAGTAAACATAGCCAGTTAAGGGTTCTGACACGTGTGGAGAGAGAGAGAGAGAAAAGCTTTCAGTCGAATACTTAGCGTTGCATCTTATTCCGCCCCAACTCAATTCCTACCAGACTTTATTTCTCTTTTTTTCGTTTGTTTATTGTTTTGTTTTCTCAGAATTTCCCACCAAAAGAAGAAAATATGAACTATCAGCCCGGGGGCAAATCCTGCACTCTCACTTACTGACTCGGAGCGAGTGACTCCCTGCGTGGTTTTCTTCTTTTTTTTTTTGGCTAGATAAACAAATATCAGCCGTTAATGGGAGACGGTTCAGAAGGTACACGCACGATAACAACTCCAGCGGCTCCGCTCGCACATCATCTTGATTCACGGCCCTTTGGAAGTCCTCCAAGCTTATCTTTAGACATCACACGCGTCAGTTTGCTGGGAGTTAAACTTGATGAATGTGCGCGCCTTAAAGACGAGCGCCGCTCTCCCCACCCGCCGACGTCTGCCAGCGTTTAAACGCGAGTGGTGCGACGGCGCAGCGCAGGCGAAACAACCTGCGCATTTGGCCACTCCGAACGCATCTGGGTCAAACGCGCTCGCTCGTGAACTTTGGAAATCGCCCGGCGCTAATTCCGCGCGGTGGGAGGGAGGGAGGAGGAAGCAAAAAAGTTTTTTCTCTTCCCCTTTTTGCCTTATATGTGTGCATTCAGCTGTGTACGAGCTAGCAAGTGTGTGTGTGTGTGTGTGTGTGTGTGTGTGTGTGTGTGCCTAAGCTCCAGTCCAGTCCACACTCGTAATTATTAGCTATGCATGAAGACCAAATCCACGTTGACATCTTGAGTGGTGAGCAAAAAAAAGGGGGCTTTTCGGTACAATTCCCCGATTCCACGCTAGATGGAAGAGGGAGAGAGAGAGAGAGAGAGAGAGAGAGAGAGAGAGAGAGAGAGAGAGAGAGGGACGGCTCAGCGGACGAGAGGAGAGAGCGTTTTGTACATTTTCTCAGCAATTGAACAATCGCCGGCCGCTCGGCAGAGAGACGGGCTCCCCAGAGAGAGAGAGAGAGGGAGGGAGGAAGGAAGGCGGGGACGGATGGATGGATGGAGGGAAGGGGAGGACGAGGGAGCCAGGCTGTGCTCTGCGGTATGACGGTGGGTTTGTGCCCAGTGTGGTGAGCCCCCCTCGGACCCCCCCCGAGGCCGGGGGCCCCACTCAGAGTGTTTTTTTTTTTTTGTGTGGAGATCACCGGAGGATGGGAGGGTCACCGCGTCCTCTCACCGCGGATCCTCGGCCTGTTGAATCAGCCACTTGCCTCCTGCTCAGCCGGGGGGGGGGAACAACAAAAAACCTCGAAAAGCAGGCGGACGGAACCACAAACACACAAACGACGACGGCGGCGGCCGAGAAGGACGAGAAGCCTTGTTAGCGTTTTAGTGCGCACTTCAGCCGCGGAGGGATCGCCGAGGTGTGTCTGTGTGTGTAAAATATATAGAGCGCGCGTGGGCGGGCGGGCGGTGGAGGGGCGCACGTGCACGTGCGAGCCAGTTGCCTCTAAGTGCCTGTTAGAGTTTAATTTAGTGTAGTAATTAAAGGCGAACACTGGCCCATAAACAACAGATAAACAATAAAGGCAACCCAGGCCCTGCTGTTTCATGGCTCTCGCTCCCAGCTGTTGGAGCGCCGATCTTTTTTCACCCTTTTTTTTTTTTGCCGTGCTTCCGACGCAACGCCGGGGCAACACGCTTGTGTGCGTGTGTGTAGCAAAAGTACATTTTTAGCTCGCGATGGCAAGAGACTGGACGCACGCAAACTCACACGCAGGGGAGGAAAGAGGGAACGTAAACACACAGGATGTGTCCGCTTCCCTCCGTTTGGAAGAAAAACACAGTGAAGCAATCAGGACGGAGGAGCCGCCCGCCTCGCCAGGCCAATTACTTGCAGATCCCGCTTAATGGCCGCGGCCATCACGCAAACATTAGCCGAAGCGCGGCGGCGGCGGCAATGATGATGATGATGATGATGATGATGATGATGATCGGCGCACATCATCATCATCAGTGCCGCCGTGCTGCAGTGTGGCGTGTGAACGCGGTGATAGAAGAAGTGCAAATTTGGAAGGGTTGAGGTTGATGATGGCGGGAAAATACCCAACACAGGCCATCAACGTAAGACTGCAATATTCTGGGTCTTATTTAAAAGCATTAAAAACTACGATAGCAACCAGAGGACGATATACATTCTCAAAGCGACTACTTGGAGATGCATTTCTGAAGACTTTCTTGACTTTCCCTCTCTTTTGTCTCGTTTTTGCCGCTACGTTGTGACTCAGTGGCCGGCCAGTGTTTCCCCGGGAGATGCTAACGGGCGCTCGGTCGCTGGGTGTCTGCTTGGAGAAGCAGTGCAGCGTCTGGCTGATGGCTTGTTGGGAAGGGGCGGGGCAGCTGCTGAAAGCTCCGCCAGACTTGCTGCTGCTGCTGCTGCTGCGGGTGGGGAGGGTCGGGGCGGAGGGGGGATACTTTCATGATCCCATTAGCATAAGAGAGGCTAAATTATTCATGCCGAGTGCTTAATCTATGGGGAAAAGTATAGTTAATGCACATAGTTTTAAAATGGATCGCGGCCCGCCTTTGCTCCAACGCCAGATTCTTGCTGGATTCAGCATTTGCCGGCGTTTACGGGAACGACTGTCACTCCCCCCCACCCCCACTCCCGTTGTGCGTGCGCAAGCGTGCACGTTTGGGGTTGGTGAGTGGCACGCCTGCTCCAGCTGCTGCTGGGTTTGGAGCCAGGTCCAGGGGGTCTTCACGGGTCCCGTCCTCACTCTCATCCCTTCTCTCTCCCTCACTCCCCATTCTTTTCCACCTCTCTTGTTGCTCCGCTCGCCCCCACCTCCCCCATACTGTCTTCCCCCCCACCCCACCCCGACTTTACCCCTCTCCGCCTCGCTCTCAGCGTAGCGCGGATTACCTGGCTTTCATCCAAAATGTGATTAAAGAGAATGATCGGCTCCCTCAGCTCCTTCCTTCCTTCCTTCCTCCCTTCCGCTCGCCGCTCGTCCATTTTTTCTCCTCTCCCTCTCTCTCTCTCTCTCTCTCTCTCTCTGTCTTTCGTCTGACCCCGCGTGTTGTGTTCTCAGAGTCTGTAGATCAGGGGGGAAAGCAAGGCAGCCAAGAGAGAGAGAGAGAGAGAGAGAGAGAGAGAGAGAGAGAGAGAGAGAGAGAAAATGGGAGGGAAGGGATTGCAAAAAAAACAACAACAGCGAAACAATGAAAGCAAACAAATTGTCAAAGGTTGAGTCGTGCCAGCGCGGAGTCGGCTCCACTTCCAGTAAGCGAGCCCTCTCGCCCACAACATCACCGCCACCGCCGCCACTCCGCGTTTCCTTGCATCCACGCAGCCCTCAAAGCCCCTCTGCCTCCACTCTGGTCCCTCTGGTCCATAATCACCCTCCCCCATCTCCTCCCTGCACTGGCCCGGCTCGGCTCGGCTCGGTCTGGCCAGGAACTGGGTCCTAGACAGCAGGAAGGGCACATTAACTGGGGCAGGCTAATGTGCAAAGTAACGTTCGGGGAACACAGGGGGAAAAAAAAATTACCGAGATTATTCTGACAGCAGCTGACGAGAAGGTCGGCTGCGCCGCAACGGAAGCTGGAGGGGGAGGAGAGATTCTGTCCTTTTGTTGTTGTTTTTGTTGTTGTTGTTGTTTTTTTTTTTGTTTTTTTTTTTTAAAAGGCCCACTGCGTAAGATTCAGAAGCTTCTAACACGTTAGCGGCGCCCAAAACGCAGAAACCCAAACCGGACGTGAGGAAGAAGACGCTGCTGCAGTCACGATGCAGTGAGAAGGCTTCTTCTTCTTCTCCTTCTTCTTCTTCTTCTTCTCCTTCTTCTTCTCCTTCTTCTCCTTCTTCTTCTTCTCCTTCTTCTCCTTCTTGTATTTTTTGTTTTCCTGGCCTGGAAACAAAGAGCGCTGATCCGTCCCTTCATTATGCAGCGCTTTAACACACCCATGTTGCGTCGCTGATTACACCAGCGCACGCGGTGATGACGAGCCGCACAACAAAAACCACTGAAAGGGATTTGAGCTGCCACCTCCCCCAAGGCCTTTTTTTTTTTTTTTTCGTTGTTGTTGCAGCATGTTGGATCACAGTGACTCCGATTCCTGCACAAGGCCAGAGCGGATTTTTTCTTCTTCTTCTTCTTCTTAACCCGGGGAGGAAAAAAAAAAAAAAGAAAGAGAAAATTTCCGTCGTGTTTCAACAGGCGAGCCCGAAGGGGGTCAGCCGAGAAGTCACCCTTTAAGAGGTGATAATCCAATTGCTGGAGTCCTCAACAGATTCATTTTGCCTCCCTGCGTCTGGCGGCGTCTGGCGGCGGCGTGTTTGTGTGTGTGTTTATAGAAGAGGGGCGAGCGAGCGTGCTGGAACCTAATGGTGGGGGAGAGCGGGAGAGCCGGGGCGGCGAGATGCCACCAGGTTCTCCTCCTCTGTGTCTGTCCGACCCGACCCGGGGGCCCCCGCTCTGGATCAGAGAGGGGTCACGGGGGCCAACTCTGTCAAAGGCACACCTGCAGGGAAACTCCAGGAGGAGGAAAAAAAAAAAAAAAGAAGGCTGACTGCCGGCTTACGCCGGGCCGTTTAAGGTGCGCTTATTTGGAGTTTAACCCTGACTTCAGATGTCCTTTCCCCTCTCCGCCTCTTTGTGTTTGACCAATGGGCCTTGCGCTCTTTCACTCTCTTTTCTTTCTTCTTCAAACCCCCCCTCAACCTCTTTGCCTCTTTAATCTCCCCACCGCCTCACCCTCCCAGTTCTCCTCCCTCCTAATGTCCCAACCTGACATCGCGGTGGTGAAGCCCTGACAAAAAAAAAAAAAAAAAAAAGACGGCCCAGCGGCTGAGTGGCTTAGCGGAGGCCGGCTCTGGCTTGTTCCTCCCGCCGTGTGTCTCTCCCTGTGTGTGTGTGTTTTCCCCCCTTCATCTCCCTGTGTTTGCATCACGGAGGCGCATTCTGCCACTATACCCTACAGGTAGTGCTTTAACCAGGCTGCCGCCGCCGCCACCGTCCAAGAGAGTGGGAGGATGATAAAGAAAGTGTGTTACAATCCGAGTTCCTTTTCCTCCCCTCCGACGATTTTCACGCGCGCATCTTTCACGTTTATGCAAAGCTTTTGAGGGCATTATGCACGATAAGCTCATTTTCTAGTCTGATTCCGACTCTAGTACATGCTTTAATGACTCTTAAAGCCAAGGGCTGCTTTTTTTAGGCATAATACAAGTCTCTCGGCTTCCCATGTAGTCGCGGTGGTGATGGTTTTTTTTTTCTCTTTCCACACCTGATCACTTTTGTTCGCCCATTTTATGGCTATTGGGGAGCAGGGCGCGGGCCGACGGGGGGTGTGAGGTGAGTGATTTGACAGCGGTTGCCGCCACGAGCCCTAATGTTTATTGGAAGCGAGCGTCTAATAATTTTTGATTACCCCAGAGGAGGTATTAGCCATGTTAGTCAGCAAGGATAATTTCTTATTTACATGCCTGGAGCAGCGAACACTCAGAAGGAAACGCTGGGGCTAAATGTGCAACAAAACGAATCCAACGTGCCAGAGAGAGAGAGAGGGAGAGAGAGTGAGAGGGAGAGAGAGAGAGAGAGAGAGAGAGAGAGAGAGAGAGAGAGAGAGAGAGAGCGAGAGAGACGCTCCATCCTGGTTGGCTGCAGGGCTGAGGCTGAGAAAACCTTCATTATGCATTTACCATAATTCATTTAGAGGGTTATCAATTTGCAGAATACAGAGGAGATGTTTGGAAGGGGGCTGGCGGGTGAGGAGGGCGGGCGGGTGAGATGGGGGGTGGGGGGGCGGGTGAGAGCACCGTATCAAACACAGAGAGGAGGGAGAATGAGGGAGATGAAAAGCGGCGGAAGATATTCAAGGATAGCTCGGCGCCCGGGTTTACGGAGAGGGAGAGAGAAAAAAATGTTGCTCCAATTACACACTTTTCCGTGTTCTGAGGCACAACTTGCATGTTAAATGCTGCAATCGCTCGCCTTTTATTTTTTTCTCACCACTGTCACGCTCCGCCCCCTAAAAGAAGGAGAAGAGAAAGAGGAAGAA
Organism: Nelusetta ayraudi; assembly: GCF_046127955.1. Classification (NCBI taxonomy): domain Eukaryota; kingdom Metazoa; phylum Chordata; class Actinopteri; order Tetraodontiformes; family Monacanthidae; genus Nelusetta; species Nelusetta ayraudi. Next base: position 823,781 of record NW_027466057.1, read on the forward strand.
GCACAAGCCGATTTCCTTTTAATGAAAGCCATTTGGCCCCGGAATTTCTTTTTTTAAGAGTGAAGCTACATGGAGATGTTGCCGTTCAAATATTGCCTTTGTTTTCGTTTAGCATCGGTCTTTGTTTAGCTTCTGCCCTGCTTGCTCAAGGAGGTTTCCTCTTTCTCCTCGGGAGTGGGTTTTCTTTTACTGCGTGTTTTCATTTTTCTCTCCTGGCAACAGCGACGAGAGAGGCGAAGAAAAAGACCTTTAAAAGCATCTTTTCCCTCCGCCACTGGGCGAGGATGACTAAGGCCCCATTAGAACAATTGGAGGAAACTTGGGGAGACGGGGAGTGTTTTAGAAGAATGAACGCGGCCACAGAAAACACGGCGTCCAGTGATAGCCGCTGCTTTCTTTTCTTTCATTATCTCGGGCGCAATATCCTCCACCTTGGAAAAAGTGCTCTCACCGCACGGCCCGACTTTAAAAATAAAACAATGAAAACAGCAGTGCAAGGGGGCGGCGGTGGGGGGAGAGGAGGGGGAGGGGTAAAAAAAAAACAAAACCAAAAAAAAAAAATACTTATAGTTTTTTTTTTCCCAAAGTAAAATGGATGGCGGGCGGGGGGGGGGGGCTCACATTGTTTGGCGGGAATGCTGACTCCCAGGGATGCGCTCCTTAGACAACTGAGTGTCTGCGGGAGACATCTGTGGAGGCTGACCCTTGTGACCCCGGAAAGAATGCTCTTAAGGTGGTGTTGGCGGTGCTTAGGGAGAGGAGGGGTGGGCTGCCTTTGCCACTGCGCCGTGGCCTACAGGATCGCCCGGCGGAAGCTCACAACAAACACGAACTGCCGGCCGGCGAGTCGATGGATCGGGAGGGGAGGAGGAGGAGGAGGAGGAGGAGGAGGAGAAGAAGAAGAAATATATATATATATGTGAATTTACAAGACAGAGTTGGGGAAGAAAGTGCCAGATGGGAGGGGAAGAGGGAGGGCGGACGGGAGTTGATCTCTCGCCGCTTCACCCCTCATGAGATCATGGTCCTGCTTTAGGAGGCAGAGGGAGAGGAGAAGATCCCTCACTGCTGCTGCTGCTGCGGCTGCTATTCAAAGCACCTGCCATTGTGTGGGCGCCCATCCAGGCCCCATTGTTGTGCAGAAATTAGTCGTGCTCCCCTTGCGGCCCGCTCGGACCCCCGTGTTGCGTTCGGGGGTTCCGCTGGCCGCGGTGTGGCCCCTCGGAACCTCCTCCTCCGCTGCCCTCCCGGTGGACACCGTCGCGCTGTTTCTGTCTCCATGAGACACCCTCGCATTCCTGTAGTTCTTCTCTTCTTTTGTGCTCCTTCCCTCCTTTGGTTGTTTATGCTTATTGTTCTTCGGAGCAGCCCCCTTATTACACATGCGGTGATATTTTTTAAGGGGCCTCTCTCTCCCCTTTGATTTTTCTTTTTCTCTTTTTTTTATCCGGGTCTCGTCGGGAGCTGTAGGGCTGGCCCGGCTTTTAGGGGCTCCCCAGCCGGCGTCTCGGAGAGAGCCGGGCTTGAGGGGGAGGGGGGTGGGGGGGGGGGGGTCGCGAGAGGGGCCGGGGCTGCCGGGGCCTACCGGTGCTACCGCGTGGTCGGGGAGGGGGAACGGGGGAACGGGGGGAGTGGAAGCGAGGGGGAAAATTGAAAAGTCAATAACGAAGGCCGTGCAGGAAAAAAAAAGGGGGTGGGGGGGGGGGGGGGGCAAGGGGAGGGGGGCAAGGGGAGGGGGGAGAGGAGGAAAGGGCGAAACAAAAGGAGATGAAGAGCTTCAAAAAGCTGAGAGCTGCAGAGCACTTCTAATTAATAGCATCAGAGGGAGACCTTTATCTTTTCTTTTCTTTTTTTTTCTCCCCCCCCCCCCCCCTTCTTCTTCTGGAACTTTGGCGTTGCATATTAACTTGCGAGAGGCGATTAAGAGCTCACATTGTGAGTCAGGGTCCATCGCGCTGGCAGGCCAGCACACTGTGGCCTCCTCCTCCATCTCCTCCTCCATCTCCTCCTCCATCTCCTCCTCCATCTCCTGCTCTTCTTTTCTTTCTTGGAAACGACATAAAAAACAAATGAAATCAATGGCAGCGAGTTGCCAGGAAAATTAAAACCGGCGAGCAAAACACAACCTTTTGCGAAACCAGCCACTCATCAGTCACGGCGGCGGAGGCGCCATCGTTAAGGTCTGCGGCCATTCGTCAGACCGCCGTCAAAACGGATCCCTCTTTGTCGGAAAAATTCAGCTTCCCAGCATTTTTTTCCCCCCGGCATTGTGTTTTATCAAACGCTGTTATCCTCCACTCCACTGTGTAGACTTTACGGCCGTTTCAGCACAGAAAACTTGCTTCGCTCTGCGTCGCAGAACAGATTGCACTTCATCGCCGCTCTGCCTTTCTCCGCGCGTCTAATCAAAAAAGGTTGAGGTCAAAAAATACGCCAAACACGCATATTTTTCAGCATTTCTTTTTTTTTTGAAGGGGTCAGCGAGGCTGTAATTTGAACGCAGCCTTTGCAATTTGTACTTTTTTCTCTCTCTCCCCCCCACCGCCGTAATAGGCTCATGTTTCTGCCGTAATTTCCACCTCCAACAGCTGTCAAGCCCCTAAAAATCAAAATTAGTGCCACGGAATTGGGCTTTAATGAAATGACCTGCTGGATGTACCTTAAGGAGCCGGGGCGGACAGTCAATACCAGCCATGTCAAAAAGCCTGCGTGCCGAGCCGCAGCCCCATTAACGAAAGGAAATAGTCTCAAGTAAATGTATTAAGCACTACTTCCACGTTCTAATTATATTTTTTCCCCTCTCCCTTCATAATTCATTCACTCTTTCATTAGCGCTTAGTATTGAAGGGGGGAGGGAAAAAAAGAGGTGGTGGGGGTTCGGGGGGAGGGGCGGGGGGGCTTTTAACTGGCTCTTCCTGCCTCGCGGGGTCACCAATTATTTGTCACGCCGTATTACAGGAATGTCAGACGAGCCGCAGTCGCACGCCGGGAGCAGCTCTGGCGTCCCGGCTGCAAGCGGCCAGGACGGACGCGTGTCGTCTCGCGTCGTCGGAGGCCTTGTCACAGCACCAACTCCAACACTGTGTGTATTTAGGTGCTCCACCGTGAAGTGCGGAGCCCGGGCCTCCGATATATCCACGGATGTAGCGGCGGAGGCGTGTGGATGTGCGGCAGGGTGCAGCGGCGGGACGCCCGGGCCGTGGTTATTGACTTGTAAAGGAGCTGCTAGGTGAAGGGTCTCGACAAGACATGAGTGGCTGACTCCCTTGTAAAGACGTATCTGATTTCCCCACTGGTTGCCCCCACCCCCGCACCAACCCGCGCACCCGACCCCGAGAGACCGTTCACCTCATCTTATCAGCGGCTCACCTGCCGCCACGGAGGGAACACGGGTCGAAAGACGGTTTCGTGATTTTTTTTTTTTTTTTTAAGTTGATAAGTGAGCATCTAATAGTGTTTGAAGAGTCCTTAAAAGGGGCGGTTGCCTCGAAATTAGGTCAGAGTGGCTCCCTGAGTGCCGGCTACGGCCTCGACGGAATAATCAGTCGGGAATTTGACGATGGCAAACAATTCCACACGCGATGAAACTCTTTTTGCGGTTTGGTTCTAGCATCAATAACCCAGATCTTAACACTCCGTTAAGGTCGGAGTGCTTCAACCACAAGGGGCCTCCGTTTGGTGAAGTAAGTTCCTCAAAGCAGCAGTGGTGAGGAGCAGAACCGGCAAGAGGCAAATTCCCTTAATTTGCGCCAGTGTTCACAGGTGTAGCGGCATCGCCGAGAGGTCAGCGCGAGCTCGGCGCGGAGCGGAGCGGCAGAAACCTCCTCCCCGGTTCTTACTAATTTATGAGCGCAAACTGACAGAGAGGGAAGGGGAGAGATGCAGGTGGAGGGAGGAAGTTTTCATTGACTCTCCGGAGCCGGGCCCCAGCCGAAGGCCCTGGAGGGATCTGGCTCAGTTTGAACTTTATCAGGGGCTACGCTTAATCAATACGCTATCGGAAAAAGAATTAATTACTAAAGCAGAATAAAACAGCTGCATTTTAAACCAAGGATTCATCAATTCTGTAATCTCTTGGTTACAGCTCAGGTGTCAGGAGGATCATTTCAGCTCCATGTAATGAGGAACTGTGGGAGTTTGAGCCAAACCCTCCCGCCTCCTCCTCCACCCCTCCCCCCTCTCCTCCATTCCTGACCTCCTCCTGTCGACGCTCAGCCGCTACGCTCGGCCGCCTAATCAAGATATTTTCCCCGCATTTGCTTAATTGTTTTTTTTTAAGTCAATTTTCTTTCGCCCCCAGCTCAGCTCTCTCTGTTTTTGCAGAGGAACCCCCTTCTTCTCCGTCCTTAGCAGGCCCGACAACTTTAACCCCCCTCCCACCATCCCCGCCACCACCTCCCCCTCCCGCCCAATCCCACGACACTCGCTCCCTTCCCACCAAATTCCTGTCTTTGCGGGGATGGAATGAGGGGGTATTAAACGTGAAATCGCTGGTGCAGATGCCAACCAGAACGGGACGTTCCCGCTGCTGCAGCGGCGATCAGGCCGGACATTCCTCCCTCCACTCAGGCCGGGACACCGCTGGTGTGCTGGGTCGGGGGGCTCCAAGAGGGGAATACGGCGGAAGGTTGGTGGCGATGGCGCAAATTACATGGTGAAAAAAACATTAAAGGCCCCACGTGATGCACAAGTGGCTTTATTTGCTGGCTCCGCTTTCCAGAAGGTTTTTGCTAAAACATGTTTTAACAGCCGCTAGCCGTTGTTAGCCGTTGTTAGCCTTGTTTCAGTTCCAACAAAGCATCGGTTTCAAAGCTACGACTTGGAGCTTTTTCGGGAGGCTAACCTTGCTAGCATCATCAAGCTTGACCTGGAAGAAAATATATCTCGGGGACCTTTAATTATTTTGTGTGAATTTGATGCCAAACCACCACAAACAATCGCACACTGAGGGACTAAGGAGCCGTGCAGTGTTGTCTCTCCTCGGCTGCTACGTTGCCATGTCCACTGCCATCCACCCTCTGCAGCCCCTTGACCTCTTATCCCAAAGCCTGTAAACGGACCGTCCTCGACTCGCCATAATGGGGGGATTTCAAGGCAGGTTGAAAAGGGGTTATGGGTGATGAATTGGGTTTTTAGTGAGCTCATTAGGAAGCCAAACAGAGTTTAGACTGGCGGTGCGGGGCAGCAGCACAGTAATCAGTTCTGCTCGCTTTGTTCCCTGCCTCCAGGACATTCGTCTGGAAAAAAGAAAAAAGAAAGGGGAGAGACGGAGGAGGGGAAAAAAAAAGGAAAACTTCATGGCATTTGGCTGATGAGAGGGCTGCTGAGCAGAGGCTACAATCTGATGGTTGACTTGTTGATTTATAAACCTTTATAATCCATTTACTCCACCGAAAGCCTCCCTCCGGCGGCAGAGAGCCCCGTCGCCGTCAAAGTTTGATGCCGCCGACCCGCCAGGTGTCGCAAAGATGTCGGCCGAATCATCCTCCCCCGTTTATTTGTTTGTTTGGCTTGACTGGGTAATTGAGCGCGGAGAATCACGGCCGCCGCCGCCGCCGCCCGAATCAGACGTGGAACTCGACGGCCGGAGCTGTTTCGAATCAGCGGAAACCGCACTGTGAAATGCTAAATGAATGTTAAGAGTCGAACGGCAGAAAAACTGGCAAGCTGCGCGCAGCTGCGCAGCTCTTGCGGCTCGGGTGGAAAGACTTTGATATATTATAGTTCCTGGAGGGGATTGCGAAGTCATTCCGCCGCTCGCCGACGCGTCCATACGATGCGTTTGCTCCCTTTTTTTGTTTTTCCCGCGTCGCCTCCGCTGGCCCGACGAGGTTTCCTGGAGAGCGGAGGCCGAGCAAGCGGCTGGTTTTTTCTAACGATCGCGGCTCTCCTCCATCCAACGCAGCCTCGCGCAGCTTTTGGGACGTGGCGATTCTTAAATTTTTAATGCCACGTCAAACCATAGGGTTTATGCATCCCTGCGGGCACCCCATCCCTGTTTTGGCCCGTTGTAATCATTATGAATTATGGAGGGAGCGATGGAGTCAATATGCAACTGTATCCACCGAAACAAAGTGCAGCTGCGTCGCGTCCCGTTGTCTGCTGCTGGTTAATCGGAGGGGTGAGCGGATGAAAATGAGGTGCTTCTGGCAGGTTGATCCGCTTTTATTTAAAAAAAAAACAAAAAAAACACAACAAACAACCAACCAATCGAGATCACCTGAGAGACTAATGAGACCCTGATTGGTTTGGCCGGTGAAGGAGGAGGAGGCGGCAGCGTGCGGTGGTGGTGGTGGGGTGGGGGGGTGCGGTAGGTGGTTGTAGCAGGGTGGAGTTGTCAGAGAGGCAGAGAGTGTGAAATGTCTGGTGGAGACCCAAAGCCCTTCATTAGCCACTGATCCCTGTCTGCTGAGTGAGGAGCAGTCATGGGCATCACAGACTCCTTTTAGGTTGCCAAAAAAGGGGGGAGAGAGAGAGAGAGAGAGAGAGAGAGAGAGAGAGAGGGAGGAGTGAGTTGGTGTGGGGTGAGGTGGTTGGGGGGCGGGTGGGGGGGGGGGGGGTACTGGGGTGCTGCCCCATCCCCTGCAATTTAGCCCTTTGCCATTCATGCAAATTGGGCCTTGACATCTGCAACAGCCTGTCTCCTTTCTTTCCTGCACATCTTTATTCCATCTCTTCTCCTCTCTGGGCTCCTTTTCCCTCCTCTTTGAAAGAATCCCTGTTTCGACAGGCGGCGGCGGAGTCTCGGCTGACTATTGCGTTAATCAGCAAGCGAGAAGTCCCGTTTTACTTTGGAGCGACAAGACGCTGTCCTTGCTGATAAAAAAAAGCCTAAAGCAAAAAAATACAAGTAAAATGTTGGTTTGAGGAATCTTCTTCACGATTGGCGGACTTGTGAGAAGCGCAGCGCTAACTCGGCGTCCCCTTGGCCGTCTTTGGCTCGGCTCAGCCGTATCCTCTCGCCTTCCCTGCCTTGCACGGCACAAGAAGCCGGTGCGAGGCCAGGCTAACAGGCTAACTAACTAGCTAGCTCCCTACGGCCCGGCGCTGAGGAGGATCTGTTGGAAATCATCCCCGTAAGACAAGGGCAACCGCTCCCAATTAACACAGGCGCGTATTTGCACCGACTGCTGCCCACGAGGAGTAAAAGTTCTCAGTATTGACTCTGGAGGGTAGGCAGTAGCCAGGCAACCCCTCCCCCCTCCTTCCTCCTCCCCCGCCTCCCCCTCGGCTGGATGAACCTCTCCTCTATGGTTCGCGGGACAGGCTGAAAGGGGAGCGTGGCTTCGCTCCAGCCCTTATTTTGGGTTAAAAGGTAACGCGGCCCCGACTGCCTGTTTTTTTTTTTTTTTTTTTAAAAAAAGCAACGTTTCGCCACCTGGCCGCCCTGCGCCACCCCCGTCTCCTCCCTCTTTCTTCTCTCTCTCTCTTTGCCCTTCTCCACTTCAACCTCAACCCCAACTATGGCAGGGATGTGCAACACGGCGGGGTCAACGCCGCCGAGAGGCCTCGTGTCGCGGAGGGAGGCGATAGTTATCTCCAGCATTCCAGGGATGACAGAGAGATATCTGCCTGATGGCGGGGTTAGGGGGCTTAGGGGGAGGAGGAGGAGGAGGAGGAGTACAGGAGTTGTTGTGCTCTGCAAAACCCCACCACCACCGCCACCGCCACCTCTCTCCCCTCCCTGCCTTTCTTGCTGCCTGACTGCCTCGTTTTACCCACATGCCGGGGAGAGAAAGGGAGAGAAAAGGGGGGAGGGAAAAAAAAACAACATCTAATTAGAAGCTCTTATTCCACTTCATTTAAGGGAACACTTAATGATGTGTTTTTGGGAGGAGACAACTGCACATTACTTCTCATGCACAAGGAAGCACTCAGTCGTGGCGGCGTGCGCACAGGATGCGGATACAGCTGCGCTCGCTCGGGATGGCCTCGTTTCGGAAGGAGAGAGAGCCCGACTCGCGGCGGTGGTCTCTCCCCTTCACCTTTCTTTTTTGTGGTGGGTGGGTGGGGGCTGCAGCGGCAAAAGGGTGGGGGGGCAGCGGTTGGGCAGCGACCTCTGAGTTTGGCAGGGGGGAAGCGGAGAGAGAGAGAGAGAGAGAGAGAGAGAGAGAGAGAGAGAGAGTTTGCCGTAATTGCTCTGACAGGTTTTAGGGCTGTTAATGACTCCGGCCCGAGCGCCTAGCAATTTGTCAGCGTGCTCGCTGTTTACTAAGCTGTTGTTTTATGGTCCAGTGCAAAGGCTGCTGCCGCTTGTTTAAGCACAGATCAGGAAATCATCAGCGTTAGAAGAAAAAACACCGCAGACTCTGACGCTCCAACGACCCTCATCTACTGTATTGGACGTGAGCGAGCTAGCGAGCGCAGGGAAAAACATATGGCTGGCAACAAACGCACCGACCTGCCCAGCCAGGCGTCGGCTCGCCGGGAGACACCGGGAGGCCGCGCTTCTTGCGGATTAGCGCCGCGCACGTTTTCACTCGTCTGTGCAGGTTGCGTGAGAGTCGCAGCGTATTGCTAGCAGGCTGCGCTAGCAGGCTGCGCTAGCCCCCCAGAAGATCAGTAATCCCCCAGTCGGCACCAAGCAACAGAGGGCCGGGTGCCATTCCGCCGGTGTGAATAGAGCCACTACGTGTGCGTGTGTGTGTGTGTGTGTGTGTGTGTGTGTGTGTGTGTGTGTGTGTGTGTGTGTGCGTGCGTGCGCGTCGAGAGCCGGGCAAAAGACCCCTTCGTAAATCCAGAGTAAATAAAAGGGGTAACCAGACGGACAAAAGAGGAGCCCCCACTGCTCCGCTCTCATTCGCCTCCATTTGGGGAGGGGTTAGTGTGTGGATGGGGGGGGGGGTAGAACGTGCTAAACGCCGCTTATGTTTGGTGGAAAAGAAAAAAAAAAGTTGGGGAGAGAAAGAGGGAAGAAGGAAGGCTCCAAATCCCCCTTCTCTTCTCTTCTTTTCTCCTCACTGTCGGCGGGCGAGGCTGCAGGGCCGGGGGTGAAGCGGGGGTCGGGGTGGCTGGGGGGGCAGTGGGGAGGGGGGCAAGGGCGTGCAAAGGTAGCGGAGGAGGAGGCCAGAGGAGTCCCCGGTACAACAAACCTCTTAGCTTCTGTCCTCCGTGTGCCCCCCCACTTCCCTCCGCCCTCCTCGTCCCCTTTAACAAACTTTCCTCACGAGTTTCTTCTTCTTCTCATTTGCTCGGCTGAGCACGCCTGACTAGTTGGGGCTGACGGGGGGGAAGGGGGAGGGAGTGTGTGTGGGGGCGAGGCGAGGCGGGTGAGGGCGTTCGGGCTCTGTTGTAATTAGTCACTTTAACCGCAGCCTCCGTAAGCCACTGCCTCCACACACTTGCTTCATTACTCTGAAACAAACGCAGGGTTGGGGAAGGAGGGGGGTCGGGGGGAGCGTGTGTATGGAGGCGGTGGCGGGGGTGGGGGGGTGGGGGAGTAGACGAGGGCGGGTAACAAACACTCAAGACGCGGAAAAAGTTTGTCCGCGAGGCTCCCCCGCGCCGAGCTAAGCGGCTAGCGTTCCGCGGCAAAGCGCTAGCTACTCCACGAGCAGCCGCGACCGAGGCTTGATTGTTTTCTCCCCGACTATCCATACTATTTATTATTCATCTGTCTGTTTGGGGAACGGTATTAAGCAATAAAAAGGAGCTGTGGGGGGGGTGTGTTCTGCCTTCTCTCGCGCCGACAGAGAGCGTTAATACGCGTTACTCGCGGCCGTGGCCGTAATGCTTCCAGAGCCGACTAGACTTTAGTGGCTCCCTGAAGGGCAGGGTGCCTCCTGGACATGAAGCATGATCTCCAGCGTCATTAGGGGCCTCAAAGCCCCCCCTCCCCCACCGTCTCCACCGCCACCGCCACTCTCGGGGCCAGGGACTGTAGGACACTTTGTGCTAAATCACTTCTTTGTGCGCGGGATCCTGAAGCGACCCTGAATGTGCCAACATTAGATAAGCCGAGGCTGCTGTGTGTTTACAGTCCTTTTCCCAACCCCCGTTAATGAGCTCAGCCCTGAGACCAATTTACTCACAGGGAGATATATCTGAATGCATTTTTAATAACCACCCACTGGTGATGAGAGAGAGAGAGAGGGAGAGCAAGAGAGAGGGGGAGAGAGGGGGGGTGGGTGGGGAATGTATGCGAGCGTGACGCACACTTGGACCTGTTTGCTTGTTTGTTTGCCCGCTCACCGTGTTTTTTTTTTCTTCTTTTCTCCCCCCCCCCCTCTCCATCCATTTGCCGCTTCCCTCGCCCTCATTGCGTCCGGTCATTGTCTTCCATCTCGCCTGATTACGCCGCCACGCATGCAAACATGAAAAGCCGGCGCTCCAACTTTCATCGCGAGCACTTTAAGTCAAGATATTGGTATAGTGGCGGAAAGGAGGGGGGGGGGGGGTGAGGGAAGACAGAGCGAGAGAGAGAGAGAGAGAGAGAGAGAGAGAGAAGGGAGGAGAGGAGAGGGGCTGTCTTTTTTTTTTTTTTTTTCGTCTCCAAGGGCGCCGCTTTTCCAAAAGTGCCCGGGGCTACACTCCAGCACCTCGGCTCCCTCAGGCCTCTCGGCTGCCTCCTAATAGCCAACCCCCATCTGTGTCACATGGCCAGATGATGGGACGCTTCCCCCTTGCTTGCTCCGCTCGGGCTCTGCCCTGCACTTTTTTTTCCCCCCCTCCTCCCACCCCCCTCCCCCATCTTCTCCCCCGTCCTCCTCCCCACTCTTCCTCAGAGTGCACATCCACACAGGTTAGAATGGCAGAGTTGCCAGGGAACAGTCAGAAGCCATTAGCGTTTGGGACAATTTGCCCTGCAGCGTTCCTTCTCTCGCTCATAAGAAAGGAGTGGGGGTGGATGCAAAGCACCAGCTCTCCTTTAGATGTAATGAGGTTGAGCAAGTTGGGTCTTCTTTATTCTTTTTCTTCTCCTCCTCCTCCTCCTCCTCCTCCTCTTCCTCCGTTCCCTGCTGCTGTTTGTTCTCGCTCCTTCGCTTTCTTTCATTCCGCCCCCCCCCACCCTTTTTATTTACCCTCCTTCGTGCCTCGTGTTGTTGTTTTTCGTCTCTGTTTAGAACGAGAGAAAAAAAAATCTGTGCGTTTTGTTTAGTCAAAATAACTTTAAGAATTTCACTTGGCTGCACGCGAGCGAGCGGAGAGGCCGAGGCGGAGAGTTGCGGTAGGGGGAAAAAAGAAGGCCTTTGGAGTCTGGTTTCACCCTCGCGGGCTGTAGGGCAGGAGGCAGCGAGCATGCTGGGTAATGAAGTGACAGGTCAGTCTGTAAATACGCGCGGGTCGCCTCTGCCCTGGCCGGGGGGAGGCTATCGCATTGCAGTGAAAATGGAAACGTCAATAAAATTAATCTGCCAGCCTTTTGGCCACCGTGTGGCTCCATTGGATGAGCCTGACTGCTCACAGCGGGAGAGGAGGATTTGGAGGAGGTGGAGGAAGAGGAGGAGGGGAAAGAAAAAGTATCAACACCTAACCTGGCGGCGCACAAACAACGAAAGAAAACAGCCCGGACCGTCGTTCGGCGGAACTTCCAAAGCGAGTAAACACGGGGGGAGGGAGGGAAGGAGGGAAGGAGGGAAGGAGGGGAAAACTCACAGCTCGCCGCTCGGTGTTGTTGTTGAAGTTTGAGCGCAAAAACTGGGGGAGTCCGACTCGGCTTCCGCCTGGGTCGCGTTTCTCAGGAAACCCCTCGCAGCGACGGCCGGGCCAGCGTTTATTGTTTTAGGCTTTCCTGAACAAGGATTCGTACTTAGCCTGGGATTTAGGGGGCATTTGGCCCCTAATGAATCCCCGTTCTACTGTTACAACACCCCTCGCCTCCCTCGTCCGCCCGTCCCTGCTCCCGTGCGTCCTTCACAAGAGGGGCTGCGGCGGCTCCTCTAAGTTTCGCAAGGGAAAAAGAAAAAAGGAAAAAAAATAAATAAAAAAAAGTCGGGCGCTTCCCCCGCACTAATGATGTGGAAGGAGAACGTAGCGCGGAAAGAAAAGACGGAGCGAGAAAAGAAAGAAAAAAACAAGAGGGGGAGGAAGGAGGGAGAGAAAGTGGGGAAAGTCCTCAGAAGCCGGGGCCCCTGCTGTCCTTGTATTCTTCATTTATTTTGCATTTGATTACGCCGCCAGTCGGATACTTTTGCTCTGCCCCCCCTTCCCCCTTCACTCCTTTCTAATGTCATTAGTTCAAATATTTATGTGTGATTAAGGCTCGTATAGGTGGCGGTGATTGACGCCTCCCCAAAAACGGGAGGACACGCGAGTCTGAATTTTGAGGGCGCCGGGGTCCTTCTCCGTCTTGGCGGAGGAGTTTTTCAGATACATAATTTAGATGCCCTCAAGGAAGGCTTTCAAGGCATTCGTGCCCGGGGGCGAGAAAAAAATAACCATGACTGTTAAAAGTAAATCATTTTTGCTAATGCACAATTAATGCCGGAGGAAGAGGAACAAGAAGAAGGCGAGGGACAAAAGACGGAAAGTTCGATCTGAAGGAGAAATTGGCGGCGGCGTGTTTTTTTCTTCTTCTCTCCCCTTGGAAAAATCAAACGCCGGCGGACTTTAATGCGGGCGAAGCCGCCGCTGGCCTGTCATGCTAATCTTGTGGCGGAATGGGGAGGGGATGGATGGGGCGGGGGGGGGAGGGCAGGGGGTTCAAGGGACTTGGGTTCAGGGGTGGGTGGGGTGGATTGTGGGGGTGGTTCGGTCGGAGGGAGTGGAGGGGGGGGTGGGGCGCAGACGAGTCCATTATGTGCATCCAAGTGCGACGGCGACCAAACTCTGAGTCACGCAGCCGCCGCTAACCCCGGAACGCTCACGCGTCCCCGCTGGACGACGCTGCCGCAGTGGAAGACGCCACCGGGCTTGTTTTTTTGTTTTTTTTTTGTCTCGTCTCCCCATGTGCGCGTGTGTCCGTGCGAAACGCACGGATTGCGCGGGCGGCCGTGCACGCCGGCGCCGCGGCTCCTCCCCGTCGCCTATGGCTCTGTTCTCCACGTCGTGTCAAGCGTGCAAAATTAATTGAATTAATGACAAGTCGCCCCACTGTACGCCGTCTCGCTCCACTTTTCTCCGTTCCTTCCTGCTCCTGATAGCAACAACAATAGTAACAACAATAATAATATAGAAAGAAGAACGGCAATGATATCAGGAGCAATGATAATAATAATGATCTGAAATTAGGAGGCCTGTCCAAACACAGCTCATAAAAGATGTTCACCTCCGCTCCGGGCTCTGTAGTGTGCGCTAACTCTGCTAACTCCTCGCTTCCTGCACAGGCCTGGTCTTAGGCCATCTAAATCCCCCCCCCCCCCCCGACACACACACACACACACACACATATATACACACACACCTTCACCGCACCACACCAGCTTTAGTCCGTGTGATTCTCTCGGCCTCACCGCGGCGCAAATCTTTCATAGGTATTTGCGGCATTTGTCCATTTATCCATCTTTCATGAGCCTTTAAACACATCTTTGACTGTCTTGTACTTGAGTTGCTGCTGCCTGCTTCTTCTCTCTCTGTCTGTCTGTCTGTCTGTCTGTGATCAAACTGCCAAAGTCCAAGTTAGTGATTTGGTCTGGGATGTTATTTAACCCAGGGTTTGGTTTCCGTCCAGGAGATGGCTTAGACAACAGCGTTGCATCGCCAGGCACGGGGGACGACGATGATCCGGACAAGGATAAGAAAAGACAGAAAAAGCGCGGGATTTTCCCCAAGGTGGCCACTAACATCATGAGGGCGTGGCTCTTCCAGCATCTGACGGTAAGAGGAAAAAAAATAAATTGCACGATTTTTTTCTTCTCTTTTTTTTTTTTTTTTTATGTCCTATTTTTTTGTGCTTGTTGGGGAGGAATGAAGAGCAAAACACACTCACACACGCAGACACAGCGTCGCGAGCAGACGCACAGCTGTCACACTGTCGTTACGGGAGGGGATGAGCGGCGGCGCCGGCGCTCACCTGTCAGCCACCTGTCAGGGGGACACGGTGACCTGGTCGATCTAATCACTTTGGACTGTTTACCGCACTCAGCAGACAGACCAGACATTCCCTCCAAGAGGAGGCGCTGCGTTTGGTCGGACGGACGTGTGTTTTATTTATTTATTTTTTTTTAAAGATTTAGATGGAGTGAGAGGGGAAAGAGAGCGGCGCTAAAAGCAGCGCGAGTGTAAATGCGTGTCGGCCTATTGGGAGCGGGGCTCGCCGCGGGAACGCTGTCAAACCCTGTCAAGCTGCGGGGCCGGCGGTGGGCGGGTTAGTCCTTCACAGGAAGACTTTTCCAAACTGCTTACGCAACCCCTGCCCATGACTGTCGGGGGTTTTTGGATGGCGCTAGCTCGGTCGCTAGCTTGTCTGAGTTGATACCGCTAATTAGCGCAACGGTTCAGCATGGCAGAAATGGCTTGAAATGTGATGTTAAATGGACAAAATCCAAATTTAAATCAGTCTGAAAAGCCCCCAGGTTGCTCTGCTGGGTTTTCAACCTCCTTGTTCCGCCCATAGCAGCGATGAGCCACACGTTCTCACCCCCCCCCCCACCCCTACCGCCACCACCACCACACACACCTCCCCTTCCCCGGCCGCCCACCACTCACTTATGTCAGGACATTATCAGAACATCAGCCTATATTGATTTTTGCAGCAGAGGTCGGGTTTCAGGAGGAGCTGCTGACCACCAGCGGCCCAGACCCAGCTCAGATTGTTAGCCTGGCGGAGCTACAACACATTGAAGAGTCTTTCCCCTCCCCCCGACTCCACCCAAAAACCCTCCCCCTCCCCCTCGCCACCCTGATTACCTAACCGAAAAAAAGCCCCGAGTAATGTGTGGCCAGCAAATACGGCCTAATTGAAAGGGCTGTAAATCCATTACATATTGGTCAGGGATAATCAGGAGTGCTTTAATCACTTTTATCTATTCAGGGGCAGTGAAGCTGCAACGGCAAAGCCTCGGAGCCTCGCAGGCCTTTAGCGGCTCCACCGACGCCAGTCGGCGATGCTTATTATTCTCATCATTATCGAAATGACTTCACAGCTGTTCGCGGCTCCACCGCTTCCCCCGGCTGGAGAGCGCTCGGGAAAATCGCGCGGACCGCCGGGCTGCATTCACAAGCCGGGGTCGCAAAGGGAGGGGAGAGGAGGGAGGGAGGGAGGGAGGGAGGAGGGGTCAAAACTCACTTTAAATTAAGTGATTATGTCCGGGTGTTGCTTCTAACTTGCTTGGCGAGATAGAAGACAATTAAGAAAAGGAGGGAAAAGGAAGAGGCGGCCAATATTCGGCTGAATTTAGACTCAACCCAAACTGGAAAGCGGTCAAAGAAAAGCAGTTTTGGGGAAATGTCTTTAGAATTGTGTTGTTTTTTTTCCCCCTCTCTTTCTTTTAAAATTCCCTTAAAAGAATGAAAAGGAGCCGCGAGGGGAGGCGGGGAAGCCCGGTGTTGGGAGCCGGCACATTTTTCAGCTGGTTAATTCAGGGCGAGCGCAGCTTTCAGGCCTCTCTTTTTCTCTGTTCCTCTGCCCCTTTATCACCAGCCCTGCTTGTAGATGTTCTCTCCAATCTTTATTTGTTTCCTTTGTGCCCGGGCCCCAGCCGGCCTTGTACAAATAATAATCCCTCCCTTTTAACCTGCCTTCATTTCTCCACTGAGGAAGAGGACTAATTGAATTATCCCCTTTCTCTTCTCACCATCCAATTCTCACCACCCATAAACTCTCTCTCTCCCTCTCTGGCTGCTGCTCTCTCTCTCTCTCTCTCTCTCACTCTCTCTCTCTCACACACACACACTCACACGCAGAGGCGCGCACGCACACTCGCACCCATGAGCTATTCTCCTTTCTTTTAATTTGTTAAGCAAATGTATTTGCTATTGCGGGATGCATTTGTGCAAAGGGTGAATTCTTGGGGACTTTGGCCCCTGAATGGCCTATAGCGGCATTCTGCCATTCATGCATTCATTATCGGAGGGGTGAGGAGTGAAAGGAGCCCCGGCCTTGTATTTTCTCTCAAACGGCGGGGCCGGCGCGCAGCTCCTCGTCCGGGGCGAGCCGCGGGGGTCTCGCTACATATGTTCTCAACATCCAGCCCATTGTCGCCGCGGCTGAAAGGCTCAAAAGGAGCCGAGCCCCCGCCTCACACACGGAAAAACAACACGGGCCAATAGTAACAACTGTTGGCTTTTGGATTCAGTATAACAAAATTGCCCCCCCTTCCCCTGCCCTAACCCCGCCCCCCCTCCCTGCTTCGCTCTGACCTCACACCCTCCTGGGAGAAATGGCAAGATGGTTTTCCTTGACCGACATTTGTCTTGCTCGGATAATTAGCCCCTTTTCTCTACCCTAAGATGTAAGACTTAGTCTCAACTAATGGGAGGAAAGTGTTAAATCTTGATCTCTTGATCTGACTAGTTTGAAATATTCAGGACATAATTGGGAAAACCTGAAATTAGCTCCATGCACTACTGGATGGTGGCGTAATGTGGCTGTTTTTAAGAAAAAAAAATATATATATATATATTATTATTATTATTATTATTATTATTATTATTATTATTAATAATAATAATAAAATTATTATGAAACACGGCTGTTGTTGATTTTCAGCGACTAACCAAAAACTAGCCAGAAACACATTCAATTCAATTTCACCACAAAAGATCCCTTTAATTGTCGCTCAATAGGCCGTCTCACCTACCAGGACTAAAAAAAACTCTCCAGCAACATAAAGTCCCAACACGTCTTTCCAAGCGGCAGCAACCCTGACCTGCTTCAGCGGACGCTGCTGACGGCCACCTCGAACCGCTCGGCAGATCAGCTGGAGTTAGCTGGCAGAAGAGGGTCAGACCGTCTCTCTCCAATCCCTCCTTCTATTCCCCCCCAACCCCCTCCTCTCATCCCTCCCTCCCTCTCTTTCTCTCCGCCTCTCCCTCTAATACCCCCACCCTCCCACCCAACACCAACCCGCCATGGCTTTCTGGACGTCGTCCAGCCACATTAGGGGTCGGAAAATCCCAGACTGTTGGTACAAGCTTTTCAATACTACGGGGAGATTAAGTTATCAGAAAGGTAAACTTCACTGTTAGGGGGTAAAATGCTCTTCCAAAGCATGCGGCGCAAAATCCGCTCCAGTCCCGGCGCAGGGATGTAAGGCAGTCGGAGGAACGTAAAAGAAAAAGAAAAAAGGGATCCAGCAGGGGGGTGTTTTTTTTTTTGTTTTTTTTTTGCACAAGGTGATGCCCTTTTGTTTGGCTAAAAACAAACTCTAAAATCCACAATTAGCCCCTTGGCGCCCCCCGGCCTTCCTTCCCTCTTACCCCCTGCTAGCCCCCTGTAAGCCCTCACTCACCCCTGTAAAGACAAGGGTCGGCCGCCGCAATGAAAACAGGAAGCACTCAAATCCAAAGATACCACTCGGGGACTCTGGCCTTGCTTTTTTGACGAGCGCGCAAACCCCTCAAACGCGCGTGAAAATAAATAAGAGACCTCAGGAGCAAAGTAGGCCAGTTGAGCACACGTGCGAGTGCCTGTGTGTATGTGTGTGTGTGTGTGTGTGTTGGGCCGGGGGGGGGGGCAGGGAATGGTCAGTCAGATGAGCAAGAAGGCGTCCCCGCTAAAGCATCAAGAGTCTCAGGTTTTTGTGCCGGTCCACCCTTTGGCCCGGGCGTTTGGGGAAAATTCTGTTAAGCTGCTAAGCCAGGTGTATTGGTCCCCTGGGCTCCTTGAAAGGGAAGTGATACATCCCTCGGCCATTGGGAAAATCCTGTGGGCTGTTAGCAGCGCAACTCTGAGCGTTTGCATGCAACACCGAATCGCCGCAATTACTCCAAATATGACGATATTGCTTCGATCTGATACAGACGCTGCAGACAGCGTGTTCTGGTCGGACTTTCCTGAATGAGGCATTTTGGCTAAATTTAGCGTTTTCTTGTTCAGCTTTTTTTGGGGGGGGATTTTATTCGGGACTGAAGGAAAATCAACGCTAACGTCCACTTTCTCGTCCCGGCGGACGCGTGGTTCTCTCTGTTTTGTCCCACACATTTTTCACAATGGCTGCGGTTCATTCAGAGGTCCCCCCCCCCCCAGTTTCCGGCCAACCCGCCAACCAAAGTCAGTGTGGTCCACGTTGGCACTGGATGCCTCCCGAAGCAACGGCGTGCAAAAGTTGGAAGGGGGTTGCGCAACGGGAGGGAAGCTCTGCGGCCGCCCCGCGCTGCAGTTATTTGAACACGCACACGGCTGCGTGTAAACAGCGCTAGCGCCAGAACGCTCGTTTCCCTTTGCCAAGAAAATGACTCAGTCGGAATGTTGTCCGTTTCAGAACCCTTTTCAATATTTATGCGCGTGTAAACACACAGGCCGGGTTCAGACGGGATGCGTTTGGATGATATTCTCATGACTACAGTACAGTTGAACTCTCTCAGATCTGCAGGCCAGAGCACTGACAAATAAACACCCTGAACTTTGGAGGCCCCTCCCATTAATAAAGAGGTGTAAACCACACTGGGGACACCTCACACTCTTTCTTTTTTTTTACGGAAACGAGTCCATTGTGCCGCAAACATCATTAGACACTGGTGACACTGGACACACACACACACACACTCGCGCACCCATTCCCCCCAAACGCCATTGGCCAATCGGGGCCCTCGGCATAGCATTAGTCTCCATGGCGACGGGGTGTCATCGCCAGGTCGAGCCCTCCTCGCTTGCTCTCTCGACCGCCCTTTATAGATTCACATAAAAGAGCCGGCCGGGGTCATTCACAAGACATGGGCGCGAGCGAGGCCCAACCCTGGCAACGGATGTTTGTCCCCTGATGATAAACAAGTGCGCAAGTCCGTCGTCCCCTCTGCAGAGGAGGACGGGGGGGCAGGTCGCCTTGAGCAGACCGAACAGTCGATGCTCTTCTTCTACTCCTTCTTCCTCCCCAGGTTTCGTTTGGGCTCCTTCTAATCCCTGTGTGTTGTTCCACTACAAGCAGCATTTAACCAGTGGGGGCTTTGGGGGGCGGGGTGGTGGTGGTGGTTGGGTGGTTGGGGGGCGGGGAGGGGTTTGCACATCTGCAAACAGTTTGAAATGCACGAGCGCTTTCTCCTCTCACCCTCAACCGTTGAAAGCTGTTTACATCCACGTTTGATAGCTCCCAATTTACCTCGCGGCCGTCAAAAAAGAACAAATACATCAGTTGTTTTTTTTTTTTTTAATCGGTTATTTTGCCGGTCTCCTCGTTGCATTCTTGCGTTTTCCCATTGTTCGCCGGTCTCAAAGAGATCTCAGAATAAGCATCAGAATAGAATATTGGGCTGATAAAGAAAGCAAGGAGGCCGAGGTTAAAATCCAGAAATAGCACAAGGAGCGCACGGCGTCGGGTTACGTCCCAGGATGCGAGTGGAATACGTCTGTTTGCTTTTCACCTCCTTTGGCTTGTTGTGCGAGTTTGGACGGCGAGAGTGTCGGAGACAAAGGAGAAGGAGGTGGCGGCGTTGGTGGTGGAAGCGGGGGGGTTTATGGGTAAGAGCAAGGGTAAGGAGTGGAAGGAGAGGAGGAGGGGGTGGGCTAAAGAGGAGGGGGGGCTCCTAGGGGTCACGGAGGTGGAAGCCTGGAGGAGGCCCACACACTAATCTGTCATGTGCTTGTTTGCCTGGGAGCCCAAAAGTCAGCTCTCCAATCACCCGTGGAAACCCAGGCGACAGTTTGGTTCACCGCCGCCGCCGCCGCCGCACGGCCCCTGTGTGGCTATCGGCGGGCGACGGCGACCGCGCTTGGGTTGGCGGGTGGGGGGTGGGGGCGGTCGGTAGGCAGCAGGGGGAAAGAGTCATCACGTTACCCCAGTGACAATGCCTCGCTGGCCGCCGTGTTTACGAAACAGACGCCAGTGTCAATATGACAGCATAGTTTAGCTGTGTTTAGCATTGAAAGTCACTGATAATGACTTGTTGAGAGGATCCTCGCGGGGCGGCGGAGGGGGGGGGCGGGCGGGGGAGTGGTGGTGGAGGGGGCTGGGAGGAGGGTGGGGTGGGGGGGGTTCAGCTTCTTTGCCTGGCTATTGTCTAGTTGCCTTTTTTCTAAAACCCCCAGAAAGAAAGAAAGAAAGAAAGAAAGAAAGAAAGAAAGAAAGAAAGAAAAAACAGAGACTGAAGCCACCTCAGACCGCCATCTGTTCTCATGCTGCGGTGGCGGCGGCCTGCATGGAGCTCGCAGGGAAACAATGCGCAGGACGCAGGCAAGACATGATTAATATGATCTGCAAGAAAAAAAAAAAAAAAAATCTTGATTCTAACGTAAGAAAAAAACCCACCTCCGCACCTGGCCCAAGCCGCCGAGGCGTTATTTTTGTTTTAGAGAAAACTGCGATCGTGCCTGAAAGTTCGGCGAGCAGCTCGGGCTTCGGCTTTTCACAGGCTCTGTAATTACACGACGACCCCCCCCCCCCCACCCCCCCCAAAAAAAAAAAACATGCATCGACTCTCTGAGGTAATTCCCCCGGCGTTAGCGTGTCGCAGCTCTGTTTACAAGGCGCCCCGGCAATAGCTAGGTAGCCGTTCCAGCGATTTAGCGCCGCATTAGGACGTAATAAGGCCCTAATTCCTTTCATGCTCCGACATCAGGCCTTTACACTTTGCTCCTTAATCCAGGTCTGACGTAGTTCCACTTCAAAGTGAAAACTTTGCCACACACTGGATCCGCTGACATGTGAAAGCGTAGCGCCTACATGTTGCTTTTTTTTTTTCTTCTCTGCAATGCACATATGTTTGCTGTTTCTGCACCCCCCCCACTCCCAACACTATTCAGCTGTTCCCCCCCTCACCCCCCACCTCCCCTACACAGGATGAGCATCATTACGTGCAAATGCAGCGATTTCTGTGTAATCCAAACACCTCTTTCCCGCTCCGCCTCGCCCTGCGTCGCCGTCGCTCCCTCCCTGCCTCCCTCGCCGCCCGCTCTCGCTCCCGCTGTTTGCATCTTAATGCAGGTTGTTTAATGAAGTAGCGGAGATGAGCGCCTTCGCCGAGGGAGTGTTTACGACGCGTTCCCATCGCGCCGGGTGCGATTAAGCAGCGTGAAACTCCGCAACGTTTGCCAATGAAAAGCAGAGAGGGTTTTTTTTTGGTGTTTTTTCTCCACGCCTCCCTACGGTGAGGGTCCGGCACTCTTTGGCTGTTAATTTAGAGCTGTGTTGCTGTACAAAAAAAATACATTTTTTTTTTTTTTTTTCAAAACGGGGGTGTCCCCCACGCCAGTTAGGGGCACAGCGTGAGCTGGGCCCGCCTCCGCTGCACTTCCCCTGACCGCAGCAGAATGCAAACAGCGCAAGAGGGGCGGCCAGATTTATAAACTCTGCAGCTCGGCAGCTCGGCAGCTCAGCGGCTCGGCAGCGGCGGACTTCCCTCGCAAGAGCACTGGAGACAATGTTTGCTCTTGCACAAAAAAAGCTGAGGAGACTTTCTTTTTAAGGCGCAGCGCTCCGCTGAGATTAGACCCCAGCAGGGGAATGTTTCCCCCTTATCCTTCAGCCAACCCCCCCCAAACCCCCCCCCCTCCCACCGCCACCGCCGCCGCCGCACAGCAGCGCAACCCACAGCTGCTCCAGTCATAACACCGGGTCCGCCGACTCGGAGCTGACGCTGTCAGAAACGAGGCTGAGTGATGTCACGGGGCAGCGAGGGACCCCCACAGCGGTTGCCTGCGATAGCGCACACGCCCCTGGTGGGAAAGCTGGGCTTATTAAGATGGTGGCAGCAGATTTCTTTTCGCTTTTCTCCTCTCTCTTTTCTCCCCAGTTGCCCTTTTGCAACAGTTTTGGGGGTTATCTTACTCACAACAAAATACATAAGAGGGATTTTGGTTTCACATCTTGGAGCAAGTTTCCTTAAATTACACTTCCAGGGGTACCACCCTGCAGGCAAGCCCCGCGCCCCTCCGCTCCCTCCACCACAGTTGATTGCCGGGTTGTGGCAAAGGAAGAAAACAGTGGCGGCTGCTGCTGCTGCTGCTGCTGCATGCCGGGGACGGCGGAGGCCAATGAGATTCCGCTGCAGGCCTTTTTGAGCTGCCTGCCCCAGCAGTGCTTTGATATTCATCTCACACCAGAAGAAGAAGAAGCAGAAGAAGAAGAAGAAGAAGAAGAAGAAAATGCAAAAGGGGGAGAGGAAAAAGAAGGAGCAGCACAAGCAGGGAAGCGGGCGAGAGAAAAAAAGAAGCTGGGGCTAACGAAGGGAAGGGAAAAGAGGGCTGAGGGAAAGAAGCGCTGAGTATAAATAAAAAACAGACCTTATGTTTCACTGTTTGCTTTGTCCAGGGACCGCGGCTACGCCAAATCCCACTCCTGCCATTTTTGTGTGATTTTTTTTTCTCCCTCTCGCTCTTTTTCCCTCTTCCTCCCCTCTTTTCCTCCTCCTCTCCAATGTGTGCTTTTGTTTCGCCAGTGCAGCGGTCGGCTTCGGCTGGGATTCCTGCACAGTGGGGTCCTTATAACTGGGAGCCATGTCTCTTGTTCTCACCTCTCTTCCCATCTCCACTTCCTCACCTTTTCATCCCCCAGCACCCACTTCTGATATATCACCCCCCCCCCAAAGAACATACCGGCTGAGTTCTTTTTTGTGTGTTTTTTATTTTTAAGAGGGAGCCCCCGTCCACATCAAAGACGGAGGCTGCACGGGTCAATTTGTTGCTCCTTTTCTCCGACTCCCCCCCCCCCCCCCTCCTTCAACCAGCGTTTTCCAGCAGCCTCAGCGGACCATCGCCCGCTCCGCTGCTCCAGCATCTCGCCGTCTAGCCGCATGTATCGAGCCATGCGTTGCTGAACCTGGTCAAACCTCCGGGTTCCTCTGCAGGCACGGCGCCGACCCAGATCGCGCGAGGACATGCGAGTGCACGCGCGCAAAAGCTGGGTCGCATTGAAAAACAAAGGCCGGTGCGTCAGCGCAGGCTGTTTGCAAAAAGAAAAGGAGAAAGAGAAAAAATGGAACAGAGCAAATGCATAAAATACCAAAAAAAACCACACATAACAATCATAAAAAAAGAAGAAGAAATACATACATATATATATATGAACACAAATCCGGGCAGAGCGAGCCTTGGCTCTAGATGTGAGTCTGCCTGAATATTGATCATGACGAAAGCGAGACTCCAAACCCCCCCCCTCCCCCCGCCACCCTCCCCATATCCCCGGGCCTGCCAGCGAATGACACACAAAGCACCTCTCTAAAGCCCATAAACCAGCTTGTACAATTATACAGATAAAGAGGGCGACGGCGGCGACGTACGCCCCCCCCCCTGAAAAAAATGAAAAAAATGAAAAACTCAGCGCCTCCTCCTTGGCTCCAGTCCTCCCAACCACTCCTTCTACTCTTTCTCAGATGAAGAAATTAAAAAAAAGAGGGAGGGATGAGGGTGTTGGAGTGGGGTGGGGGGGCAAAAATGTGTAATTAGCCACACGTTTCTGAATCCTCCTTAATGTTCATTACTGAAACCAGGGGCAATTACAAGTTCAAAGGGGGTTTTAGGGCACCGGCAGCCCGCATAATCAGCGGCAAATTAAGCACAGCTCATTTGTCACAGCGCGGCACACGCACACGCACACACACACACACACACACGCTGGTGCGACGCGGCACCGCGGGAGGAAAACAGACGCCCCGACGCGTGCCGTCAGAGTTGAGTCACAGGCGAGGTTCTGACAGGCGTCAATTTCCACGCAGGCACAAACCAAAAAAAATCTTCTGCCGCCCCACGCCCACCGCTCAGCCCAAGGCGGCGGGTTCAGTCGGCCCCAAATCCTCTTACAGACTCTTGATGCCGTTGTTTTCCCCCGGCAGACACCTTCACCTCGGCCCCGCTGACGCTGCGCCGTATCCAGCTTGCGCTCATCCTCTTATAAGTGTCCTGTTTGCACCTTGAATCCCCTCCCCAACCCCTCCCCCGCCCCGCGACGCCACCTGTCTCCCGGCCCACCAGCCGCGTAGATCTCCCGTCTGCGTCTCCAGTGGTGAGTGGTGAGGGCGGGGGGGAAAGCTCCGGGATTTGTCGGGAGTGTAAATAGCCGCGCCGCACTCACACAGCAGGTGCTGAGCAAAGCTTCGGTCTGGACCGATGACCCACACTTGCGCTTCGCAGTGCGATGAGTCACTTTTTCGGAATCATTCCGATCTCGTGATCAGCTGGGTTTGATTCAAGCCGAGCAAACAGCCTTAGTCACCTTCCGTCCGCCGCTGTCGCCGGGGAAACACGTGAGCCAGTGTGCGTTTCACGTCTCTCCCCCCGGAGGTGTGTCTCAGTTACCTTCGGGGCCGGGTCACAATGGCTAATCCTGTCTTCAGGTGGCTGTTTAGCGCACAGCGAGAGAGCGAGCCGGCTGCACTGGAGGCGAGCTCCTGTTACAGGACTCCCCGACCAGGGGTCACCTCGGCCGGAGCACGTGCAACAACCCCGTTTGCAAAAACACGCTTGCAAAAACAGTTGCTCCAACGCATTACGCCTGCTTATCTGTGCCATTTGCGTGGCCTTTATCTCCTCCAACTCTTGCGGCTCTTCTTACGTGCGCTACCGCAACCTTCCCGGATCGTTCGGACCTTTGCTCGTATTCGGACCTCCCTGATACGATCGTGCCCAAGTCAGGGACGCGCTTTGCCCTCGTCCCGTCCTATTGTTCGAAAGCCACTCTCTGGCGGGGTGGGGGTGGGGGGGTGGGGGGGGGGGGTGGACGCTGCCAGGTCTCCGGCGGCGAATTGAACGGAGCCCCATCACGTGCTGCGGCTCAGCCTGGCGGGAGAGGCAAGTCATTTTTCACTGGTGGAACGACATCCATCTCGGCAGCCAAATGCGGGCTGTTTCATTAAGTAGCCCATCCAGGCAGACAGATGTGTTCGCCTCGCACGGCCATGTTTGCCTATGCAAGAGTGTGTATTAGCCCACAATCCTTTGGGGGAGATTAATAGGCTACCGGCTCCTTTCCATTGATTATCTCCACGCCATTTTCCCCTCCTTTCCTTGGCTAGATATTAAAAACTAATGAAGCCTATTGAAAACGGGAAGCATGAGAGGGTTTTTTTTTTTCCCCCACTTCGTTTTTTTTTTTTTTTTTTCACGGATCATTTTAGGTTATTTGGGCTCAAACAGAGAGGGATCTCTTTAAGGCACAGTTTGAGACGAATTAAGAAAATAAATGCAGGCGAACCCGGCACCCAGAGAGAGAGAGAGTGAGAGAGAGAGGGAAGGCGGGAGTGAAGAGCGCCGTGCGGCCGTCGAGGAGAGACGTGTGTTTAAGCAAAGACAAGCCTCCTCTGACACATGGAGCGGAGACGCGGCAGATGTTAGCAATTCCGGCGCGTAGCGGAGCATTCCTCGCGCTGGAACCATGTCCTAATTGCCATAATGGAGGTGGTGAGCGCTGACAGTAATGGAGTCGTGGGGATCCATCCCCAGCAACCTGAATTAGGGGCCACTTGGAAGATCCACTTCAAGATGGGCCGCGGGGATTCTCAAATGATTTATTTATTTCGGTAAAACAATCTCATTTTCCCCAGCGCGGAAAACGTTTCTCATGCCCTTCTCACGCCTCTTTTTTTTAGTTGTTGTTGTTGTTGTTGTTGTTGTTGTTGTTGTTGGCGTCGTCGTTGTCGTCGTTGTGCTGAGCTGCGGCAGTGGCGCTGCCCGGCATGCACGGCCCAGAGCGCGAAAGACGGATGGGTCGGGGGAGAGCGAGTGAGCGAGCAAAGAGTTAAAAGCATCCATGTGATGGGCTCACCTCTGCACCGGGGCCTGGTGAAAGGCGGCAGGGTGCTGTCGGGGAAAATGACTTCCTGAGACATTACCATCAATCACCAGGCAGGTCAGGCCCCCCAATCCCGGCATCAGGATGGAGGGAAGGAGAGAAAGAGAGGGGGAGGGAAGGGGGATGGGACAGGATTAGGCCAGGAGGGCAAAAAATGGAGGAGTAGAAGAAGAAGAAGAAGGAGAAGAAGAAGAAAAAGAAGGAGAAAAGGCCATCAACCATTGCTCTTCTCCTTCTTCCTCTGGCCATCTGTCTCCCTCCCTGGCTCCATTTCTCTCTCCTTTTTTCTCTTTCCTCATTCTATTTTCCGGTCCTCCATAAAAACGGCTGGCCCGGGCATTCGGGAACAGGCCGTGCTGGTCAGAGTCGTCCCCCCTGGGCTTGGTTGCATCATTAATTATTCTGCAGTCGGCCGGCTAGAGGCAAATCGAAAGACTAAGAGAAATAAAGACGGAGCAAGAGTTGAGAGATGGGGGAGACCGGGGAGACGGGGGACAGCTGTCCCAAGAAACACCCCCTCGACACACACACACACACACACACACACACTTTTTACTCTCTGTCTCTTCCTGTAAATGAAGGATGGGAGAGGGGAGGGGCTTCGGGTTACCTCAGCAAGCGGTTGTGTTACATTCCTGGGAAGGGAAGGGGTTAGCGGGGCGGTTCAACGAGTTGTTGAAAAGAACACAGACGCTTGTCAACAGGCCTCCGAGCCGGGGAGCCACGGTGCCTTGCTTCGGGACCGGAGGTCAGCGACCCCTCCGTCGTACCCTGGATCGCAGGGCGAGGCGGAGGAGGAGGGGGTGGAAACGGAGCTAGCTAGCTGGGGCTCCAGCAAAATCACCATATGGAACGTGTCCCTGCTTGTCTGAGGCAGAGGTCAGTCAAAAGCCTCAAAAAAAAAAAATCTCCCGTTTTTTTTTTCTCTCCGCTCGTAAAAAAAAAAGAAAAAAAACTGCGGACGAGCTGCAGGATTAGCGCCCTGCCGACGGCGGGGGAAGGAGGGCAGGCTGGGAAAACGGCGAGTGCCGGCAGTCACGGCAAAATGGCCCATTAGATTTAAGGAGTAAAAGTTCATCAGCTTTATTAATGGGAAGGTATATAAATGAAGTATGAATTACCTGACTTTTATGGAGTGGCGGGAGTGAAACTAGAGTGTCTCGTGATATAATGTTTTAGTGGGCCGCAGCGAGTGCTCGCGCGAGCGAGGAGCTGCTGGGGAGCGGGAGGCAGGGGAGGAGTAGGAGGGAGGAGGAAGGAAGGAAGGAAGGGAGGAAGGAAGGAAGGACGGAGGGGCGCTGGAGGAAAGAGAGAGACAGAAGCGTGCTGGAGTCCCCAGAGTCCGGTGGCTGGACGCTTGCCTGATTCTCGCTAACATCCGTATCTGATCGGGTTAGCTCGTAGTCTTGGCTGGTTTCTTTTTTTGGCTTCCGGGCTGATTTCCCTGCGTGTCAGTAGGTATCATCGATGGGAAGAAAAAAAAAAGAAGAAAAGAAAAAGAAAGAAAAGAGAAATTGGCGAGATGTCAGGAAAAGTTCAGGACTGTTTGTCGTCTTGTTTCTTTTCAAACCCGCGAGCCTGCAGCAGCGCGACAGTGGCTGACGCCGGGCACCGTGCTTACAGTAGGCGCACACACGTCGCGTCAGACGCAACAAACACACACACACACGCGCGCACGCACACACAAACACACTCGTGCTCCCCACCATGCTGTAATAGGCGGTAAGCTGAGCTAGCTGATGGTCATCCTCCCATGGGGCTGCTGGGTGGCTGCCAACTTCCTGCCTGCTTTGTCAGTGGATAAAGCCCCTAACAAACGGGAGGGCTGTAGCCAGAGCAGGCCAGCCGGGTCAAAGGTCACCTCGGCCCGCGGGCAGGATTGAGCCTAAGAGCGCCAGAAGGGGAGAGAGGAGGGGAAAGGACTGAGGAATGTGCACTTAAATATTTTCTACTTTTAACCTGAAAGCAAATCCCCCAGGTCTTCTCCTCTTCTTCTTCTTCTACTCCTTCTTCCTCCTCCTCTCATCTCATCTCGCCTCCTCTCTCAGCGGCGCCTCACAAAAGACGCCTTCGAACTCTCGTCACATGTCGGCGTTTGCTTTGAGGAACATTAAGAACGAGGAAAAAGATCCTCGAGGGCATTTTTGTCAGTCCGCGGCGGCCCAGCCGCCCCTGGGTGTTGAGCAACGACAGGAGGCATCTCCTTGACTCACACAGCCCCCAGATGAAAGGTGGAGCTGAGTGCAGGCTCGCATTGCTGAATGGCGACGTGCGCAGGAGGAAAAAAAGAGAAAAAAAAAGAAAGAGAAAAGAGTAAAACAGAACAGACACAACAGGTGAACGACAAGGCGGTGACTGATCAGCAGCCGACTGGCTTTGTTCCACGGAAGCGCTTGTGATCTGCGATGAATGCACCTATGGTTACCATCAGCTATGCAGCAACCCCCCGACCCTGACCCCCGTCTCACTGACTTGGTCTGAAGTGCCTGTCTGTCTCTCTGTCAGGGCCTGAGAGCTTCTCTCACTGGAGGACGGAAAAAAAGGGGGGGTGGGGAGGGGGGAAGGAAAAATCATCCTCTCCTTCCCAGCTGTCCATTCAGAGGGAGAGAAAATTTAACATGGTTGACTTGAGCACATTTAGGATCATTAGCAAACAGGAAGTGTCCCCTGCAGCTGTTTGTTGGCGGGGGAGGGGGAGGAGGAGAAAGGCGGGCGGCGGTGGCGGCGGTGGTGGCGGTGGCGGTGGTGGGAGGGGGTCGTCCGTGACCTTACGCGTTTGCTTTTCAATTTTTTCGACCCGACAACAACAAAAAAATTGACGTTATAAATGTCTTGCGATATCGTCCAAATTGGCCTGACGTTCCGTAGCCGGACCCCCGGGGGGCGCTTCTTCTTGTTTGTCCTCTCTTAAGTGGTTGTGCTATTGTTGTTGTGTCCCGAGGCTTGCTATTAGAATGTGCCGGACCTCTCAACCTTCCAAGAATGTGCAGAGTGGCGGCGGACAGAGAGAGAGAGAGAGAGAGAGAGAGAGAGAGAGAGAGAGAGAGAGGGAGAGAGAGAGAGAGAGAGAGAGAAGGAGCTAAAAGACATCGCAAGCTTGCGTATTTGAATACTTGTTGCTCGTTAACCTAATGCAGGGTGAAAGGGAGAAGCGCTGAGTGGAAACTCTCAGGAGCTTCTATTTGAAGAGTGACACACACACGCACACGCACACACACACACACACACACACACACACACACACACACACACACACACGCACACGCTCTCCTCTCATTCTGTCCAGTCACCGATTAATCTGCTTCTGTTTTGGGCTGAAGATCCGCTCCACTCCACTCGGGGTTAGAAAGTTAAACAGAGGTCTGAGGAACACAATGGCAAGGGGAGATAAAGCTAACGGGACACTGTATGCTAAAATATTAAGCCCTTTCCCCAACGGACTTGCGAGCGCCTGCCAGCTTTCCGCCAATATTTATTTTAAGTGATTTGTCAGCTTCGCGAGATCTCAAAGAAAGAGCCAATCACTGCCTAGACAGCCTAAACCCTGAAGGGGG
The DNA here is from genome assembly GCF_046127955.1 of Nelusetta ayraudi. Lineage (NCBI taxonomy): Eukaryota > Metazoa > Chordata > Actinopteri > Tetraodontiformes > Monacanthidae > Nelusetta > Nelusetta ayraudi. The sequence continues at coordinate 853,092 of NW_027466057.1, forward strand.
GAAGCTCGGGAGCGCCGCCGCCGAATACTCCTTTACCCATCGCCGCTGCTAAAAGTGCGTGAAAGACGTGAATGGTTGCGGGAGTGCAAAGGTTGGGCGATAACCTCTGATGATAACAGCGGTTTCACAAGCGCCTTGAGGGAAACCACTGCTGCTCTTTTTCTAACGATATGTACATACATCATTAAAATCCGCGTATATGTTTATCCAGAGGCTTAGCGACTTTACGACGGCCAGCGCCGTCGCTACGAGAATTACGCGGCTGTTGACAAAGTGGGCGGAACGTCGGGTTTTGTTTTGTTTTTTTTCGCCGGCTCCTCGCCTCACGACGAGAGAGGGTTAACGAAAACAACCCTGAAACCCTCATGAAGACATTTTAATAAGATAATTAAATTTTTTGACATTTCAAGCGAAACAAACCACCTGTAGGGCGATCTGTCAGCTCAGCTGTAGTTATTGCAGCAACATGTTTTCTAGCTTTCGTCGGGGCGAGTACCGAGCCCGTGTGTGTGTGTGCGTGCGTGCGTGCGTTTGTGTGTGTGTGTGTGTTGACATCCAGGCGAGCTGGAGAAGCAGAGCAGAGCAGAGCCGGGTGCCCCTGAGCAGGCAGTTACCACAACAAAGCCATCAGACTGGTCTGAAAAACCAGGCCAAATTCCTGCCCTCTAGGACCTGGCTTAGAGCTCGAGCGGAAACTTTGAAAAGGAGGAAGGGGGGACGAGATGAGGAGGAGAGGAGAGAGGTGGGGCGGAGGAGAGGAGGCCAGACGGGTTAGCGTGCAAAAAGAGAGGGAGAGAGAGAGAGAGAGAGAGAGAGAGAGAGAGAGAGAAGGATAGCTGCTGGGGCCTGCGGAGTACAGCGGGACCGAAACAGAGAGAGAGGGGGAGGGAGAGGGGGCGGGGGGGTGCTGAAACGATGGAGGGATCGTATTCCTCCTTTTGAAAGCGGAGGGGAGGGGAGGGGGGGGGCGGCGCGGTGGAAAAAGAAGCCATGAACTTGATCTGACGATTAAATAGGCACATCTCTGCGGCTGCAGGCCAAAAGACGAGAGGGAGAGAGAGGGGGGGGGAGAGAGAGAGAGAGAGAGAGAGAGAGAGAGAGAGAAGAAGAACGTGCGCAAAAAAAGAAAGAAAACGAGACCAGGTCCGCAACACGGCGCACCGTTTGCGTAACTGTGGGCAAAGTCCGACGGACGGTCGGGTTCCACCGACGCCGGTTCGGGAGTCTGTGGGGAGTCCACCCCCTCCCCCCCAACCCCCCCAGCGACGTGGGCGGCTTTCCTCCAGTTTTATTCTCTTGATTGGATAAAAGCACGTCCAAATTATCTCTGTGCGTGATAGCGTTTTAGGAAGAAATAAAAAAAGAAAAAAAACCCGTCTCTCTTTCTCTCTCGTCTTGGAGTCGATGCGCTACGTCCGGAGGTGCATTGGGATTGTGTGGGAGTGATTGCTATTTAGCCTCGTGGAGCTTCCAACAATCAGATGCCCGTTTATCTGGCACATCCTCCAGGGCTCTTCCCTCACCCCGCCTTCCCATTCACTCCTCCGCCCTCCCCCACCACCGCCTCCTCACCCGCTCCTACTGGTACGGCGGCTTTGGCAGCCAACTCCGTGGCGCCTTCCCTACAACCTCGCACCATCTCCAGTGAACATAAATTAATGGTGTAGAGCAAACAGGCTGCTGGCCGCGGGCCAGGCGCCGGCTTTCGGGAGCAGCAGCCAGCGATTGTTGTGGCGGGGGCCGCGGTGAGCAACAGCGGCGAGCGGCGGCGGCGGCACAGATGCGCTGCCAACCGGCCGGCCAAGCAGCCGGTCAGATAGACAGTCAGTCAGACAGATAGACAGACAGTCAGACAGACAGTCAGACTGTGGGCCCTTCTGCTCCGTAATAGACGCCCCGGGCCTCGGCGCTGCACCTTGCAACTCGCAATCATCGCCGTTTTACAGTCAGAGGGCAAGTCCAGCCGCCCAGGGCCCCGGTGCCGGCTGCTGCTGCTGCGGCTGCGGCTGCTGCTGCTGCTGCTGCTGCTGCTGCTGCTGCTGCTGCTGCTGCGGCTCCAGCAGCCACGGCAGCAGAGGCAAGAAGTGCCGCGGCATGCTGCGAATGCAGATTGCGCGAGGTGTAGATACGGACGTGCTCCCATTCGCCGTTATCGCAGGTTGGCATGCAGGGCGCGCGGCTAGCGGGCTGGCAAGACGTGAGTTCTGTTTATAAGTGTGAGTGCGTGTGTGCACGTGCATGTGTGTGTGTGTGTGTGTGTGTGTGCAGCGGAGAAAGCGAAAGAGCAGCAGAGCGGGATCGCCCGGTCACATGGCGCTCTCGCCTGTTTTTCGAGCTGCTGTCAAGAGGCAGCGTTGTTTTATTTTTATTTTTTTTTTCGCTTTTTTTTTCCTCCCCGGCGAAATGAACGCAAACACGCTGAGCTGCCTTCACCTCCGTCAGACGGGAAAGGGCGGAGGGAGAAGGAGAAGGCAGCCGAGCCGGCGGAGGCAGAGGAGTTAAAGCCGTGAAAATGGGAATTGACGGGAAGGAAAAAGTTTTTTCAGCTTTAAACAAATTGTCCGAGGGAAATTTAAGCCTGCAAAATAAAATAAATAATAATAAATAAAAATAAACACAATACCGACAAAAAGACGTGTCAAAAAAAAGAAAAGAATACCAACATTATGTCAATTATCAGCTGCTCGTCTGATGTTTGCAGAGGGAGGTAGCTAATGACATCCTTCCATTCAGGCCACTGGATGTGTCAGAAAGCAGCGAAGAAGAAGCCGAGTTTTACACCCGCGTCACTTCTCAAAGATAAATAAATAAACAAAAGACTCTAGCCGTATTTATTTGCCTTATCTGTTTGATCTCCCCGTAATGCCGATATGCATTCAATCTCATTGTCATTTGTCAAAGGGAGCCAATTGCGGCGTTATTAACGACAGCAACTTTATATTTAAAATGTGCCAATCTTTGCCAACGGCGGCGACGGCGAATCCATATTAATAAAAACGTCATTCCTGTATTTGATTGCCTTCATTTTCTGACAGTGAACGTTATTATCGGGCCGGCGGCCGCTTTGATTAAAAGCGAGTAAGATTCCAATCAATGCACGGGGAAGCGATATATGAAAGGAAATACCAGAATGCAATATTGCTGTCGCGCTGGTCGGCGACTCACAATAAAGCCAATTAAAGGCTCGTCGGAGCGAGGCGTCCGCGGCGGAGAGAGCGACCGCGGTTGTTTGTGCGCGTTGCAGCTAATTCGACGGGGGGGGGGAGGAAAAAAAACAAACAAAAGAAAACAACACTTTTTTCAGCAATAAGAAAAAGAAAACATACAAGCGCAAACGAACCCCCGACGAGCCCGTCGGAAGACGCGAAAAAAAAGCGAACCTCAATCACACCAATCATCATTAGCGGATCCTTCATGTTGCCATGGCGGCGGGGCGGGGGAAGGGCAGGGGGGGGGGGGAGGGAGGGTGGCGGCCGGGGTAAACAGCCAATGGCCTGCGATTTCCTGAGAGTCATTAGCATGGAATAGGTTTGCAGGCCGCCACCACCCCGTGACCCGGCTCTATAACTCATGTCACACACTGATGATGTCATCCATCAATGGGGTCCGCAGCCAGCCTCTTGGGCAATGGGGGAGGGGGGGAGGGAATGGGGTTGGGTGGGGGTGCGGGGGGGGGAGATAGGGGGGGGGCTGAATGAGAACGACGGGGATAATGATCCGGCGGTGGGATTTGACGACGGCAGCGAATAACTGTCAGGAGGGAACCAAGGTGATGTATGGCGGAGTCGTCGCTCGTCGGCGCGGGCCCCCTCCATTGGTCGGGGGGCTCCGGGAGTGGGCGGGGCCCCGGGGCCGGCCGGCTGGGCCGGGCCGGTACGCACACAGGGGGGATGATGAAGCCACCTCGGCTTGTAATGCCGCAGCGACCGCAGGGGCCATTACATCCATTACTATCAGGAGGCACAGTGCACGTCACACCCTGTAATTTAGCCAGCAGTGGGTCACGCACACACACACACACACACGCACACACACACGCACGCACGCACACACACACACACACAGCAGTGGGCTGGCAGAATGAAATCCACCTGTGCTCGGCTGTTTTTGTTTGTTTGTTTTTAATCTCCGAGAGGTCGGGCGGTGCGAGTCGGACGGCGGCCGCATTAGCCGACTTCAACTTCCGATTTTCAACGGAGGCTCCCTCCCCCGTCGATCGACGCCGCAAATTGCGAGCGGCTCATTTCTAGCCTATTCATCGACCCGGCCGTTTTACGTTTTTGCGCTCCGTCCTATTTTTAGGATATTGGCCTTGGCGTTTGCAGCCCGAGCATATCGAGCAGGCGCGAAGCCAGCGGGGGATGGGGTGGTGGTGGCGGTGAGGGGGCGGTGAGGGGGGGGGGGTGGTCGTCGATAGCGTCTTTGATCGCGCGGCCGCGTTTGTATTTCATCAATGAAAATAACCGCGTCGCGCCGCCCCCTCTGGCCACAGAGGGACGTCGCAGCCAACACGGCAGATTCTTCCATTGTTTACTCATTTCCAAACGAGATATATGTTTTTTTTTCTCCCAGCCTTTATGGGTTATAAAATGTTCCAGCTTGATTTACTAACAGCTTCTTCTTCTTTTACTGGGGGGGTAATTAACATGTAGAGGTTACGCAGAGGTCTAAATAGCTGTTCTCCAATTTCACGGCTGCTGCAGCGTTGTAACCACCAGGCCCACCATGGTGCCTCGCTCCTAATGTCTACATGTGTGTGTGTGTGTTTGTGTGCGCGCAAGAGTGTGCGTTTGTGGCGCTGCTGCTGCCGCCGCCACACACATCACTCTGCGAGGGCTGGGGTTTCAGAGCAACATGGCTCCGAGTCGAAAAGCTGCCCCGGCGTAAAGCGTGGGTGGCCCCGCAGCCTCGGCCGTAAAGCGCTTGATGTGTTTGTGCGTTTCTGCGTGTGTGTATGTGTGTGTACGTGTGTGTACGTGTGGGGTTTAGAGCACGGAATGCGTGAGCCGGGGTTCAAAGTTGACGATGGATAAGGAGGGTACGGGGGAGCGGGGGGAAAGTCGTGTGAAGGCGTATTGTGTTTGTGTGTTTAGTCGCGGGGGTTTTTTTTCTTTCTGTGTGCGTGTTTGCGCAGCGCGTATGAGTAAATGCACGCGAGTCTCGGGGTGTGGTTCTGGGAGGGGCGGCTGTGTAGTCTGACACGGCCGAGGGCCAAGGAGCAGCGGAGTGAACAAGAGCCCGCAGAGGTGTAAGCTGCAGCAAATAGGATTTTTGAGTGCGTGTGTGTGTGTGTGTGTGTCTGCGCGGTCGGAGTAAATCTCCTTACTCAGGGTTTTTTTTTCCGCGGGGCTGCTTTAATGTCCCCCACTCTCCTTGATGAGACATCTTTCTTGTTTGTTCAGCCCATTCATTACGGCCGCGGCTGCCGCGCGAGCTCCGCCAACCGCCCGCCGTATTTATCACCGGGGGGGGGGGGGGGCTGAAGCGCCGGCTCGGCTCTGACACCGGGCGATTGATGACCGAGGGTCCGAGGCCGAGGAAGCCTTAATACAATGTAGATGACCCCCCCCCCCCACCCCCCCCCACCCTCGACTCCCCCAACCCACCTCCGTTTCCAATCTGCCTGCTCCCACCCCCCCTTTCGCGCCGCATCATCTTTTTAGCGCCCGCCCTTCGCGATTCGCGTCCCGTCCGGTCGCGTTTGCGTCACGTTCGGCCGGCGACCGAGGTCACGGCAGAAAGTGGAGCAGAGTGAGAAAGGAAAAGGGGGAACACGGTTGGACAGAGCGCATGCACGCACTCGTCCAGCCACTTTATGAGGCGCGACAGTCGACGTTGTATTTTAACAATAGCTAGTCGGCCGATCGGCCAATCACGTTTGAGCGCCGCCAAACTGCCCGTCAAGGTTAAAAGGTTGAAGTCCTGCTGATTGTCACGTCCCCAAAATTTGCAAAACTTGTCCTCCGGATGCGAAATTTTAATTTTCAATCAAAGCCCTGCCCGCTCCCCACTTACACTGGAGGCTACATTAGGTTATTGCAAGCAATTTCAATTGGGATTTTTGCCTAGATAGAAGGAGAAAACACCCAGCAAAGCAGCAGCTGTGTGCGGGGGAAAAAAACAAAAAAACAAAACTTCAGGTTGATGTCAGGGGTCAGAGGTCAAGGTGCGAGCAAGGTGTGCCGAATAAAGCGGGCTCGCGCTTGTGCAGGCGCATGAAGAAGGACCCCCCCCCCCGCTCGGCCACCGTCCCCCCTCCCCTCCTCCTCCTCCTCCTCCTCCTCCGGGCAGGGGAAATGTCAACACCTGGCAATTAAAAAGTGTATTTTCCTCGCCGGTGTTATCGTCTTTCTTCGTTAATGATTTTAGCATATTAAAAAGCGAGCGCGTGTGCGCCGACTGGAATCAGATTAGGTTCCTCCCTGCAGCCGCGGCTCATTATTCGTCCAATCTCGACGCCCCCACCCCTCCCCACGCCATCCTCTCTCCCCCTTTTTTGTTTGTTATTGCTCGGTCGCATTCCTCCGGCCGCCTCACCTTTAATTAAAACGGACCGCGTCAAGACAGGCGGCCACAAAAAAAAACGGGTGAAGCCCGGCTAGCTCTCTCTCTCTCTCTCTCTCTCTCTCTCTCTCTCTCTCTCCCTCTCTCTCTCTCCCCCTCTCTCTCGCCACTGATACGGAACCTCACTTACATCAATTACGTTTCAAACGGGGGGAAAAGCCGTTCTTGAGCGACTTGCTATCGCGGCACGTTTGAAATTGAATTCAATTAGGACGAGCTGGCGCAGGAAAAAAATTTTTTTTCCCAAAAACCCGTCAGGTTTGGAGGAGGAGACCAGATGACAGACATACGTCGTCGTCGGGGGGGCAAAGGTGGTGTTTTTTTTTTTCTTTTCTCCTTTTTTTCCCACCCAAAAAGGGATGAATATGCGCTAATGGAGCTTGAAATCAGCCAGAAAAATAAAGGAGGATTTAAGTGTCACTTTGTGAAAGGGGGATGTTTTTGTGTTGTGATGGGAAGGTGTCACGTCGGCAGCTCGTGCGCACGCACGCACGCACGCACGCACGCACGCACGGTGGCTGCCTCCCTGCCTCTGTGTGTGTGTGTGCGTCTGTCTTCGGCGGCTGAATGAGCGTCTCATTTGTTGCGTTTGCGTGCGTCCCGACTCCTAATCTGGCCCCTTAAAGACATCTGTCACCAGCGATCACTGTTGTTTTGTCATGCTCCGCAGCGGGCCCAGGGGGGAGCGCCGCAGCCCAAGGTTGCCTGCCATTTATATCAGCGCCGCGCTCTCCAGATTGGAGCTGACACAAACGGTGTCATCGTTGTTTTTCTTTTTCTCCTCCTCCTTCGTCTGCTTCCTCCTCCTTTCCCACAATTACAGTTTTCAGGTGAGGATGTTGGCGAGGAGCGCCGAGGAGATTTCGTAGCGTTTCCTCTTTTTTATTTTCGTGAGTGTGTGCGTGTGTGTTCTCTTGGCATTATTCTCTCGGCTGAAAGGAAGGAGCCACCGCCAGCGTACATGTCAGACATTCGGGGCGGGGGCGGGGGGGTGGGGGGGATAAACGCGCTCGCCGCAAATCTGCAACCCACTCGTTGTGTTTCTCGCCATTCTGAAAGGATTGTGGGAAGTCACAGTGTGTGTGTGTGTGAGAGAGAGCGAGAGAGAGAGAGGGGGAGAGAGAGAGGAGAAAGAGCATTAGGCCTCACAGGAACTTTGGCTTGATGATGACTCTTTATTTTTGTGTGTGTGTGTGTGTGTGTGTGAGTGTGTGTGTGTGTGTGTGTGTGTGTGTGTGCGTGCGGGTGTGGCAGGGATAGGGACGGGTAGTGGAGTGGGGTGGGGGGGGTTACCACCGCTGACAGTTTTGACAAACTTGCCCAGCCAGCTCTGACAGGTTTAGGGCTGACTCGCGCTTATGTGTGTGTGTGTGTGTGTGTGTGTGTGTGTGTTTGTTGGGACACGTGTAGCGCCGTGCATGCCTATACTGTACTGCAGGGCGGGGCCAGGGTTGGCTGGAGGTCACCAGAAGGTGCAGTCTTGGGTTACACAATGCAACAAAACATGGGAGCGCTGAACACTCGCAGTAATGAGGCGGCAACGCAACTCGGGCCACAGTTTCCCCCTCAGTCTCTGTGTTTGTTTCTGAATTTCAATGCATTTCACGAGCCTGAATATTCCTGGAGAAAGCTGGAGAACCCACGTGTGCTCATCCCTCTCTCTCTCTCTCTCTCTCTCTCTCTCTCTCTGCCTCCCACAGCACCCGTACCCTTCCGAAGAGCAGAAGAAGCAGCTGGCCCAGGACACGGGCCTCACCATCCTACAAGTAAACAACTGGTGAGTCAAAGATCTCATCCGCCGCCAGCCCCCGTCTGTCCGTCTGTCCGTCCGTCCGGCTCTTCGTTTGTTTGTTTTGTTTTTGTTTTTTATCAAAAAGCCTTCGCCTCCCCTCTCCGCCCGCCAGAGTGGGAAAAACCGTTTATGCGCAGCCCTCCCCGGTTACACACACACACACACACACACACACACACACACACACACACAGCAGCCCTTGTAGCGTTATTACACGTAAGCTACTCGGATGTTCCGGCGTTATCGGCGAAGTGTTCCGCCGCCGCTAAGTCACCGGCCTTTGTGGTGCGATGCCGGCGCATCAGTGGGATGTATTTCAGGGAGAAAGGCAGCCGTCATAAGCTGCCCCTGCAGCCCCCCCACCCCCACGCCCACCTCAGCCCTGCATCCAAAAACCAACACCGGCGCCGGTGCCCCCACAAAAGGCAGGAGAGGAAGGAAAAAAAAAAAGAAAACTCCCTCGTCCCACCACCCCCTTCCCATCTTTTTTTTTTTTTTTTTTTTTTTTTTTATACGCGCATGAGCTATATGGTGGATTAAGGTTTTCGGTGGCCTGGCCAGCAGGGCCTTTGTAGATGGCTTAGCACATAACTGGGGGTGGTGGATTAAATAAAATGATCACAGAAGCAAAGAAATGATACAGGAATTACTTATCAAAATACTAGCCTGGCCTTTATCTGCGGCTTAATTTCGCTCGGCACATTCTCGGGGTGATGTTCAGATTAATTGAACTGACAGCCTCCTTTCAAATTTCCGGCAAGGTATTTGCACGGATTTCAGGTCTTACACAAACTTAATTATATGGAGCCCCATTTTATCATTCTAATTCCGTGTAGCAGGGGGGTTCTATTTACAAATGACAAGTCTGCGCCTTTTATTCGCAGCTTTCCCTTAATATATTTATCAAAGCCGGTTCATTTACAAAGTGCTCTATCTGTTGGGTACAGGCGGGCCGACATTAACGAAGCTTTTAGGTTTATCAGACTCGCAGGCCGACAAGCCACCCGAGGGTCAATTGATTTTTTTGGTTTCTGTGATGCATTTTTTTCCCCCTCCCCTCATTTTTTCTCTCTCTCTCTCTCCCCCACCGGATCACAATGAGAAACACGCCTGGAGAATTAGCCTGGTTTGTCGGGCCTTATCTGGCGACCCCCCCCCCCCCCCACACACACACACACACACACACACACACACACACACCTCCCCGTCATTCTCTCTTTCTCTCCCGACCCGTTTCTTCCCCCCTTCTCCTCCTCCTTTATTCCCTCCCAGCCCAGAGGAAGTCAAGCTACTTAAATTGGCCACAGGAACTGCCGTTATCAGACTTTAATGCACCCTACAGTGTGGATAGCATTTCAATTACACTAGTAACCAAAGATTAGCCCCCCGCTTTGCCCGTTTCATGCCTCGTGCCGCCGTTTTGGGACGCCACACATCTTACCTACGGGAGCAGAAAATTGAGTTGCCTTGCCTGTGTCATGGTGATTAATGCGGAAGTCGCCGGCGAAGACCTGCGAGGACGGAGGCAGGGAGGAGAGAGAGGGAGGGAAGGGGGGGGGGGGGGGTAGACAGAGCCAGAGATAGATACAGGAAGAGCCCCCTCCCCTCCCCTGCCCCTCCCCTCTCCCATCGCGAGAGGTCATGAAATCCAAGCCTGCCGCCGAAATGCCTGGGATCCATTTATAAAGAGGCCTGGAAGAATCTCGTGCTGGACGACGTCCTCGCGAAGCTCGTTTCCATCCGCGCATACATACATGCACGTTAACGACACAAACACGGCCACACCGGGACAACGAGAGGTGGTGGAGGAGGAGGAGGAGGAGGAGGAGGAGGAGGAGGAGTGCATCCTTCGGGTTCGGGAGCCGGTTTGGCACTCGCTGCTCGTCGCCGGGGTGTTTGATGATGAAACCGACGCAGGTGGAAAACAAAGAGCCCGCGTGCGAAAGTGCGAGCGGCTGCACCGTCCGCCTCTCGTGCTGGATTCACAGAGATTCCAGCAGTTACTGAGAAGGTCCAACTGGGATATGATAGAGAGAAGCAACACACACACATACACACACACACACACTCACGCACGCACACACCTCTTTGAATTCCTGGCTGGCCCCCTCGCATTGTTCTGTAGCTGCCCTTTGATGAACGGCCGCCGCCGCCGCCGCCGCACCAACTGGCCGGCTGGAGCGAGGGCAGGGCGGAGGGTGAGAGGGGGAGAGGAGGGAGAGAGAGAGGGAGAGAGAGAGGGAGGAGATGGTCACCACCGTCTTGGGTTTCCAGAATCTCTCCCTCTGGGGAAGGATGTGCTGAATCAGGCCTTTGTCTGCTGGGCCGCCGCGGCAACAAGGCGGCTCTGTGCGACGCTGGTGCATCGCTCTCTCTCTCTCTCTCTCTCTCTCTCTCTCTCTCTTTCCTTCTTGACCTCCATCAAAAACTACCCCCCCCCCCAATCATAACATCGACCCCCCCACTCCCAGCCCACCCCCCCGACTCTCCACCCCCTGCCCGTTTTTTTTCTTTTCTTTTTGCTCGTACCTGCTGCTCACCTGGCCGCCCAGATGACAAAGTCCATTAATGAGCCGCCGCTTTCGACCTTTTTCCTCGCCGCCGCCGGGTTCTATATCCGGCCCGAGTCATTAGCCGGCGGCCTCACCTTTTCCTGCAGCCCCGCACCCCCCCATTAGCCGCCTGATGTTAATAAGGAAGCGAGGAGAAAGGTCAAAGTCCACCATCTCACTCTGAACGTGAGGGATCTTGATTATCCCGCTAATAGCGCCCCGCCCGTCTGCGTTGAGCCTCTCTCCGCTCGCACTATACGGAGTGTGTCAGAGCGCCATCAGTCGACCATCAGGGTCGGCTGTTTGCTCTGGTGCCGTCCCAAGTGGAATCGGGGAGCGGTCCGAGCTGGCCCGAAGTGCGTTTGTTTAAGATTGTGGCAAGAGGTGAGGGCCGTGTCGCACATGGCGCGGCGGGATAACAAAGTAGGTGAAAAGGCAGACTGGCCGCCTCTTTACAGTGCCGGGCATATCTGGCTGCTGCGTATTAGCCTGCCTCAGCATCTCCCGGTGTCCCGGCGCTATCAGTCTGGGCTAAATGGGGCCTGACCGAATCCTTTCATGTCTCAGCGAGACGTTGCTCTCCGCCGGCTGCCATAAACACACACGCCGACTACCCCGCCGTTAGTTACCGCTGGGGCAATTTCACACACACACACACACACACACACACACACACACACACACACACATGTGCGCGCGCGCAGAGAGCGCACACATGCACCAGACACACGTGCGGGGACAGAAACATGACGTATGACCGTGGCGAGGAGGAGAAAGAGGAGGAGGAGGCGTCTAAAGAAATAAATAAATGAATAAAAGGAAGGAAGGAAGGAAGGAAGGAAGGAAGGAAGGAAGGAAAGGAGGAAAGGAGGAAAGGAGGAAAAGGTCCCCCTCGTTATCCCGCACATCCCGCAGCCGGGGCGGTTGGTCACGGGGAGGCGAAGACGAGGGAGGCTGAGCAAATCTGTCAGTTCTTGGCATCCGCAGCCCGCTGCCGTGCCACTGGAGCACTAATAACAATAAAGAGGGCACCAAGACACGCTCTGTTTTTATGTCTGCGTAGCCTCGGGGGGGAATACAAGCATAGACGCAGACACACACACACACACAGAGGGAGAGAGAGAGAGCGAGAGAGAGAGAGAGAGAGAGAGACAGACACGCACACAGGGGAGAGGCTCTAATTAGCAGCAGAAAGGAATACAATGAGTGAGTTATTAAGACACAGGGGCGGATCACAGCCAACCTTTGCCCCCAGCCGGAGCACAGGTCATGTGATAAGAGGAGGATATCCGACAGACGGCGGCGCCAGGCCGCCTGCGTGCCCGGCTGAGGAAGATGAAATGGGTTCAGTCTCCCTCCGCCGTTCCAGGGCCAGGCAATGGTGCACCTGCTTTTTTTTTTTTCCTTTCCTTTCTTTCTTTCTTCCCCCTCCTTGTTCTTTGTTCCGTCCTTCCCCCCTCCTCACCACCACCGCGGGAGGACAAACTCCACTCTCCACGAGACGCGGCCATCGTATCGCGGCCGCGCCGTAATTACTGTATGTTTACATTGAGGTTTAGATAAAGTCGTTGTTTTGAGATGAAGGTCGGGGGGGGGGGGGGGGGGGGCGACTGGGGCAATATAACCGAGGCTGGAGGGAGAAGCGGCAGTCAAGGCCGCGCAGACGTCGGTGAGTGGAGGACGTGGACCTGGTGGGGGTCCACCGGTCTGCGAGCGGTGAGGGAGAAGCAGCCGAGCCGCAGCTGAACTTGTTCCTCCGCTTAACGCCGCACTTTCCACCCCCGGCTTCGTCTCGCTCCAGCGGGAGGCTTCGCAGCGCCGACTTTTATGATCCCCTGTGATTTTATTTTTGAGCGGGTGAGCCCATTATGAACTGCAAAAAAATAATAACCGATATTTTCCAAATGTAATAGGAATCCATAAAACGCCGTCCAGCCGCCTCTGTTTTTCCCATATTCCGCGTAACTATTAAAATCTTATAAGTCCTGTACATTCTTCTGCGCTCGTTCTCTTTTTTTTTTCCATCTCCAGTAAATCGCCCGGCTTTTGGCTCTCTCTCGCTCTCTTACCCTCTTTCTCTCTCTTCCTCTCCTCTTCTTCCATTTTCTGCCTGGTCTTCGGCGGCCAGTTGACCAAAAGTTGCCGGTTATCTCTCTAACTTTGACCCAGATGGAAATGTCAGGGCCTTTTTTTGGCCGCAACCGGGGGACTCCTGGCAGTGGCCGCCGCGCGGCCCTCGGCTTTCTAAATATACGGCTCGAGAGCGGCGAAGGCTGTGGCTGCGGCTGCTAGCATGTGCGTGCGTGTGCGTGCGTGTGTGTGCGTGCGTGTGTGTGTGTACACGGGTTTATGTGCGCGTCTGACTGAGACGGAGAGGCAGAAGGGGGGGGGGGGACAAAAAACGCAAAAAAAAAAAAAAAGTGCAGGGCCGCTGCCAACACAGGCATCATGATCCCTCTCATTTAGGGAGCGCTAATTGGCAGTTAATTAGCAGAATTGAGTCTGTTGTCAGATCCCAAGTGCCAGCCCCCCTACCGGCTAAGTTCATTTGACCTAGCCGCTTTCTTGATGCCGTAATAATAATCCCATTTATCTGTTTTGGTGGGTGGGTGGATGGGCTGGGGGCTGGCGGGGGGTGGCACTGGAGCAGACTGGAGGATGAAACACATTGTCATTATTGGCAGGATGCAGCAGGAGTGGGCTGCCGAAACCGCCGATTCCAAAACATGCGCTAGTGGCGCGAAAGCGGGCTGATCCGAGGCGAGGCGAGGCGAGGCAACGTAGTCTCGGGTAGCTGGCGCCAACGTGCACCGCCGCCGTGTTAAAGGTCCCGTTTTTCATTTGTCGGACTGCAGTGGAGCGCAACAGGCAAATAGCTTTCCAGAATGCTTCAGATTTAGCCCTCTGTTTACAGCCTCTTTTTAGCTGTGAAGCTGACTGCATTTTTTCTTTCTTTCACCTACGAACAAAACTGAAAGTACGCGCACAGGCCAGAAAGATGACGGCAATGACAAATGACTCAGCGGAACAGCCACTAAAAATACAAAAAGGAAGGAAGTCTCGTGCCCTCATTATTCTCACATGTCACAGGCAGGCGGGCGCTTGGTCACTGCCATGGCCCCGGCGGCTCGGACGCCATTTCTGGCATCCAGCCAGATGTCCTCCGGAACGTAGCCCCGTGTTTACAGCCTCCTTTCAGCTCTGTGCACAAAGTGATGCCTCGATCGACCTTACGCACGTCCGGGGGAGGATGAGCGCAAAGCCTGGAAAGCCGAGGCTCGCAGGGTGATCGCAGTGGGCGGAGCCAACCACCTGGGATTGGCGCCCCTTTGTGACATCACAGGAAGCTGGATCACCAGAGCTGGACGTTTTTTGGGGGCTGGTAAAAAGATGGGCAAGCAAGAGCGGGAGAAGATGGACTTCTGTCTCTCATAATCAGTGAAGGGACATTTCGCATTAAATCGGGACCTCCGATGGGTCTGCGCTCCACCTGGGGACGTCGCTGTCGGGGCTACAAGGTGCGAAAAACGAGCCCCGCTCCCCTGTTTATCGGGGAGTCGATTCACTGGGAGGCCCCGTTATGAAAAACAGGTGGCGGCTTAAAAAAAAAAAAAAAGACTGGCAACGGCGGACGAAAAGAAATAAAATAATTGCATTTCTCAAGTTTTTTTTTTTTTCACCGATTACAAGCGAAAGACTCTCCCGCAAAGACGGCGGCACTGGGGCGAGCGAAGCCAGATGAGGCAGGATAGAGCGGCAGTGGGCTGGGAGAGGTATTACAGAGAGAGAGAGAGAGAGAGAACAAGGGGGGGTGGGAGGAGGGAAGGGGAGGGGGGGTCTTTGTACATCTCTGCTCCTTTTGGCTCTTTCATTCCTCAACGGCTCGGTTTTTATTGGCGGGTCGTTTAATAACAAGAGCTCGGCGTTTGAAATGAAGTCGAGCCGCTTTTTTGTGTGAGTGTGTGTGGGTGAGGCCCTCATACCCCCCCCCCCCTTCTTTTTTCAGGTCGGTAATTTCTGCACTTGGGGTGAGAAGCGGTGTTGGGGTGCGGGGTGGGGGGGTGGGGGGGTGAGGTGAGGTAGAAGAGTCATGAGAAAGAGACGGCGAGAGAGAGAGAGGGAGGTAGGATTCAAGGAGAGTGCGAGAGAGGAAAGTAGGTTAATTTATTTTATTTGCGGGAACTGGGAGCCCTTAAAAAAAAAAAAAAAGAAAAGAAGAAGACGAAGAAGATGAGGGGCTGCTGATAGTGAGAACCAAAGTGCAGGATCCTGTTTTTTTTCTTCTACACCCTTCCTTCCTTCTTTTTTTTTTTTTTTTTTTTTTCTGGTGAACAAGCAGCTTAATGCACGCGGGCAGCAGCCACAGTGTAAAGCCTGCCAGGATCTCCCTGCGCCTTAGGCCATCTGTGAGCAGAATAGCAATTTTATTACTTTGTCATTAAACCAATTTCACAGCAGTATTGTTTGTTAATGAGCAGCCGCAAACGAGCGGAGATGTCACGTGCTGGAATAGCAGCGAGATTTGTGACCTCGCCTCTCCTCCGGCTCGACGGCGGGCAAAGAGAGAGGGAGAGAAAAAAAAAAAGGAAGGAGGAAAGGAAAAAAAAAAGAAAAGGGCCCCTGCGCCTCATTCTTATTCCTCGCCGTCATCGTCGTCGCCGACTTCTTCCCTCGTTCGCCGTGCTCCTCTCCCTCTTCTATCCCTCCCCCCCTCGCGGCGGTTGCTCGTAAAAGTGGGGGTGAGGAGGCGGGGTGAGGAGGGGTGGTGGGTGGGGAGGGGGAGACGGGAGATAAAATGCAAAGTCTATACAGTCGAGTCTCCGTTTATGAGCCTCCATTTGCCTTCGCGTCTAATTGGGTGGAATGGTTCCTCCGCGGCCTTCCTTGGGGGCGGGGGGGCGGGGGAGGGGTCTTCGTCTGGTCATGTGACCCCCCCCCCCCAGGGAGGCAAAGTGGGGCCGGACAGTCCTGGGAATTGGGAATTTGCGTAGTTTTTATTCATTTTTTTGCAGCAAGTTTAATCGCCTTCGTTTTTTGTTTGTTTGTTTGTTTTTTTGCGTTCGAGCTTCGGCCACGTGTTCGAGCTCGGCTCGGCTCGGCTCGGCTCGGCTGACCAAGGGGCTCGCAAAGATTCTTGACTCTTTTTCGCTGGATTATGACTAATGGAAGAAGAGGGAGGGATTGGAAGACGTGGCCCCCACCGCCGCCACCGTCACCCCCCCCCCACCCCACCCCCGCCCCCGCCCCCCCAGAGGATCAGACGATCTGACAAAGATTCGGAATAATTAGTTTTATCTGGCGAGATGGCCGGGGGGGCCGCTGGCCGCGGGGCGCTGCTGAGTCTATCTTGTTGGCCGATGTGTTTCCGGTTGGCTGATCGTTGTGTGGCTGGGTGGTGTCTCTGTGTGTAGGGAACAAGAGCTGAGGGTGTGTGTGTGTGTGTGTGTGTGTGTGTGTGTGTAGGCGTCGGGGGGGTGGGGTGGCTAGAAGGGATTAAGGTGACCAGGTGTAACAGTATGGGCCTTCAGGGTGTGTGTGTGTGTGTGTGTGTGTGTGTGTGTGTGTGTGTGTGCACGCGGCGACGGGATCTTCTTCTCGCGGCGGCTGAGCCCTTTAAACTTCGTGAACCTCCAGCAGGTATTTCTGTCTGTCCGAACACGCTCCTCTTCGTCTTCACCTCCTTCTTTCACACGCGGCACATTCTCTCCGTCTCCACGTTCGACGCGCAAACGACGACGATGAAAAAAACAAACAAATTTAAACAAAAAAAAAAAAGTGCAGTTTTGTATTTCGGGTTTGTTTGGTTTTTTTGTGTGTTTTTGTTTGTTTGTGTGGCTCGACCGTTTCCCTCGACGGCCCTTTCAAGAGACAATTAAAGAGCATCCTTTGACATATGAAAGGCTGAGACACCGATTGAAATAACATCCTCCGCAATGCCCCGATGTATTATTCTTACCTGGTGTACGTGCGTGCGTGTGTGTGTTTTTGAAGCTGTGATTCATGGCTTGGTGCCCTCTGTGGCTTTGAGGTGCAGGCCAATAAGCCGATCATGGGAGACGCTATAAATCAATACGACCTTTTGTTTGCACAGCCGCACTCTGCCTCCGTTCGGGCCTGTTATGGATGAGATATCAGCGGCGTCGGTGCCAAGCAAAGAGCAGAAAAATAAAGAAGGGGGGGAGAGGTGAGACAATGTCGCAGCCGCAAAATTAAAAAATAAAAAAAATAAAAAAAATACCACCTTAATTAGAACGCGGCCCGAAATCTGGGCGACTTCCAAACTAGCAATTTGCAATTTCAGGGAGGTGAGAAACAAACGCGGCAGCTTGTTGCCACGTCCTCAACAAGACGAGCGTGCATTCGTTTTCAGAAATGATCGGAAGTGTCTGTTTCCAGATAGATAAATAAATAAGTGAGCGAAAACGAGGCCATAGGGGTAATAGCAGTTGCAGACGCAGATAGGGATCAAATGAGATAAGGACAGAAAAGGGGGGGAGAGGAAATTAGAGGAATATTAGCCTAATCGAGGCTTTTCTCTGCCCGCTGCCTTATGAATATTTATCCCGCCCATTACTGGTGATGATGTTTCAATCGAGGCACCAGAGTGGCGGGTGGGAGGGGGGTGAGAATGTTTGCGCCAACCAGCCTGCGACCCATTCTGACAGAAAAATGTGCAGTAAAGGCGTCAAGAACTCACAGAACGCAGTGGCAGCTCTCGGCAAAGGCCGGCGTCGGGTTTACCTCTGCTTGAAAACGCGCGCGCGTGCAAAAAAAAAAAAAAAAAAGCAAAAGCCTGCCAATCAGGAGGTCAGTTTCAGGGCGTCTCTCGGCTGAATTTTTTTGTCGCCGTCGCAAAAAACCAGTTTGACTGGAACGAAGCGTCGGCGCTGAGCGCTCTGGCTGAGAGGCGGAGGGACGTGAAGGAGGCCAGCGGAAGCGGCTGCACACACGCTGGGCGGCGGAGCTGATCTGAGAGGCTAGCGCTCGCTGCGGGCCACCAGGCACAGCCGAGTCCCTGCGGTCCTTCTCCACAGTGTCGCTGTAGCTTCTGCCAGCAGTCCCCTCCACACAAACAACAGCTATTTATATCAGCCAGCCGGCCGGCCGGCCCGGCCAGCCGCAGGGGATGCTTTTTTTTTTTTTTTTTTTCCCCTCCCTCCTTCCCTCCTTAAACTCTGCTTCCCTGACCGCAGCGGAGGCGGCAGCACGAGTGTGTGTTTGCGCGGCGTATGTGTGTCACGGCAGCAATCAGGTGCAATCGAAAACTCAGATTAATTATTCAGCAGTCCGGGGGAGGAGGGGGAGGGGCGTTTTGACCCACGACTCCTGTGGTCACTGAGATGTGCCGGAAGGAAACGCAAAAAAAAACAAAAAAAACACAAAAAAAAACTTGCTAGTTGGAAACACTCACTCACAGAGAGAGACAATAATCGGGATGATGACAGACGAGTGGGAGGGACAATCCCTCTGACAAACACACACACACACACACACACTCACACACACACACACACACACAGCGGGTCTGCCTGCTACCGTCCATCCATCGGAGGCGCAGCGGCGTGTGTGACAGTACAACATCTCCAAAGATAGCGCTTCCCACTGAAGGTGTCACTTATTAATTGCTCCGACTGCTTTGCATTTTTACTGCCCTATATTTATGGCTGCTCCGAGGAGGAGAAGGAGGAGGAGGAGGAAAAAGAGAGAGTGTCAAGAGGATGGAGCATTTGCATGTGTATGTTTGGAGTCCGGGGGGGGGTGGAGAGCAAAAAAAAAAAAAAAAAAAAAAAAAATGGGGCAAAAAAGAAAAAAAAAGAAAAAACACTGAGCCTGATTTCAGATTTTTTTTTTTTTTTTTGGCTTTTAAGATTTGGGACTGGAAGTTCGTTCTCAGCTCCTATGTATGTGCTACAAGTGTGTGTGTGTGTGTGTGTGTGTGTGTAAGGATGTAAGAGTCGAACCCCACCCCCCCGCGCCGACCCCACTCTCCACAGGCCTCCCCCTCTTCTCTCTCTCCTCCTCTTCTTCTCTTTGAGCCGCTGCCATTATAGTCCTATAAAGGAGGCAGAAGAGCAGCCGTTTGATACCAGGCAGAAGGGAAATGGATTGGCCTTATTTCCTCCCCGCCGCCGCCACTTGTGCTGCCTTGACGATTCAGGCAATTGACACTCAATTTTGTTTGAAATATCACGCCTCCATCATGTCATTATCAGCTTCCCCCGGTAATCCACAAAGCCACACCACCCCCTGTTTGATATTTGACAATAAGGGAGAGATTGGGGTGGGTGGTGGGGAGAGAGAGAGACAGAGAGAGAGAGAGAGAGAGAGAGAGAGAGAGAGTCTAAGGGTTGCGAAACCTCTCGCTCGATTACCAGTCGGAGGGAGGAAAAAAGGGAGGCGAATGAAAGGGGAGCAGAGACAAAGGGAGGGCGAGGGCGAGCGGAGAGGGGAGAGACGGAGGAGGGGGAGAGAAAAAAAAAGTCACGCGTCAGTACGGCAGCGGCGGCGGCGGTAAATGGAGGATGGAAATGCAGATAATAATCGAGAGAGAGAAGCGGCTCAGCCGGTCCTCTGGAAGACGCGGCGGGGCCCGATCCAGCCGCTTTCCCGGCCCCTCCATGAGAGCGGGAAGCCGCCGGCCTTCCCAGAAGGAGCGATGGAGAAAGAAGCTTCCGGCGGCCCCCGGAACCGTTTCTTGACGGAAGCTAATATTGACACGTTGCTGGATGTTTTGGTGGGGATGCTCTTCAAACGGCTGTTGGTCCCTCTGCTTTATCGGGGGTTTGGCAGACGATGCCTTCCTTTTTGCTTCTTCTTCTTCTTCTGTTTTTTTTTTTTTTTTGCCGCGCTCCCTTAAGGTGTCTTAAGGGAGGCCGATGTGTTGCGGTGATTTTGGGAAATAATGTCAGTTAAAAAAAAAAAAAAGCGTGCAGGGTTGCCTCACCCCCACCCCACCTCCCGGGAGAAGGGGAGGTTAATGACGGGAACTATTAGGGGACTTGACTGTGAGGAAGCAGGAAGCGGAGATGATTCCGCCCCGCCGCCTCGCGTCAGAACAAAAAAAGAAAAAAAAAAAAAAAGAAAGGAAGAAGGAGGAAAAAAAAAAAACTGGTGGAGCTGGAGCAGGTTAGCCGCGCCGGGTTGCTACAATAAGGACTCTTTCATACAGGTGTGTTGACGCCCGGGGCAGGCTTGGCCCCGCTCCATTCCATTCACCCCGGCTGATTTGAACAATAACTATCATATCTGCTAAAAGGGAAGGGAGGGCGAAGCGTCAGGCAGGAGATGCCTCAGAGCGGCGGCGGGGCCAAGAAAAACCCCCGCCGCCGTTGTCAGAGCTTGTTGATGTTTTAGCCCGACTCAAAACGAGCAAGTTTTTTTTCTCCCGCCTCCTCCTCCTCCTCCTCCTCCTCCTCCCCCTTCTTCTTCAGCCTAAACACCCCTCCACCCTCCTGTTCCTCCTCCCTCCCCTACTTCCAGACTGCAGTCTTCTTCTTTTTCTCCTTCTTTTTTCTTTGCCGCTTTCTTCTTCTTCTTTTTTTTTTTTTTGATGCCGAAGGACAGAGCGCCGCGCAGGAGACGCGAAACAAAGTGCTGCTGTGTGGAGCAGCAGCTGCTGCCTCGCCGAGATCAAAGGGGGCAACAAGCGTGCTCTTCCTGGCCAAACGTTCCTCTGGAGGTGTTTGACGGACAGTCGGCAGCTGGGGCCGCG
Source organism: Nelusetta ayraudi (assembly GCF_046127955.1). NCBI lineage: Eukaryota > Metazoa > Chordata > Actinopteri > Tetraodontiformes > Monacanthidae > Nelusetta > Nelusetta ayraudi. The sequence goes on from NW_027466057.1 coordinate 873,712, forward strand.
CAGCCCGCCGTGCGAGGGGTCAGTCGGGCTGCCGGACGGCGAGGGCCCAAGGGTGACGTGCCCTCTCTGGACAGCAGGGGGGTGCGGGAGGTGTTGGATTGGTGGTCGGGGGTTGGAGGGGGGCAAAGATAAATAAAGGATTGTTTTATTTTGGAGCATTGGGGCGGGACCTTGACAAATTCAAATACGCACGTCGTAAAAGGAGAGAGAGCACGACGAGAGAACCAAACTGAGGCTCCCTGCAGCACCACCACCACCACCACCCCCACCCTCCTCCGTCAGAACCGGGGAAGATCGCGAGAGCGAAGCCTGCCGCAGTGCTATTGATTTATTTTAATTAGCTGCTCGTTAAATCGTGTCAGTTTGCAACACAAATATATAATTCTTTGTCTGATTTTCCACTCGGGGCCTTAATGACTCGGAGGAGGGGGAGGGGGAGGAGGAGGAGGAGGAGGAGGAGCGAGTGACGGAGCGGCAGCGCAAATGTTGCTCGCAGAGGGGCGAGCGTGAGGGAGAGAGAGAGTGGGGGGGTGCCACAAAAGGGCAATGAGTGGAGTAATAAAAAAGGAAAGAAAAACAGGTCAGTGAAAGTCCACAGAGGAGAGGTGAAACAGCTGCCCCCCCCCCCCCCCCTCCTCCCACCAAACCCCCTTTTGGAAAAAAAAAAGGGGGGGGGCAGGGGGGAGGCAGCCAGCCAGGCACAGTGGATGAGACAGAGGTACAACTATGTAAACACGGTGGCGGCCCTAAAAAAGACAGGCGCTCGCCTTCAAAAAAGAAGAAGAAGAAGGAGTAGAACAAGAAGGAGGAGGAGGAGGAAGAGAAGAAACGAGAGAGATCCCTCCTCGCTCGGCTTCACATCTGCACTAAATCAAACGCGGCGGTGAGGTAATGTGCGCCCCAGCTCGCGTCTGCCGAATCCTGTTTCGACTTAAGGCGGGAGGAAGCCGCCGAGTGGAAGGAGGGAAGGCGTCCCGTATCTCCCTCCGTCGGGAGGGGGTTTGCGATAAACCCTCGTCTTCAGAGGAGGGGGGGGGGGGGTCAGTGGGGACCGCCGCTCCGCCGTCGGCGACCACGTGAGCTGATCCAATCAGCGTTGTTGACACTACAGTAGATCAGCGCTGGAGGTTCAGTAGCCTCGAACTCCAACCACCTCCTCCGCCTCCTCCGCCCAACCGTCTGACCTGAGCGTAATTAGTGTTTGCTTACACTGAACACTCTCTTCATGCGGTTAATTTGCATGCCGGTTCCCGGTCAAACGACACCGAGGGCGGGGTCGGGAGGGGTCGGGAGGGGTCGGGAGGGGTCGCCGCTGTGAGTTTCGCGTCTCAATCACCGAAAGTTTGGAATCTTGTTTCCGTCCTGGAGTTGGAAGCAACGAGGTCCTAATCGGAACCAGAGGACGGGTTCACGTTGGTCCTCGCCGCCGTCGCCGCCTGACTTGACACCGACTCCATTTACGATGTCGCAGTTCCAAAAGTTGTCCCCTCGGTTGCAGAATGCCCCTCTCTCTCTGCACATCCTCCCGTTTTTTTGAATTTTATCAGCCGCCTCCTGATTGGATGGATTCCCTCCAATCTACAGAGTCATTTTGTCAGTTGCAGCAGCAGCAGCAGCAGCAGCAGCAGCAGCAGCAGCAACAACAGCAGCGTTCCTTTCTCTTTTGTCTTGGCTAAGCTCCAGCGCCGGGTGGTTTGTTGCATGACGATTTCTCAGGGAAAGGAATGACGACAACGGGAGTGCGTTACCAGGTGCGGCTGCAAGTCAGATAACAAGAAACAGGTTTTTTCTTCTTCTTCTTCTTCTTCTTCTTCTTCTGACAGACTGAGATGAGGCAGCGAGCCGCAAACAAAAGGCCGCAGATTTTGCTGCTGTGTGCACCTTTGCGCCCCCACCACTTGTCCTACTTTACTTTGCGTGAGCAAACTTTTTTGGCCCGTCGGTCCTCTTGGTGATGATGCAGCACTTCCTAAAAGAGGGACAGCGGCGCGGCGGTTCCACAACTGGGACCGAAGGCTCTGGTTCTGCTCCGCCGCCACAGCACAGCACAGCACAGCACAGCACAGCACAGCACATCTCGTCCGTTCCTCCACACTCGCACACACGCTGGCCGTATCACAACACAGCGCGCCGGGCCGAGGGTATTAAACACCTTTGCAGACGCTGCGCCGCCCCGCGTGAGTGCAAAAGATATTAGCGACTGGGAGGGGTTGGGGGTTGGGGGGTGCGGCGAGTGTGTTGATCCAGCCAAGCGGAGAGGAGAGCCCCGCGCGTCAAGTGGACTCCCGCTACCTTGGCTCCATCGTTCATATCTGTCTGTTATTTCCCCGGAGCTGGGCTCCTCCTGTGGAGACTCGCAGCCGCTGCGTCTGCGCAGACTTTGCCGAGGAGCCTCGCAGCGTGTCGGGATTATTGTGCTGGCGCACACGCACGCACGCAAGGCGAACCTGGGGACGCCGGTGAATATTTGCAGCTCTGTTTTAAAGTCGCTGCATCGTCCGCCTTCCTCCTCTGTGGTGTTTAGCTTAACATTTTCACAGGAAAGCAGCCGGATCCCACTTCAAGTGTTTGGCCAGGCCAAACTGCACCTTCTACCGCCCACCTCAAATTTGTAGCGGCAGATCTGGTGTGACCCCTCTGACTTCACTCGGGTTGTGTGGAGCGTAGACGCATGCACGGAGAAAACAGTTTGACCCCCCCAAACGTGGCCTGACTTGCTTTGTGCCGTAATATCTGGGTTTTTCATTCTTTTCCACGCTGAAACTCCACACACACACACACACACACACACACACACACACACACACACACGCTGAAGAAAGACAGGCTGAGATAGTGCCCGTGCAGGTCGTCAGTGTCCGGGGGGGTTTCGGCCTCGATGGCTTTCAGAGTTCTTCGTGAGGCTAAAAATCAGGTTTTCTCAAAGCAGGGATGAAGCCTTAATTGCTGGTTCACACGTCCATGTGTCCAGTGAGACATTTGAAATTGCTGTCAATTGAAAATAATATATATTAAAAAAAAAAAACACTGCACTGGCTGCAAAGAACATGCTGATGGCCATTTGCGAGTGCATTAACCGGCAAAAAAACTGCTTGAGAAAACGCACTGGCCGCTCAGTGGCTGGGAGGGGAACTGCGGCGGAGCGCTGTGCCCCCACCGGGCCGCCTCCTCCTGGGCTAATGTACGCATTCTGAGCGGTATCCCCAGGAATGACCTCCTCCTGACCCCATAACCTTGCTTTTAATTATTTGTTTGAAGACAGCATGGAGTTCCCATGCTGAGAGGTGCTCTGTGTACTTCAGCTCTGTGTGTGTGTGTGTGTGTGTTGGTGTTTCTGCGCTAACACTGAGCAGAGGCAGGGCCATAATAAGCTAGACCACCAGATGTAGATAATAAAACACGGGGCTACGGCTAGGAGGGTTTTTCTTTTTTTTCTCTCCCTCTTTCTTTGCCGGTATCCCCCGCGAGCCTGCCGTGTTCTGGTTAGCTTACAGACACACTGGCGGTGCTTGTGGTCGCGTCGGCCGCGTCAACGTGTGGATTTACGGCGCGGCGCATGTATGTTTTAGCGAGTGGTTGGGAATTCCGAGAGTCCCTGTGGTCAACCTTCCGAGTCTTTCTCCGCGGGGGTCGGGGGGAAGGGAGGTGGGCCCCCTCGGGTCCTCACCATCCATCCATCCATCCATCTGTCCATCCCCAGTTGACCGGCGCTCGTCTCCCGGAGGATTCCTGGGCCCGCGTTGCTCTAAGCACACACCATTAGCAGCTCACGGGTGGAGGGAAAACACTCTTATCAGGCCCGGCTCTGATAATCTCAATTGGCTTTGCTGGGGCTGATAAAAGGTGCTTGGAGGCCACCGGGTGGGGCCCCATTGGTCATCCCCACCCCACCCCCCTGACCAACCCCGACCAACCCCAACGGCCTCCGACGTGCAGCATCGCCTTCCACAGTTGCTGCGGCAACGTCGTCGGAGAACCAAAACAGAGCCTGCGGTCGCGTGAGATACGAGTCTGGTTAGCTAGTTGGACGGGTGGGGGGGAGGGGGGTTGGGGGGTAGTGGGGGGGCTGCTGCTGACAGAAAGCAGGGCCATCCCGGAGGCGGCCCGACATCCGCGCATCGCAGTAAATTGTTTTCATACTCGAAAATTAAACATTTCAAGAGGTCCATAAACACCCCCCCCCCCCCCCCAACCACCCACCCACCCCTAACCCCCCTCCGCACCGCACCACCGCACCCCGCCCCGGCTACGTCACGCTACGAGGTTCGAGAAGGATACAAGCGCACGGCAAAATGTTAAACAAAAGGAGCGAGGGTCGAGCGAGCGAGCGAGCGAGAGAGAGAGAGAGAGAGAGAGAGAGAGAGAGCAGGACATCTGAAACTTTGATCAAACCCTCCCGCTGCATCGCAGAAACAGTCGGCGCCGACCATATGGGTATATTTAGCACCTGCGAAGAACATTCCTAATATTATGTGTTTATGGTTATGTCCCAGAATAGGTATGAATGCATGTGGTGGTGATTTTGGAGGCCCGGGGGTAGCGATCGGAGAGAGAGAGAGAAAGGGGGCGGGACGGCTGCAGCGAGAGGAGGAAGCGCGTTCGCCAAAGAATGCGTCCGCCGTCCACCGACTCGCCCGGCTGGGATTTTTTTTCCTCTCTCTCTCTTCTGCGCCTGCGGCGGTTCGTCTGCGCCTGCTCTCGAGCGCCACAGGCATTCGCGGCAAACGTCTCTTTTGTTCTAACGAACGACTCGGAAGAAGAGCGCGCCTTCACAGTCAACGGGGGGGGGGGGGGGGGTTTGGCCTCAACTCGTCGCCATTTTTCAATTGCGCCCGGTCTGACGCTCCTTGACTTCGCCCCACCCCACCTCCGCCCCCCCCTCCCTCAACTTTACTTTCACTCTGCTCCCATATGGATGTGTTTCATCTTTCTCTCTCTCTCTCTCTCTCTCTCTCTCTCTCTCTCTCTCTCCCCCGGGCTGGCGGCAAAAACCCTGCGTGTACCTGCACTCTGGATGCCCCCTGGCAAACGAGCTGCGCCTCCCTCTTTATTTTCTCTCTCTCTCTCTCCCTCAACTGCTGCGCATTTTGTACGTTTAGCCGCGTCTCTTTGAGTCGACCAGATTACAGCCCTTTAAGTTCATTGAAGAAGGTGAGGGCAGGTATCGCGGTTTCATGGGGGGATTAGGAGCTCAAATTGGTTCCAGCTCCAGTAGCCCCTCGCCTTATTTCTAATGACCACTTCTTTAGCCAGAGAGCATTTTTTTTTTTTTTTTTTTTTTTTTTTTTGCTCTTCTGCTTTGTTAAGCATCGCGCCGCCGGACAGCCCCGACCTGAGTTGGAACTCCCTCCGTAATGTCAAACACATGGCCGTACCTGTGTCGCCGAACAAGGCTCGCATTTCATTTTGAGTTTTTGCTGAGCAGGAATTGGAGAAGAAAAAAAAAAAGAAAAAGATAAGGACAAAAAACAGGGGAGAAGCACGGGAGACATCCGGCTCAGCCTGAGTGACCAGTTTTGGCGTCTGGCGCAGCCCAAGGCAGCAAGTAAAAAAAAATGTAAAAAATAATAAAACAGTAAGGTGGCTGCCCCTGGCTGGCACTCACCTCCGGGTGACCTCGGGCTCCACGGGAGCAGGGCCCGGCTGGGTTGGCTTTTGTGGAGCTGCACTTATTCGCCGGCCGTGGCGGTGATAAAACTTCAGACAGCCTAATTGATGGGCTCGCTGACATAACAATACCTTGTGAAAGAGCCGAGTGGCCCATGCCTGGTCCTCATTTCTAGACAGCTGGACAAAAAAAAAAAAAGAGAGAAGGGGAGAGGGGTCGGGGGAGGCGGAGCAGCAGCACCCCCTGCAATGCGAGCCAGAGCGGGGGTCCCACAATAGGGGAGGGAGGGGCGCAGGGTGGAGGTGGAGGCAGTGGTGGTGGTGGGGTGGGGTGGGGGTGGGGGGGGGAGGATGAAAGGAGCCATTTGCATGCTGTAAAAAACAAAACAAAAACAAAAAAATAAAAACTGTGAGATTCCAGCGGGCGATCAAGAGGCCCGGAGATTCGCCCGTGATGAAGGCGATGAAGGTTCTCCGGCCGCGATGGCCCAAGCTGCACTTAATACTTGAGGAATGTCTCCCCGGCGCCTATAGCAACCGGACGTAATCAAAAGCTTTATTAAAAGAGGGGTGGGTGGGGGTGGGGTGCGTGTAGATCATAAGGAACATTAAAAGTATCCCTCGCTGGGTTCCCAAGTCGGTGCACAATTGCCCTTTTGTTTGTGCAGGTTTTGTTGCGGGCGCCTCTCTGGAAGCTCCCGGCGGCTAATGTTGCCACCGGGAAGAAGAAAAAAACAAAAAAAAAAAAACGTTTTGTCTCTGCTGTTGCCGGCCGGTGATGAATCGTTTTGGAAAAAGCAGGAGTGATTTAACGTTTCTTTTTTTTTTTTGTCTCTCTCTCTCTCTCTCTTTCTGTCTCTGCTCTTCCAGGTTCATTAACGCCAGGAGAAGAATAGTACAGCCCATGATCGACCAGTCAAATCGAGCAGGTAAAAAAAAAAACTGAGACGAAGGCAGAGAAGCAACTCTCTGAGACGGCGTACAGTAGTTGCCGTCCTCCCAGATCCTTCCTCTGGCATGCGACTCGCGCCTGAAGCCCGTTTCCTTTTTTCATTTTTAAGGGGCACCTTGCGCCGTCTCCCCTCCTCCTCCTCCTCCTCCTCCTCCTCCTCCCCCCCATTGACTCTCCCTTTCCTTCCTGTTTTCTCCTTTAGATGTCTTCGGCCGGTGGCGCTGGCCATTTGCTGATTGACTCTAATTGTAGACTTTCCCGTTAGCGGCTGTTAGCGCCCTCTCTGTCAGCAGTGACATTTTACAGCTTGTGTCACTTTACATTCGTTGGCCTTAATGGTGGATTAAGATCAAAACCTTTGAAGTGAACATTTTTATTTCAGTTTCTACATACAGAATCTCCCCCAAAATAAAATAAGAATCTCTAGAGGCATTTTAACCAAACACCAGGTGGAAGTCAAAATCAGATATATTTACTAAAGGCAGGTGACTCTCTTCATCTCTGGAATATCTGCCACGATTCTGTGCGTCAATCAACTGTTTCCACACACACACACAAAAAAAAAAAAAACTAGCATGACTAACGGGCCCTCCTAATCTTTCACGAATTAGAGATTACCCGAGATAATGCCGCCGTGCTGCCAGAACGCGCTGTTTTCCCCGCTCCCCAAAGAGCATTAGCTAATTAGCGCTAATAAAAAAAGCCCCCAAAAAACAGCAAAACAAACAAGACCCATCTGAGGAAATGAATTGCGACTTATTCCTCTGTACTGCTGCTAGATCCAGCAGAACGCCCCGTCATGTACATCTTTGATGCTATCTCCACTCAGCGATTAGAACGCTGACTTAGTGAACTGGCTGCCAGTGCAGAAATACTTCCCATCCAGTCAAACTGCATGCTTTCTTCTCCTACCGAGGCCGGCGAACAATGTCGCTGCTTTCGAAAGACATTGACTGAGTGTGCGTGTTTGTGCGTGTGCGCGTGTGTGTGTTTGTGCGTGCATGACGGCATGCGCGCTTGGGACCCGCTGTACGCGTGTGTGCACGCCACGCGTCAGCCAGTGCGGTCGGCAAACATGAGCACAATGTCTTACAGTGTGTTTGGGCTCAAGCTGGGACAATTGCTGATTGTCTGGTGTGTTTTCTCTTCTTCTTCTTCTCCTTCCTCTTCCTCCTCCTCCTCCTCCCCTCCTCCCTTTTTCATGTCCACGTTTTGACTACAATCAGGTTTTCTTCTTGATCCTTCAGTGAGCCAAGGAGCTGCATACAGTCCTGAGGGCCAGCCGATGGGCAGCTTCGTGCTGGACGGCCAGCAACACATGGGGATCCGGCCGGCTGGTGAGTCCGTCTCCCTCCTGCTCCTCTTCCTCTTCCTCTTACCCCCCTCGGGCTGCGTTCACACCAAATCGGGCAGATTGGCAGCTGCGGCGTGAAGCGCGCTGCCTAAAAGTGAAGCCCGAGTTTGACGGGAAAAACCAAACAGGAAGTTGTGTGTTTTCACTGCGGTGCCCGATTTGCTGTTGAACGCAGCTTTTTAGTCCTGCCTGCCGTAGCGGAAACTTCCCTCGGTCAACACGAGGCCGGTCGGCCCTGGCGTAGCTTGCATGCAGAGCATGAGATTCAGCAGAACTGAAGCCGGGCTAAACCGACACTAACCACCAGCAGCACCACCAGCAGGACCAGTAACACAGCAAACGCTGCGTCTCTTCCGAGGCAACGCCGCCAGGCTCCTGCTTCCCCTTGCTGTGACTTTTCTCTAACGCACCTGAGCAAATCTGTCGCACTGATCTGATCCTGCAACAAGAGTCTTGTCATGTTTAAACACACACACACACACACACACACACACACACACACACACACACACACACACGCACACAATAATGAGACGCTGCTACTTCCTCACATTTCCCCCCTTCTCTTCCACCTGAAGCTGACCGACTTCATCCCGCCTCGCCCTCCGCCGTGGGTCTCACCTGCCGCTCAACCTCCCGCTGACCTCTTTCTGGCATTTCTCTCCTCTTTCTAGGGCCTATGAGTGGAATGGGGATGAATATGGGCATGGATGGGCAATGGCACTACATGTAACCTCCAGCTTGTAAAGCAAAACGCAAAGAAAAAGGGGGAAGTAAGTACTGGGCTCTTTTTGCTTTCTTTTTTTTTTTCTGTGTTTTCCTCACACGTCCACGCCCCACAACACGCCCCTCCGCCGCGAATGCACGCCTTCCGCCACCCCAACAACGGCTACGACGACGGCAGAATGCAAGTGGCTTTTTACGGGGATTAAGTCAGGGAGGATGGAAGTGAAAGACTTGGGAGGTCTGACGAGAAAAAAAAAACAAGAGAGAAAGGAAGGGACACAGAGGAAGCGACTTGTGGCGCCAGACGACGGCGGGCAGCGTCAGGAGAGGGAAGGAGTGCGAGGAGGAGGAGGAGCAACACGGCGTGGCAGCGGCAGAATTTATTTATCACAACAGCGCCATCGCTCTCCCTGTCGCGGACAGCCAATGCAAATGTTGGACATTTAGGGAAAAAATAACATCTCCAGGGGGAAAGGGGGCTGACGGGGAGAAATTAAGCAGGCTCCAGTGAAGCGATAAAGAAGGAGAAGTGAAACTGTCCTCCGAGTGACATAAATCTGTCTGGCCGAGGATTGATGCCCAAATTATCTTATATGCAAAGACGGGAACACCGCAGTACATTATGGTCCCCGAGCGAGATATACGGGCCTTGGGTGACACGGACGATCCTTCACTGGGGGTTTGGGTTGAGCTGTGCAACGGGGAGGAATGACCGCGTGTGTGTGTGTGTGTGTGTGTGTGTTATTTGGAGGAGCTGTGTGTTTTGATTATTTTTTACTGGAGGGAAGACGATTTAAGGGGGAGGAGGTGGTGGCGGTGGTGAGGGGCGCTAAGGGGGGGAGATGGGGTGTTGACTAGCCTGACCGGAGACTTGCAGACAAGTGCAAAAAAAAAAAAAGAAGATGAATTTATAAGAGCTTTGGATGCGACCATGGGTGCAATGGAGAGGAGGAGGAGGTGGAGGAGGAGGAGGAGGAGGAGGAGGAGGGGAAGCAAAACAGCCTTCGATTAAAGCCGGACCTGGTTTCCCGCCACAGTGCTGAAGAATCAAGACGTACAGCACAGCGGCGGCGGCAGGGAGGCTTTATTTTAACACCCAAACCTCCTTTGCCCAATGAGGCACAATATAATAACACTTACCTTGATTAAAAGAACCCTTTATATGTAAATGGAGACTGGATTTTTCAAGGGGTCACGGCGCCACTTCTGCCGACAGACATCATTTCACCCTCGCCACCGCCGCTGCTCTGCTTCCTCGCCGTTTCTCCTCTCCTCTCCTCCGTCTTCGCTTAATGGCAGCTGGTTCGAGAGCGAGAGAGAGAGAGAGAGAGAGGGGAAGGGGGAGAAAAAAAAAATCAGAGAGCAATGTTCCCTAAAACAGCCACATAGAGACAACATTTGCTCAGGTTGGCTAATTCTTAATATAGGGGGCTATATAATTTTGAGACTATTTAATTACGTAACATACTTTACGCTTCATGACCAATTACATTAATAGCTTAATATAGAGGAATATTATCCTCTCTTGATTTGATTACACAGCCGCACAATATGGCGTATTTGGTACTTAATTACGACCAGCCATTGAACGCCGCCGCCGCAGCCGCCATAACAGCAGCAGCTGCGCAGAACAAGTCAGCAGAGGCAGGCCAGTGTACAGGAGGGTTCTTTTTTTTTTCTTCTTCTTCTTCTTCTTCTCTCTTTTTAAGGGCACGGTTATCGTCTTCAGATGTTGTTTTTTTTTTCCCTTCTTTCTTGCACTCCGGGTAATAAAAGAAAGAGGGGTTTGAGTGCGCGGGGCGTCTAAGATCTACTTAGCAGAATGACTGCAGCTTACAAGAGAGCAGATTAGCAGCTTACGGTGTCAAAAACATCTGCTGGGCCCTTTTAACAGGAGCGGCAGCAGGTTACGTCGAGGTGAGGGCGCCCATCGCGCCGCCGCAAAACACTCCGACTGATTTATTTATTTTACGAGCCCCGGCTAGTGGGGTTTTAAGAGAGCCGCTCTGATAAACACGTGCATTTCAAATGAACTGACACGCGGTGGGTTGGAGGGGGGAGGGGGGGAGTATTAGAAAATGGCACAGCTTTTCCACCAATGAGAGCGGTCATTAATCTTGGCCTTTGCTGTCCCCACCCCACTGTTTTTCTTTTTTTTTTTTCCTGTCCTTCTTCCTCCACTCTTTGCCCCCCCTGCCCCTCCCTCGCTCACCAGGGCCCTCCAGTGTAATTTCCTAATTGCAGTGTACCAAGGTGGAGGAATGCGGAGAGTGAGCATGCCTAGTGACCTCACGCCGACCTCTCCCCTCCTATTACAGCTCCTAATCCCCCAGGGGTTCACATTACAAAGCAGGTCGGCCCAGACCCAATCCCAGACCCAGGCCCCCTGGCTCCAACGGGACCCCCTGCTCGCTGGCTAGCCTCTCCCCAAGGTCCAGGCCCCCTAGACCAGCCAGGTTCCCATACTCTAGCCCCTGGCTCCAGGAACTGTCTTACCTTTTTTTTTCCCTCTCTCTCTCCCCCACCTTTCTGATTACAAACAAACTGAAAGGAGCAGAACAGTGGCACTGTTGATCCGGCTGTGCTGTCACAGCGTGAGAGAAGCCAGCATGCTGAGGGGCCTTTTGCATATGAAGCACTTCTTTTTTTTTTGCCTTTAAAGGAGCCACTTGATGCGAAAAGTCCCCGGTTGTTTTCTATGCGTCTTTAGCCTGTCGCTGACCTCCCTGGAAAAAAAACAAAAAAAGTCCAAATCCTGAACTTCTCCCTCCGGCTCCGCCTTTCAAGGAGGCGTGTTCCAAAAACACAGATCGACGTGTTGTGATGTCACAAAGGGCAGGAGTGACTCTCCCAGGTTGGCAACCAAATGGCCAAAACAGGAGGGACGGAGCAGCAAAACCTCAGTCAATAAATAAAAAAAACACAGCCATTTTGTGGGAGGCTGTAAACAAAGGGCTAAGTGTAGAGGTTTTTGTTGGGTAATGAATCAGGAAAGGGGATCTTCACTGTCACCTGCTCTTTCTTCTGTTTTGTCTTCACTTTCTTTTTCTTTTATTATCCTCACTGCTCTCTGCTCTTGACTAGAATGCAGTTTTAATAGCAGCGAGCCTGGAACGCTCACAGCTACCAGAGGGAAAGAGAGAGAGAGAGAGAGAGAGAGGGAGGGGAAGAAAAAACTTCTTTTAGGGATTCCTAATCCAATATGTTCACAGCAGCTCGTCCCCCCGAGAGGCAGAGCGCCTGTTTGGCTTGTCACTAACGTCAGCCGGGGGAATCGACTGCTCCACTCGTAAAAGTATTAGCGCTTCGCCCGTATCAATACGACCGGTCGCTTTTCCTCACATCCGCCGAGACCCGAGTGTCTGTGGATGACCAAGGATCATTTTCCAGACCGGGCCCTGACCACAGCGCTATTGGGCATTGTAAACCACTCACCATAGCCGAAAATAGCCCGGCGCAATAATGTCTCTCTTTACTCGTCGGAGCTAAAAGCGCCGCCGCAGTTCCCCGTGTCATAAAATCTGATAAGCTCTTTGTTGCCGAGGCTGTTTTTGAATTGAATTTAAGGCCCGTTAATGGCAGACGGAGAATTGCAGTTGGGGTGGGAAAATGGTTTTATTGACTGGGTGAATTTATTCTTTCTCCTCCCTCTTCTTCTTCTGTGGCTCTCGCAGGTCTGCCAGGCATGCCAGGGGAGTTCGTACCTCAGAGCGGTCCTGTGGGCATGAGCATGGCCCCGCATACCTACCCCGGCCCCCACCAGATGACCTCTCACCCCTCCCAGCTCCGACGCAGACCCCCTCTCCACGCCGCCTACCTGCCCGACCTCCCCCACCCGCATCACCCCCACCACCCCCACCACCACCACCACCACCACCACCACCACGCCATGCTGATGCATGGAGGACCCTCGGCACACCCCGCGACGGCCGCGTCTGCACAGAGACCCCCTTTGCTCACTCCCATAGACCCCAGTGCTGGAGGACAAGGCCTGGACATCCACGCCCAATGATATAAGGGAACTTTGCTACCATGACGACAGCAGCTACGACAAGAAAACAGTTTGAAAAAAAAAAAGAAGAAATAAAAATAATAATAAAAACCAAAAAAAAAAAAAAAAAACACACACACACACACACACAAAAGCAGCAGCCAACAATAAATCCTATTTTGAGGCTATTTTTAAGAATAATAACACTTTTGACCAGAATTTGACACTCAAGAAACAGAATTCCAAATGAGCTGTGATATTTTTTTTTCCTTTTTTTAAAAAAAAAGACTTGTCAATTTTGTTACTTTCATCCAAAACGGAGGACCAAGCTGACAAGAACACTTTGTAAAGTCTTGGGCTTTTGGTAAAGATCAACAGCGGAGGATGTTGTGACGTACACAAGTGCAAAAGAATGGACAAGATGCACACACATCCGAAATGAAAACAACAACAACAACCCAAACACACACACACAGACACATACATACATACATATCCACGCACTCTCTCTCGCTCTCTCTATCTCTCTCTCTCTCTCTCTCACAGACACACACACACAGACACACACACACACACACACACACACACACACACACTTTTGGTGCGCGCACACTCTCACACATACCATCCTAAACATGTTCAGTACACTTTCATTTGAGGCGCTCCGAAAGACAAAAAAAAAAAGAAACGACAAGAAAGACTCCAAGAGTTATAACTACTGTAGTATAAAAAGTATAGATAAATAAGTTAAAACTTGTGCATTTTTTTCGTTGATCACATGGTTTATGTTTCCTGAGCTAGTTTTAGATGAAAGGTTAACCTTTTCTCTCTCACACTGTGTGTGCTCCTTCCTGGAGGAGAAACTGTCTCGCAGCACAGCACTATAAAAAAAAAAGAAGATGAAAACAACGACAAAAAACAACAATAAGAAGATGGAACATCTCAAAAAAAGGCTCCAAACCACAGAGGGCAGGTCCTGTCCCCCACAAGAGCAGGGCATGATGGGAAAAGGCTGCTAAATGACACCGGATCTCTCCAGAGGATTCAGTTTAAAACATTTGTAATGCCCTTCATTTTTCTTTTTCTTTTTTTCTTTTTTTTTGGTTCATGAATGAATGTTGCCCTGTAGTTTTTAAAGGAAAAAAAAGTTCTTTGTTTGACTTGCCCAAGCACTGGATTGTGTTGGTTTTATACATTTTTATTTTAATATTATTTTATTTTTTTGTACCCTGGACTCTCGTCGGTAAGAGCCTATTGAAGGAAGCTTAAAGAGCGGAAAAGCAACATCCTGCAGCGCTTCTTCTTCACCTGCGGATCAGCGGTCTTGCCATAAAGGACGATACTGACACAAACGTTGATTCTGTGGCACTGGAGAGGCATTTGACGGTTGATGCACCAAAAAAAAAACTATTACTGAAAAAAAGAGAAAAAAAAAACTTAAATTATGAACTCAATGCTTTTGGGGGGGAAAAAAGCTGAGAGAATATTGTAACAAACTTCGTACAGAGTTCAGTCTATTAATTGTTTCATGTTAGATATTCTATGTGTTTACCTCAATTGAAAAAGAATGTTTTTTGCTAGTTTCAGATCTGCTGTGGCATTGATATTGTATGTCCATGAATTCCTTCCTTTTTCAGCACGTGTTCCTCACTAGATGATAAGATGCCGTCTCCCTTAAGCTTTGTCAAAAATTACATTAAATACTTGTATGAGGACTGTGACGTAATGTTTAAAAGGTGTTCGGTCACAAATGCTGTAATAAATATTTCATTTTTGATTTTTGTTAGATTTTTGTGTGATTAACTGTGTTGTAAAAAGGCTCTTTACCACATTCCCATGAGTGTTTTTATTACCGGTATTGCAAATATTGTTATCATTTTTACCAAGAAAATGTTTCAGGATTTGCCTGAAGAAAAAACAACAACAACATTTTTAATTTGTAAATTTAAAAAAAGACATAAACAGCAAAAGTTGAAGAATTCAAACCTGCTCTTCAACCAACCCACTGATTTGTGTCCTAAAATTAAAACATAATAATGGGGAGAAAACCACCTTGAAATATTCTCAAAATTGCGAGAGCAAATTGCTACAAGCAACTGGTGTGCAAATTACAAATGAGATTATTTTGAAGGGCTGTGATTAAAGAGTAGAGTTCAGGCCCTCAATTTTAAAACAGGCAGCAAAAATACGCCAGAAATAAACGTTTCAAGGAAATAAAAATCTAATTTCCAACCATTCTTTTCTAATATTGGTCTATTTAGTATAGTGGAAAGATTATAAATGACTGTGTAATTTAAAAACATTTTAATTTTTCTTTAGAGAAACTACTAAAATAATAGTAATTTAAAAAAAAAAAATCTATGAAAAGTGTTTACGTCAGTTGGACAAACAGTTTACTCTCTTGGCGTGCAAACAATAGAAGCAGAATTTGTCCCCAGTGTATTTTTGCTCCTGTAGTGAGATCCATGGCTGCTGGCCTTCTCACACTGTCTGCTTTATATTTTGCCGTTTCCCGGCGCCGCCTGTCGGCCGAACAGAGTACTGCGGCAGAGGATGGGCTCCGAGAGGACATGATTCTCTCTCTTCTTCCTCTCCGCCCGTGCCGGTCGGACTCGGCAGCCGTTCAAGTTAAAGCCGTCAAACAAAAATGACAACATTTCTTCTATGATTATTTCATGTGCCTCATGTAAGTTAAAATAAGTCAAATTTTAATGTTGTATTTATTTTAATGAAAATAAGGTTTGATTTAAATAAAAACACGCCATAGGTGAATTTAAGTGCAGAACGTGGGAAACTAATATGACAAAAATAAGAATGACGAAAACAATAATGAAGTATAATTAATATGAATTGTTTATTTTAATTATCTGTATTTACTGTACACAAAGCAAACGGCTTTCTGATTTTTATATTAATGAAAACGATTTAATATTATTTTTAAGGTTTATTGAGAAAAAATAAGAATAAAGGTTATTTCGGGCAACTCGTCTATAATTAAATAAATATGCAATATTTATTAAAATCTTTACATTTTTTAAAAAATCAATTTAATGTAAATAAATATAATATTTTCTCCTTGATATATAATAGGCCTACAAATTCCCTTATTCCGCGGGCCTTTTTAGTAAATATATATTTATATTCTGTTGGCTTTTGGGATTTATTCAGAAAAAAAAATATTTGATGAAAATTACGGTGACGCCTAAATGAAATGTGTGCACACTTCGCAGTGCAGATTACCGCGTGCACGTGCCCCTCTTTCCTGGCCTTGCATCAACAGTTATTCAATGTGTTAGCTGGGTTTTTCCCCTTCCCTTTACCAAAATGTAAATAGCCGGAATTTTTATATCAAAATTCACAATTCGCTCTTTGTTCCAACGTGACGCATCCACACAGTTCCCCGTCATTTTACACAAATTCAACAACTGCTTCAACACGATTTCACCGAGCAGAGATATTTATTCGTTCTCTCTCCTCCTTTTCTTAAAACAGCAGACTCCATAATGGAGCATCTTTCTTTTTTTCCCCCCTCGTCCTCGGTACTATTCAAAAACCCCTTAAAAGCCCTTTTTGTTTTTCTTGCGCTCTATTATTCCGCGGATAAAACGGAAGGAAGAAGCCCTCCGTTTTGTGCGGAGATTATCAGATGAAAAAGAAGAGAAAACGTGAGGATTACTGTGGATGGAGAGGATTTTAATATTAATAGTTTTTTTTCCCCTCCTTCTTCTTTTCTCCCTCCTCTGCTGCCCCCCACTCCCCCAGCCCCCCACCCCCTCCCCTCCCCTCCCCACCGCCCCTCTCCTTCCCCCCGATGAGACAGAAGGTAGATTGCCTCTGCTGCTTTCCTTTTGCCGATTCGCCGTGACAGGGATGATGGATGATCCTGCCGAGCTAAACAACTCCTCCCCTTCATCTCCTCCCTGTCAAAGCCAGTCCGGGCCGCCGCTGCACGAATAAAATAAGGAATATATTCCCCGCGCGCCGCTGCAACAATGCAAGCCCGCTCCTCGCGCGCAACAATATTAAAAGTCCACGCATGCACGCGCGTGCGCGGCCGCACGCACAAGGCTCAGCCCGCGTGCGTTTTAGAGGCAACGTGTTAATAATGCTCATGTTATTGGCTCTCTCTCTCTCTGTGTGACTGTGTGTGTGCGCTGGAGAGTCTGAGAGGACGAATTTGCGCGTTTTTGCCTTTTAAAGTGGCGCATCTGTTGCACACTGGGGAGACGGGGAGACATTTTCTACGGAGGATGTAAAAAAAAAAAAAAAAAAAGAGGGTAAAGTAGTTTTTTGTTGTTGCTTTTAAGCAAGCTGATTCGGACCGTGATCGAGGAACGCGTGCACACGCGGGGGCCGAGTGTCCTTCGCTCTGCAGCTGGCTCTCCCCAAAATGGCTCGCTCTGGGGGGACAGTCTCGGGGCCTTTTTGTGTGTGTGCGTGTGTGTGTGTGTGTGTGTGTGTGTGTGTGTGTGTGTGTGTGTGTGTGTGTGAATGCAGTGTGCGTGCGCGCGCGCGCGTGCGATGCCCTCCTTTCTGTGAAAGGGAGAGGAAAAAAAAACGTTTCAGCAGTTTTCTCCCCTCTTGCCATAAGGTGTTTCTATGACTACGTTATGTAGGCTGCGGGCCTGTGTGAGCGGGTCAGAGGCTGGGGTCCCTGGGAGGGAGGAGGGGAGAGAGAGAGGGAGGAGGGGAGGGAAAAAAGGGCCGCATTTGGCTGATCATTTATCAATGTCAACCGCATAATGATTCTCCCTGCAGTCCCCCTATTGATGAGGATAATTACATTAGCTCAGAGTGACTGATCAATAAAGCCCAGGGAAAATGGTTTATTATAGCACCACCGAAAAGGTTTTCTCCAACAGGGGACGGGCTTCTCTCCCTCTTTTTTTTTCTTCCGTTTTTCTTTTTTTTGGTTAATAATCTCCACAAACCGAGAGCGAGAGGAGCCAAAACTTTACGCACGCTTTTGTCGAGTTTGCCTTCCCGGGAAATGCTCCCTTTCCCTCTCGATTTTTTATTTTTTATTTTTTATTTTTCTTTCAGAGCGTTTTTTAAAGTAAATAATATTTATCTACCCTTTGCGGCGAAAGAAAAAAAAGATAACTTTTTACGCCAGGGAGATTTAAAACGGCATAAAACGCGTGCTGACACCAAATTGAGGTCGGCGAAACCGCCGCACATCAGCAAGAGCGCTCGAATATCACCGTGCAGGTTGTTCATCTCTGACCTGAATCTCACTGCGGTGTAAATTGAAAATAAAGCACTGCGACTTAAACGCAATCTGACAATAATAAGGAGGAGGGGGAAGAAGGAGGGGGGTGGGGGGTGGACAAAGGGCGGCCAGTGCACGTAGCCCTCTCCCTCTCTCTCTCCCTCCGTGCGTGTGTGTTCTTTAATTGTCAACAACTTATCCCCTGCAGGAATGTTGCAAACTCTTGCGCCTTAATTCTCGGCGGTGCCGCGCGCCAGCTCCCATTTACCGCTGATGAACGTGTCTACGGGAGACAGCTCCATTATCTATTTATCATTTATGATAGCATTTCCTCAGACAATGGAAAGGAGGGGGGCAAAAAAAAAGGAGCGCTTCCACGGATTTAGCCCCCCACCCCTCACTGGTGCCCTTTTGCGCAGGAGCACCACCGCGTTTGTTCGATGGCATTTGGAAAAACAAAAAGAAAGAGAAAGAGAATGAAAATAAAGGAAGAACTTTATATTCTGGAATATTATCTAAATGTGTAGATTAGCAACGATAGCAAGTGATTTGTTTTTCCTATTTAATATACATACATATATACGTATGTATGTACGTACATATATATATATATATATATATATATATATATATATATATATATATATATATATATATATATATATAGTATTAATAAAGAGTGCAGGCATATTTCTAACATATTAGCTGGCATAGAATGTGCATTTAGGGGAACAACTATAAACAAAACCAACCGGATGGCTGATATTCTGGTCTTTATTTATTTTTTAAAGATGAGCCGAGGCTATTTCCCCTCCTCTCTTCACACTTCAGCGCTGCTTGTCTTCTTAAAGATGAGTGACAGTCACCCCCTAACCACCACAGCCACACTTCCTCCACCTCCCCCTCCTTCTCCCAACAACGCACCCTCACCCCCGCAAAAATATAAATCTTAATGATGTGAAAATCATAATTAGTCAAATAATATAGCTACAGGGGTTTGGGGCGAGGGAGAGGACGCGGAGAAATGCGCAATGGCCAGTGGTGAGGACGCACAGAATAAATAAAGCGCAATAAAAAGGAAAATAGCCGGAGTTTAGTTCAAGCCTTGAGGTGCTCGGGCCTTTATTTCAATCAGTTAAGATTTAATTAGCCGAGCCTCGGGCCCATGCACACCACCCCCCTCCCTTCTTGTGCGAAGCAACGGCCCCCGCGGTTGTCAACATTTGACCGGCTTTTCCAAGTGAAATAATCCCGGTTTATGGCTCCAGAAGCCGGAGGATCCGCGCGTAAATCTGGCACCATTCCATTACGAGAGGGAAGTGCTTGCAGTTTTAGTGGAGACAGCATCGATTAGCATCAATTTATGCGCTGATGCATTAAGTTTATTTATATTTATTTATATCATTTCGCAGTTAGATATATACGCCTCTTTTTTTTGCAGGGCCAGAGCTTAAAATAGGGTTAGAAATATCTCGCGAGGAGCCGAGGGCAGCCGAGTGAGACATTTCACAAGAACTGTAAATAACAGAGGAGGGCTCGCGCGCGCGCGCACGCACGCAGAGGGAGAGGAACACAGGGTGAGAGTGATTCCTAAAATAATTTCTCCCTTTATTGATTAGAGCGAGCTTCTAAAGAGACGGCGCGAGTTTCGGATGAATTAATTATGAACACCGCTGTTGGCCTGACAAATGTTTTTGTTTATTTTAAGAGGGTGGGGGTGGGGGTAGGGGTGGTGGTGGTGGTGGTGGGGGGGGGGGGGGGGGGGGGGGGTGGAGACCCACTCCCCAACGCGCCCTGAGGCGCACTGCTATTACAGGATGGCGACCCCTGGAGGAGGAGGCAAATGTGTTTACAGAGCCACAGAAATGAAGGAACGCGCCCTTGGAGTCGTCAAAAAGTGCAAACGCGCGTTCTTTGCGTCGACGTTCAGCCTAAAACATCACGCATTGCTTTCTTATCTGCTATACGTCCTTCTGGATGCCGAGAGCCAGGAACGGCTGCACCACGCTTGACCAGCGCGGACCCTCATCACGCTCTCACTCACAGGTATAAGGCTCCTTATGCATGTATTAGGCGGCCACGCTGATGGTAAAATCAATAAAAAATGGATTGCGGGGTCAATATTGTGCTTTGCACCTGGGGACTTGTTGCCAGACTCTCCCAGCTCTTTCCAGTGCCGTGCGTGCATGCGCGCGACACGCACAAAGACACGAACAATTCAGGATCATGTCTGAGACTGTATATGTGTGTGTGTGAGAGAGAGGCAGAGTTTAAAGAAGGGAGCTTGAGGGCTGAAGTCATCCAGCCAGGGGCCTGAAGGACCCGCACAGCACTGACATCATTAATCACGACCCACTTGAAGATTATGACTGAAAGTATAGAATCGGTAACCATTATCGTCTCGGATGGCGGTTAAAAACTCTCCTTGTTTTTCAAAACAGTGTAATGGCACATAGTGGGGTCTGAGTGGGGGTGGTGGGGGCGTCCAGGAGAGGGGGGGAGGAGGTGGAGGGTGCCTGGTGTCACCGGGATGGAGTTACACACCAGCGTTTCCTCTGGAGGAAAAATCCCGGAGACACAACGATCATTACGTGGCACCGAGCAACTTCAACATCAGTAGAAAAACAGTCATTGACTTGAATCCGTGAATGAAAATAATAATAATAATGATGATAAAAAATACGCGAGCAAAAGGAGATTTAAACTCTTCTAAAATGCGACAAGAAAATGGTCGGACTATACACGACATACACAAAACTAAACCGCTAAAATGAATTTATTTCTTTTTTTGTTTACAATGCCAAGAAAAATCCTTAAAATAATGAATAGTATTTTTTTTTTAAATGCAGGCGATGATAATTAAAGAATTCTGACAATAAATAGATAAATAAAAGATAATTTAAACCAACGGAGTTTAACTTGTAAAAATTAGTTTAAAAATATAAATAGCTAAATAGTTACTTTTTGTTAAGTTAGTTTAATTGAGGCAAGCGCACAAATAAAATATGATTTATACACATATATTTTGGCTTCCTTTTAAAGTTTTTTTTTTTCAACAGAAAACAAATATTTCCTCACTGACAACTGTGTGTGTGTGTGTGTGTGTGTGTGTGTGTGTGTGTGTGTGGCGGGGGGACGCTTAACGAACTTAAATAAAACCGGTGATACCTTTCGCAAATTCCAATTTAAAACAACAACAACAACAACAAAACAAAAAAACAAGCACGCGTCCTCGAGGCGCCTCACGTCAGCACTTTCCGTTCCATTTATTTATTTACTTCTTTCATTTCACGTGTTCCATGCATAAATCGCCAGAGCCTGACACCGCGAGGGTTGCTAAGAAATAAACCCCGGAGCCTCCGTCCCGCAAGGTCTCCGCCATAACTTCCGCGTGTCTCCCTGCGAGCATCTCCCGCGACATACAGCGTGTAAGGAGGAGAAGCGGGGAGGAGGGGTGTGTGTGTGTGTGGGGGGGTTGTACACAGCTAGCGTGGCACCAGTTAGCAGTTGGAAGCTGCAGCGCTGAAAAGCAATCGCTGCTGTCAAGAACTTTTTTTTAGCACATCACTACAGCTGGTGGGAAATAAATAGTAGCCAAGTGAAGAGGAGGAGGAGGAGGAGCAGCAGCAGCAGCAGCAGCAGCTGTGACATAAGGCCATTTGGGTGTGTGACGACAAGGGAACCTTGCAGGTCTTCATATCTCTCCCTCCCGCACAATGAGAGCCCTGTGCGAGAGCGTCTCACAAGTCCAACGTTGTTTCTCAACAAGGAGTGTAAACTCTTGTCAATACTCTGATAGCCTTCATCTGCCAATAATGACAGGCTGCCGGCTCCCCCTATCTTATCTGCGGGCCAGGTAGCGGCGTACCTGTGGGGAATAACTGCTGCGATAAAGAGTGTCCGGGCCAATAGCGGGGCTCTTGTCTGTCTGTGAGGAGTTAATGGAGAACGCCACTGGAGACAGGAAGTCCTCAGAAAGTGAAAAGCACTTTATTGCGTACCTGAAAGGCCCGGCGTAGGGTTTCCTGCAGAAACCCGGTGGGAAAACCGCGCTACAGGTGCTTACACCGGGTCATTACAACCGAGGGCGAAGGAGTTCAAGTGATCCGTCGCGCTTTGAATGACAACATCACATCGCTCCATTCATCCCTTCCCTCTTGTGTGACCCGGGCGAAGATCCCGGCGGGACTGGGATGTTGTCGGCGGAGTGACGCGCTCAAGGTACAGTAGAGAGCGTTTCAGAGTCCAAAAAAATTGGAGGGGAACAGCAGCACACGTTTGACTCCGGCACTGGTGCAGCAACAGGTCTCGGGGAGTCGTAACCCTCGGTGCACCGCAACGTGACATCATCAAGCCTCTCAAAATGAACAGCGCCGTGGATCCCCGCGCAGGCTGACCTTCCATAAGTCAAATATAGACGACGTGGGACATGTGTTTGGATGGAAGTGTATATTTACCTGTCAAACCTGGAACTCAAGGACACGGCAGCGGCAGCGGCCGCGGCGGTGACTGGCCCAGGGAGCGGAGTGTTTTGGAGGAGAAAATGAGTTGTAAAAGTGATAAATGGCTCACATTTCTCGGGGCTGCGGAGTACGGGAGCTGGCGCAGCGCTTCCAGCCAAATAGTTAATTGCTGGGCGCGGGGAAGGCCCAACAAAATACTCATAAAGCATCACCAAAAAAAAAAGTTCAGTCTAGTCAACCTCATCCCCTCTTCTCCTTCTCTGCCTCTTCATCTACTTGACATCCCTGGCTTAATGGCTGCTCCCATCCCTGCACGCACTCCCCCCAAAAATATTATGTATCTCGAGGCAACAATTCAAGAAAAAAAACAAAAAAAAACAGAAAAACTAATCACATCTGCCCTTTCATACACTTCCAAAAATCAAGCCCGGTTGGAGCATAGCGGAGGAGTGCGTGGTGGTATTCCTTGCCAGCATGTATTGCGGTGGTGGATGATCAGAGGGCTTGTTTTGACAAAAGGCGAAGTTCTCTCAGAACGAGGCCCCGGTCGTGTTGCCGAGCCAGACCCGCTCCTATCAACTGGATTTGGGGCGCTGATTACACCAATTGGAAAGCCTGTGGTTGACGCAGTGCCGCGATGGCCGTATGGCCACTGCCGCCACCCGCCAACGCCAGGCCCACCTCCAACCGAGAGCACTTATTTTGCAATGGCAAGCCCCCCTCCTGACGGTTCTCATCAGGCAATCACGCTCCCAGTGGAGGGTAAGGGTGAGTCGCAGTTTGTTTTGGATGAATCACGCGTTGTCTCTACCCCGATGTCGTCCACCGCCCGTGTTTTCTTGTGACGCCAGAGTTTTTCAGAATGTCACGGGTGCGGTGCTCTTCTCCTCTTCCCCGCTGCCTGTACCGACCCCGGTACCTGTACCCTCGGACGTCCTCTGGACCCATGCTGATTGTAGGAGATAACCCAGTTTCTGGGTCACTTGTGTCGCAGTCCAAATGCCATTCAGGGGAGCTGACCTTTTCCCGGTGGCGTAAGCCAGTGCAGCCGGCCCCCGTGCGTGGATGTCACCCCTGTGGTTCCAACCACGAGCACACAATCCCTTTCGTTTCTGACAGACCCCCCCCCCCCTCCCCCAACGTAACCCACCGCCGTGTTCACCTCCTCGGTTTTATTCATGATGGTACGCCTTAGAAGAGCAACGGGAATAAACTCAAGCTGACAAGTAAATATAGCTGTGATAAAATATGGCTGATGTGCGAGTTTTTGGCTACACAACGGACCATCACACAGGCTGGACACATGGCGTATCGGGTCACAGTCCAAGGACTATAAATGTGTTCTGTGGCACAAAAGAAGGTGCAAGTTCCATGTATGGAAAGGAGATTTTTGCACCAAGTGGAACAATTAAATTAGAAGGAAGCTCATTCAACGCATACTTTCGAGGGTATTCCGATTTTTCCGATCCCGACTGCCGAGGAGTTGCATTAACAAACTTCAGTTTTGTCACCTCCGGGCTCATTTCAGGCCCAGAGGTCACCTGATCCAACGTCACGTCAGTGTCTAGGGGGATATCCGTGGGGTGTTCACAGACCCAAATTCTGGAAAGCCTCTTAACTGAGCTGGCCTCGACCCTCACATCCTGTGAGTGGTTAGCGTGCTATAGTTGCCCCCCAAAACATACCGTCTGACCTCCACTCTGTCAATCAAAGATGCCCTGATTTGCCATTTTAATTTCCACAGTCCATTTTTCTCATGTTCCGCTGTTATTTTTAAATACCGGCCTCCTATCAGGCGCAGCTTCCTAAAAATAATAGTCTCTTCATAACTGCTTCGGCTCGGGGCAAAGGCGCTGCTTCTATTTTTCTAGTGATGCTATTCAAGTCCTCCAGAGGGGGAAAAGCAATACAAATTTTCTTTCATACTCTGACTTATCCAGGAAAACTTTTATTTATTTCCACACTGTGATATCTTGCTGGCTGAGAAGACCCCTTCTAAAAGATCACCACTGCCTTGGGCAGAAACAGAAAAAAAGAGGGCCAGAGCTCTCCTCGCATAAATAACACAGGAGCGTGGAGGATGTCCGTTTGGTGGTCTGCTGGAGAGGTGGAACCTCCCCATCTGTCTGTCTCTGCTTCTGTCCGTCTTTCTCATCCTCCGCGTCCCAGCGGTCTGTCTAGCAGCCTGGCTGGAGAGGAATAAAACAGCAGGACGTGGAAGAGATGGAGCCAAGACATGCATCCGAGTGAATAGTGGACTTCCAATAACCCGCCGGCCGGGCCAGACAGAGCGCACGCAGTGCAGTGCAGCGGGCTAATCTGACACACGAGAGCCACTGACTTCCGTTAGGAGTCTTGACCATTATTGCATCGGTCAATTAAACAAAAAAAAAAAAAAAGTGATCACGCTGCTTCGCTCATCGTTTACTGCGACTACTATGAAAGCATAAAGCTTAATTGTAGCACCTTGCGTTGCCATCTTCATCAAAAATACTCTTTGATGAAAAGACAATACATGAAATGTAAATGACTGATTGAATTAATTTTCAAAAAAACAAAAACAAAGGGAAATGTTGTTAGCCCAGTAAAGAACCTCTGAAAACAGGCTGGATCTGCTGAGCACTTGAAGGCCCCATTGTTGAAGCAAGAACAATGAACCCAAAAAGAACTGACACCAGCAGGAAAAACATGAAGTAAGTCATTTTTTAAATATTTTTTCCTATATTTGCCCTCGCATCATGGAAATATCACCAGCTGACGCTTATGTCAGCCCTGGCCTTTGAAGTCTGTCTTAAAAAAAAGGGGCTGTATTTAGTCTGCATTGTGCACAGAGCCTAATTTATAGTAGTTGACCCCGGCTCCTCTTTTGTGCGACAGCCATCTTGGAAAACAATGGCAGGAAGGCTAGAAACTTGAGAGGAACTGAATCTGCTGTTTTTCATTTTCCCACCCCTCTGTGTTCTTATTCAGAGACTTTTCCCCTCTCGGAGTAAAATGGCTCTGTTTTTTTGTGTCCGACCGGAGCCATAAACTGATGTCTAAGCATTCCACGGCCAAGCATTAGGGCCGAGTTTAACTAGACACATGGGGACAGTTGTTTTGTACCACATGGAGGCACGGGGGCCTGACAGAGGAAGCCATGGCCGCCCGGCGACCTCGCGCTGACCCACTGGCCTCCTCATGGTGGGATCAAGGCCTGGATGGGAGCCGGCTGAAGGTTAGAGGTTTAAGGGTAACAAATCAAGCGACACTTTAGTGGTATTTAACCCCCCCGCATAGTGTGCGAGTGAGGCCGCAACCGTGCAGAACAAACATGAACGGTTATTTTTGTTCCATACAGGGGACGTGAGCCAGTGACAATGACGTCGTGAAGACAAGGAATACATCTTTCAATAAATACATCCATGTGGCTTTCATCTGTCGTCTGCTTTTATAATTTTTTTTTATTTTATTTATTTCAATTCTCAGTTATGGTGGATTGCAATACAAAATTATGAATAAATTAGATCATCTGTTTTTTTATTGCCGTACTTTGTGTTTTATTTCTTTTTTTGGTGTTCTGTGTTTGAGGTACACGAAGCACGTTCTTTTCTGAGCTGCAGTTCATTTAATTGGTGGAATGCGTTGATGGGTGCAACATGATTCAAAGTTGACCTAGTACTTTGCGAGATGGCGGACTTACTCTTTGCCCTTTGGTTTTCAGAAACGTCAGAAACTCCTGACGGTCAACAATATCTTCCTTTCATGTCCCTCTGCCTGGACATAACAGTGCTTCTTCCATCAGCACATATTGTGAAAGGGAAGCAGCGTGGCTACGATGTGTGACAGATCACTGCTGACTATTCACTAATTACACAACGATATGAAACAAAAAAGAAATCAAAGGAATCAATTTTACAAGGATCACATATTCACAAACACAATTTAATATACAGGATTTTATTATATAAAAAAACTGAAAACAGATACAACATGAGTTTTCTGGTTCAACACCACCCTCTAGTTTTTGAGAGCAAAGCAATTTATGTTTCACTGGAACATAAATTAGAGGAAGACACTGACATTAAGACACTGGACAGATAAAAGAAGGAACACATGACTGGTGGAAGTCATCAACTTGTTTACCATCATGTGCACAAGCCAGGCGGGGAGGAAAAAAAACCCAAATACTTGTTGCGAAACTGCAAACTACTTTAGGTTTGCGGATTGATGAAGATCCATCACATGACTGAAGACAATAAAAAAAATAAAGGACTCTGCAATGAGGTTAAAACAGATCCCTGCCGAGTCTGAGGCTGTCGCTTGATTAAACCTCAGTCCTTTACCAATCGTACAGTGGGGTGTGAAGGGAGGCGGAGGGTTAAATAAAAGGTCACCCTGAGATCAACTTCAATCTTGATTGATCCTGATTACCCCGGCGGAGATCAACCGGGAGGGCAGCGAGTGACGCAGGTGTGAGCCCCACACCCGCCCCGGCCCACCGCCAGCTCCACCTTTCTTATCAGGCAAATGGAGCAGAGGAGGGAGGAAGTGACAAAGGCCAGGACTTGAAGAGTGATAAGAAAAGGTCCAAATGTCCCACATTGGCCCCCTGGTCTCTGACCCCGGCCGGACCGTGCACGTGGCCCGTCTAGTGGCAGGAGGAAAGGCCTCCGAACTGGCGTCGGCCTCTCTCTGGTATGGACACGGCTGTGTGTCTTTTTTTGCTGGTGTGTATTTTTAAGCACGGCGAAGGATGGGGAGGGAGGGAGAGGGGACGGAGGGGTGGGAGCAGACAGAGACAGAGGGTCAGTTTGAGTTCAGGGCAAGAAAAAAAAAAAAAAGTTTTATTTTTTGCCAGGAGTCTCGCTCTGCAGGAAAGCCAGATTGCTTCCGTATCTTGGTATCCACTCCTCTTCCTACCCTTCCTGTGCTGTAATCTTGCGCCGTCTTTCCTTTCATTCATCCTTTTTTTCCTCTCCCTTTTTGGGGTAAGCGTGGAACGTCTCGTCCCCGCTTACCCCCCCCCACCCCCCATCCTCAACTCCTCCTTTTATTGCGGCGTTTGGTCCTTCTGGCTGGCAGGTTGCAGGGTGACGATGTCTGTCGGGAAGCGGTCCTTGAGCAGGATGCCCCGGTCCCTCTGGCAGTCCAACTCTCCGATGAAGCCGTACCAGTAGATCACAAGGCCCGGACCGAACCTGCCATGCAAGAAGAGTCAGCTCTCTGTTGGAACACCACTGCCCCGTCCCCCATTACCCCAAAGAGGCCAGAAGAAAATTCACAAAAACAAAAAAAATACCTGCAAATAACAGGTTTGGAGGAAGACTGTGGAAGGAAAAAGCGAGAACGGAGACAGAAAAATAGGACATTGCTACCGAGACTGATTTATGATGGATAAGGTCATCGAGGTATTTCCCTTTGATCAGCGTCCAAATCAAACAATAAAAGCCGTTAAGCAGATTAAGATCTCTGTGACAGGGCGATACGCACTTGATCACTCCACAATGGCGGCGAAATAACAATAATCTGATAAACAACAAAGCTCCGCACTGAGGCCTCGGCATCCTGTCATCGGAAGCCTTTTTGGCGCGCGCGCCGCCGACCGCGGTGCACGCAAAGTTCAGCCGAGCTGAGGCCCAGACCTGAACGCGCGGGCCTGCTGGCGGTTTGTGGACCGCTCCAACTGCGTCCAGCTGCTTCGTCTGTTCGCGCTCGCTTTAAAAGCTGGAGGAACTTTGCCTCAGTGGCTCAAGGCTGCCGTTGCCTTGGAGCTAGAAATAATGACGTGCAGAGCGAGCGCAGCTCTGCTTCGGAGTACACAATGTATGCGTGAGGTGTTTTTCATGTTGTTTTCTCACGTTTGTTGCAACAGCAAACCAGCAAAGAGGAAAAAAAAAAATCCAAATGTAGAAATTCTTTGTTGGGGAATGTAGAGTCTAACTTCCTCCCTTCACAAAAGCAATAAAACATTTTTCAGCCCATCTATTACGCACACTGAAGCTCAAAAGTATACTTTGAACATTAGCTCCCATGCAATAGGACGCGTCACTGTTGAGCTGCGCACCTGCACAACCAGTATTTTATTTTATTTTTTTCACTCTCAGACACTCAACAATCTTTTAAGGGCATCTGGGAGACCAGAGACAGGAAGCTAGACAGAAGAAGGAAGAGGAGTTCAGGTCCAAGGTAATGTGCACGAAACCCTGAAAAACAAAAAGAAAATTCAGATTTTTTTTTTCCTCGCCAGCGTATTATGTTAAAATGCACATTCTGTGCCACTATTGTTCCGCTGACCTAATGAGCGTTTTTGTGGGACGATAATTTACGAGCGAAGACAAAACACGGACAACACAACTTCAACAAGACGTCTAAGCCACATAAATTATGAATATGGGCTATATGCATGCCGCACTGTACCGACTCGGCCTTGAGGCGCTTGCATGTTCTACACCCGGCTGCCGTGAGGATACAGACACGTGCAAAAAAAAGAAAAAAAAAAAAGAAGTACGTGGCGCACCCCCCCCCGCCAACCCCCCCCGCCCGACCTCTCTCTCCAACCCTTCCAAGAGGCCCTTACAGCAGTACATGCTTCGGAGCCCCATCCCCACATTCTACATTTTACAGAGCGTGATTTATGCCGCTGTATCTGCGAGCAAACAGGCCAAAGCTAACAGCCCTGCAGAAAGCCTGCAGATGCACGGCGAAAGTTCATCGCCGTGTCACACACATAGCTCAGCCTCTCAGCGCCGAGCGGAGCGGGGCCGAGCCCCCCGAACCTGCAGCCGCTCCACAGCCGGCCCCCGCCGCACATGGCCGCCAACTCTTAATATGGAAATGTTATGAAAACAAAACCTAAACATTTACGTTAGATGACTATGGAAAAGGGAGGGCAATGCTCGTCTTTTCAGCTCCGCCACTCGCTCCTCTCCGTGGATATTTTCATGTAACTCTGGCCGGCGGGGTGGGGTGGGGGAGGGGAGGAGGACGAGGCTAAAAACGGGAGGAAAAGGCAGACGGAGGGGGGGGGGTTTCTGCCGAGAGCAGGGAGAGAGAGAGAGAGAGAGAGAGGCAACCTTCTGAAAAGGTTAAAACTGTATATCAACAGATAAGGCAGCGCTGTGCCATACATCATGTCCCGGCTCTGTCAGAGGAGGCCGAGCACAAATTGAAACAAGCAAAATTATAAACACAGGGGAGCCGTGTCGCCAAGGCCTTTCCCTACAGTAAAGAAAATAAATGACTTTGAATCCCACTCAGAATTAATACAGAGAGACCTTGAGGTAAAAAAAGAAAAAAAAAAAGAAAAAAAATTGGAGCCTGGGAATATAAACAATGACAGAAAGAGCCGGGCAGGACAGTCTGGGGGTCTTGGGGAAATACCTGAGCAGGGGGAAAAAAAACAAGCAAGAAAAAAAAAACACTTTGTAGCACCTGCGACATCCAGCAGTAAGTCTCTCTAAAGAGGTTTCATTATTATAGTGCAAGAGGAAGTGCTGAAAGTTCAGGCTGAATTTGTAGGCGAGCGCCGGCTCATTATGTGGGCCGGCTCATCTTAACCCGGTGTGTGCTTATTACACACGGCGCCTCCAAAGTAAGAGTCAGCCATCTCCCAATAAACACCTAAGTGCGTAATGAGCTGGTGAAATTGTTTGTGAAATGCAGCTAATTTCGGCGGCGGGGAGTTTTTTTTTTTTTTTTTTGACAAGCGCGCTCGCGGACTGCGGCTGCCAGCCACGCTTTCGCTGGTGTTAATGAGCGGGTGGCGGCTGCGTTTAAAGCAGGTGCCAAGTAGCTTAGCACGGCGTAAAGAAAAACAAAAAAAAAAAAAAGCATTCAGGAACAAAAAGGCTCGACTGGGAGGAGAAGGAGCGTTATTAGTGTCTGTCTGTAGCGGGCAAAAACACACACACACACACACAAACAGCACGTAGGCTGCGACATTAATTGCAGCCTTGCCTCAGAGTTAAGCGCCATACACTAAATGCAAAGAATGCAACTCATGCTAACGTTGAAGGATAAATGCACACGCTTGATTTTATCCATGACCTCGCC
The DNA here is from genome assembly GCF_046127955.1 of Nelusetta ayraudi. Classification (NCBI taxonomy): domain Eukaryota; kingdom Metazoa; phylum Chordata; class Actinopteri; order Tetraodontiformes; family Monacanthidae; genus Nelusetta; species Nelusetta ayraudi. The sequence goes on from NW_027466057.1 coordinate 904,051, forward strand.
TCCACCTCCTTTTTTTTCTTTAAATCTGAGGTCTCTGAAGGTCAGACGGCGACCAACACCCTCAAAGAAAAGAAAGAAAAAAAAAAGTTGAACATATCTATCGAGGCAAAAATTTCAAGTCTAATTTGATCTGTCACTTTCGGCGAGAAAAAGCTTTGCTTAACCCCGGGACCGAGCGCCTCTGCCAAAACACGCCGTGATGAATTATCAATAAAATCACGATGAATTTACGCTGGACTCTAAAACACCGTCACTTCATTTTACACAGCGCGCGGGCCTGTTTTAAACAAATGGCCCCAGCGATGATTTAGACAGTGTAAGCCTCTACCTGTGGGTGAACCCTGCGTCTCTCAGGTCTCGCCACAAAGGCCTCTTTGTCTTCGGCATCCATACATCAAGTCTGGAGGTAAAGCACTGCCAAACATTAGCTTTAGTCGGCCTTTTCTCTGCCTCGAAAAAAAAAAAAAAAAAAAAAAAAACGCAGGTATGGAACTGGCTCAGAAGACAGGGAGCATTGAGTGATCGGGGTGAGGGGGATGGAGGCATAAAAGTGTCTGTGACCAAGACCCAAGAACTATTTACATAGTGAGAGAGAAAAAAAAAAGTGTGGATTATTGACAAATGGCTTGTTTCTTTATGGGCAATCCATACCATAAGGACTCGCCTATAGGTGTTTCGTCACAGGGTCAGAAATTCAAGTTTTTTTTTCCGTGGGGATGAGATCAGTGACCCGAAAGTTTCTATTTTCCGGTAATAAAAGCTGCCACTGACGATCCTCCGTTTAATATTTTATTGCAGAAACTCTGTGCAGCAAGTCAGCCTGTTTGGGGGGGGGGGGAGTTCAGCCTAAGACACACACCCCTGTCTGCCTCTCTGCCACGACGGCTTAGCTAAGAACAGCAACAACATTCGCCCTCTCAACAAACTGCATGTTTGCCGAGTCGAGCCGAGCCGAGCCGAGCCGAGCCAGACTAGGCTGGACGAGCGCTGCCGCAGACAAATTATTAACGAGAGCACGGCTAACAACACACAATGAGCCTTTTTACAGAACGCCTAGCATAAGGGTTAAATGAGAGCGGTGTGAGAGCGCCACTGTTGCTGTTGCTCTACATTTACATTAATATGAAGGAGATGACTTTGTTGTAGTACAACGAATAATAATAATAACAAAAGCCCAGAATGTGGCTCTAGTTGTTGGTCTGTGGTTTGATCAATGGTTTGTCAATGTGGTTTGTCAATATTGCTTGAGACCTGCCTTCATGCCATTTCACACTAATAAATTTTAATAGCTAATTACTACTAATTACTTAAATTTTTAAAACGATGCAACTTTCATATTAAAACACATCATGTTTTACCAGTTCTGAACATCCCTCTGGCTCACCAACACTGTACAATGAGGGCCTTTATCTGCTAACAAATTATCACTTTCTTTGACCTGAGCCACCTCAGCACCCTTTATCATCCCACTCATATGAACCCAAATCTTATCAGCTTCCCCGCAGGCCCACACAATCTGGCTGAGCCCGTATCAATCAAGTGATTGATAACTTGGCTAAAACATGATTAGGTGAATGGGAATGGGGTTGGGCACGAGGGGGTGTGTGTGGCCAACAAGCGTCTGACCCCTTTTGCACGGGACAGAACACGCCAGCCTGCCGTAGCATTTGGTCCTAGTTAGCAACTGTTTGTGCAACATCATGACTCCCAAACATGCTCCAGCCGGATGGGGCACGGGTCTCGTTTAAAGTTTGGAACTCATTAAGCCCCTTAACTGAGCATGTCGCCTGCCACATAAGCAACATATATCTAAGGGACGAGTGTGTGTGTGTGTGTGAGACGTGTGGCCCAGCCAGCCGACAGATCTGTGGCGTCACGGTCCGACACGTTTTGACACTCCGCTCCACGTCAGGAGCGGGGCAAAAAAACAAAGAAAGGTGCGCTCTGACTCGGTGAGTTGGCCGCGAGCAAACACGATCCGGAGCTACGGCCACGCCAAAACATTTCGGGTCTGAATGAAGAACTGAGCCTTTGTGAAAGGTGGCCGCCGCAAACACGAGTGAGAAAGTCAAGGACGCCTCCGCTGGGTTGCCTTGCAGTGCGGAGGAGCGAGGGTTAACTTTCAGATGGTCAGGGCTCACCTGATCTTTCCGCAGATATTGACTCCCCGCTCTCCATAATGACTCTCTACATCACGGAAATGGCTTAATCTCTTCAGTTATGACACGCTGAGTGGGTATTCATTAACACTTGATGCTGATATTATTAAATTCTATCACCGCAATGGCTGCAAATGGCGTCTCCTGAGCAAGTCTGCCTGCTGGAATCTGCGGCGGGCAATAATTGTGCAGCCTGAGTCTGTGTGTGTGTGCGCGTGCGTATGTTTGAATATTACAAACGTGCACAGCACTCATGGTTGAGATGACCTTCATTGCACGTGATGTGAGGGTTAAAAGAAAAAGACTATAACTAATAAAGAGCGACGGCTACTGTAAGAGTCCTTCCCCATTTTCAGACGAGGCTCGCGAGGCTTCAAAGCGCAAAAACGCGGGTCAATTTGGAGATCAGCCCCGAGATCAGCCCGTGTTTGTGAGTTCTGCTCGGAGACAGGAAGCTCCCCGCTGTGGCGAGCAAGCAGGCAGGGGGCCGTGGGGTGGAGGGGGAGCACGTCCAGACGGAGACGACCGCAGCGTCGTGGGGATACATGTTCCTTTAACCTGTTATTGTGAACTCCCAGCAGCCCTGGCCGATAATTGCCACCTGTCCCAGGGGAGACGCAGTCAAAGGGACAAGCCCAGTTTGTGTCTGCGCCGCTGCTTGCTCCTCGCCCCACGCAGCCCTGCCTCTAGTCCGGCTCTTAACCCCGGCGACTAATGTGTTTTCAATTTAGGATGATCCCCCACCACCACCAGCACTACAGGCACGGCCCTAATCAACAACAGTTTGCACTGTAACCCTATCTGCCCCTGTGAGGGCAGCGTCAGTCTGACCGGGCGCCTGCAAACCTGGTGTGTCCAGTGGCGTAACGCTCCAGTGTGTGTATACATGGATGATATCATGTTTACGCGTGAGGTCATAGGACGTTTCCTGTGATAGTTGGCAGCTCGTCTCCCATATCTTGTTAAAGATACTGAAACTTAAACAGGGTATAAACATCCAAAAAAAGCACAACCAACAGCAGAGTCTGACACAGTCACTTCCTCTCAGTGGTTGGACTTGATGCCGTTTCTTTTTCTTTCTGTACGTTGGCCTGTTTTACAATTGCTGCAATCAGTCACAGGTTTCTTTTATTTTGTTTTAATTCTTATACCCTGAACCTTGCCCGAGCTTCAGCCTGGAGCAAAAATCCAGAATGAAGCATGGAAAGGCAGGTGTGAATGTTTGTTGTGAAGGGCCTCATGGCCCCTGCATCCATTAGTGGAACCCTGCCCCAAAATTAGAGCGTGGCCTCTAATGTCTCCCTGGGAGAGAGCGAGGTCTGGCTTTCGTCCAAGTCAGCACCTTTGGAAGTGCAGTTGTGTTACCACCACTAAATCAACATGTCAGCGCCCGGCCCAGTGAACTTCTTCACCCAGACTCCGCCGCTTAGAGCTACCCCACGCACCTAATGAATTGGTGTGAATGTCCATCTGTCTGCTACAATGAAAAGGGAAAATGAGATATGGGGAGAGAGTGGGAGGGGAGGGGAAAAAATATTCGTTTACCAGCTTTTTTTTGGGGGGGGGCCAACGAGAAAACGCCTCTCGTCTCTTGACAAGGCGGCAACAGGCGGCACGCTGCATTTCTGTGCCGCGGCTTAAAACCAAGAGCCAGCAATGCGGCCAAAGCCGGGGCTGAGGTATCCTCAGCATCAACCTTGGCCTCTGAGATGAAAATGGAACTGTCCTAGTTTGCCAGGCGAGTTTGGAGACAGACGCGGGCGAAGGGCCATAGAAAGCTGTGTGCTTACTCTGCACTTTGTTTACATTCCTGAGGGTAATTTTAGCTCTTGGGAGAGAAGCGGAGCAGGGAGGCCGACATGTCGTTGGGGCTTGTCAGTGGTGGACGGGCCAGCAAGCGCGGTGGCGGCACCTGGACATGTGGGTGGTACATGAAAACTCACACACGCAGACATGAGACCCCCAAGCGCTCAGATTGTTGGAAGACTTATCTGTGCTTGCGCGAATTGATTATCTTGATTATTATTATTTTTTAGAAGACGCCAAACAAAACAAGCTTGAGTAGCAACAGCTGCGCTATCTGTGGCCGGACAAGCCAACAAGGCGGCCTGCCACTGTGAGCCATTAGCTCATGCAACACAGGATATCGCCCCCCGGTGTTTTCACTGATGATCCAGGGTGCAAATCTAATTTCATTGTAGTTTTAAAAAATTTGCTAAGCAAACAAAACAATAATCCAGTTTGGGAATCGCTGAGGGGCTTCGGGGACACACGTGTTGGGATTTGTCTCTTTATTACTTCCAGCCCAGCGTGCCTCTTCAAAAAGGGGGCAGGAAAGCTTGATGTCCACATGTGTTTGGAGTGTCTGTCTGCCGGCGAACAAAGCGCAAAAAGGGGAAGAGCAGGGTGAGACGGACGGACTCTCGGGGCTTATCGAAACCAATTAGGGGAGGGATCAGGACGTTCTGGAGTTAAATAGTGGCCTACGCGTAATGAAAGAAGCCGAGTGCGGGACATCTTGAGGTCAGGCGCACACCAAACAGTGGTCCTCGGGCAGTCTGGTATTGATTTTCACTCTTTTGGGGATGAAGGTGGTTGGAGGTTTGGTGGGGGGAGGGAAGGGAAGCGGAGTTGGAGGACAAGAGAGAGCAGAGAGACGGAGAGAGGCAACGCGGAGTCCAGGGGTCTTGCGAGTTGTCAACTTGACAGTTTAACCCCTTTCGGAGGAGAGCAAACAAACAGAGGGATCTCCCGGGCTGACAGCGTTGATCCGTCATAGCGATGACACCGCAAGGCCCCCCAAACCCCCCGACACAATGCCCACCGGGGGGGAGAGGAAGGAGCGGAGGATGAGTGATATAGATATGCAGAGGCACATTCCTTAAGCCATCACAGATAAGACCATGGAGGTGTCACCCATGAATATCCTAACCTTTACAATTTCAGCAAAGAGGAGAAAAGAAAATCAATATGCAATTGAAGGCGTCCAAATGCCAGTGAGGTAACGCAAAAAAAAAAAATAAATAAAAAAATCTGTGTTTGTGTAGAATTACGAAAAATTTGGGCAACAAAAATCCGATGAGCCTCCCCAAAACACGGACTCGCCATCGACGCTCCACACTTGTCACTCAACCTGTGAGGCCCACCCAGCCACCAACCCACCCTGAGCACCATCCCTCTCAAGTCCCTGAACTTTTGAAGAGCCCCTTTCACTTCTCCCCACACACTGCTTCTGTGCTTTGTCACGTCGCCGAGGGGACTCCATTAGCTGGCCATGCCCGGCTGAGTCCCCCCGGTCACACACACACACACACACACACACACACACACACACACACACACACACACACACACACACACACACACACACACACACACACACACACACACACACACACACACAAGCCGGGGGAGGCCGATACGCGTGGCTGAGGCCGTCCGCATCATATTAGAGCAGCCCCCGTTGTCCCTATTAAGGTCTGGGAATGCTCCATCATGACGGATGCTGTGGGGTCCCTCACTTGTCAGGAGTCGTCAGACTGAGAGGGGGGACCGGACACACGCGGCTGACAGGTAATCTTAATGTCTTCAATTAGCCCAATTAGGCCTGTCATAAACAATTCGACAAGTGCTCGACCAACACAAACAGATAAATGCGCGCGCGGGCCAAGTCTGCGGGGTATTAACGAGGAGGGTAATGGGTATATCAGCGGACGCTCCGGCTCGCCTTTTGTCTCGCGGACGGGGTGCGTCCCCTCGCGCTCGCCTCTCAGCTGTGCACTGCTGGCTGCTACCTGGTCAAGTCCAAATTGTACCATCTCCTTTCATTAGCGCATCGCCGGCTGAGAATCTGAAAGGCCGTGACAAAATTCATTTGCGCCGAGCGGGAGCAGATTGCCTGGAGCAGGTGCTATAAGGGAGATAAAACAAAAGTAGCACCTTCAGAGGGAAGCTCTGCGCGTGTGCGCGTGCTATCTCGGCGAGTGTGTGTATGCGGGGGCCAGGCTTCTCCCATCCTGGTCTTTTTCTAACGGAAGCAAATGGGTAAGGACACAAAAGAAAGGAGGAGGAGGAGAAGAAGAAAAGGGACGTGGAAAAGCTGGAGAGGACTGGTGCCCGCCCGCAGCTTTGACAAACCCTTGACCAAATCTAAATATTGTTCCGAGCGTGACCAAACAGGCAAACACCTTTCCATGCAAAAGATGTGATATCGCTAAAGAATTGTTTGATTTAGCCACTCATTTGTAATATCTTATCGCAACGCCAAAGGAGAATAACAACACTTCATCCCTCAGCTTTTGTCCTCTAACCGTTCGTCTAAGCACAAATCTATTTGCGTTTCCTATCAGTATCCTTTTCTTCAGGCATGGAGGACACATTTCAGGAACCGCAAACGAAAAAAAAAAAAAAAAAATGCTTGCTGATGTTTAAAACCGAGATACCACAGTTTGCAAACACGGGACCCGGGCGGACTTAGCATCAATATTTGAACAAGAACTTCACGCCAGCACCGCCTTGATCTTATGTACAGAGGCCTTGAAATAGCCCACATTAAGAAACACTGCTGACACTCAATGCAGCATTTATAAGCCGGTCTGGGGGTATTGAGGATGGGGGGGGTTTGCACAAAATAAAAAGAAAAAATAGATCAAAACACAAGCAGGGTGAGAGTATTCAATTGAAATCAAGGAAATGTGCTGAGTGGCTAAAATCCCAAAGTGCCGCTGTGACAAAAGAGACAAAAACCAAGTGCTCAGGAAGATCTGTGATGGACACCTAACTGCACTCGGATCTTTACCTCAAGTGACGGCTGCAATGCCATCTGAGGAGGGGAGGGAGTGGGGGGTCGGAGAATTAGAGACGGAGACTAGCCGTCACTGGGAAGTTGTAATGTGAAATTGCTTTTGGCAACTGTTTGTTCATGCACCACATTTTTTTTTTCTTTTTTCTTTTTTATGCCAACCCCGGCAAGCCCCCATTGGAAAACAGGGCAGGTTCCCCTAATGAGTAATCTATTTCAAAGCAGTCGTGTCTGGGCATGACAGTTTACTGAGAGGCTTGAAGAACTGGTAATTACCAGTGTTACGGGGCAATTAATGCATATTACACTGCGGCACTCATGGTGGTGACTGTCAGCTCCCCAATAAAAATGAGCACTCTTCAGCTAAAGGGTGACATTAATTGGGCCCTTAATGACTATGCAAGGAACCAAGCCAAATAGGAACAAAACAGCGGACTAGCTCCGACTCCAGCAGAGGGCTGAAAATTGGACTAAAAATGAGATTAATTGCTGTTGAGAAAAAAAAAAGAAAAAGGAGGGGGGGCCTGTGGTAAGGGGAAGATGGGGGAAGCGGTTGGAATTATAGGGTGCAGAGAGCAGAGCAGCTCATACAAATGACAATTCAATTAATTATTTCATACTGTGTTTTCTTTACCTTAAGAAGTGCAAACGGTGCCTCAGACCCAAATCCGAGGGGCTTTACGCCAAGATGCTAGTCTGTGCAAAAAATAGGCCTCCATAGATTTTTAAAAACACCCACCTCAGAGGCACCCATTTCCTAATATTCCTATAATAAAGTATCTATTTATAATCCTCATTTGGGACGAAAAGAGGCTTTTCCACACAACACAAAGACAGCCTGCTTGCACTGATAAATTTAAAATAGTTAAACAAAAATTATTCAAAAAGCAAATATGAGGACTATCTTGACCACATTTTATCAGATGAAGCCTTCAGCCAGTATTTATTTATTTTTTTTTGCATATTTCCACGTTCAATAAAAAACTTTAATCAAGGCTCTAAATAAATCTGCCAAATGCTAGCATTCCGCTTCCAAAAATGTTTGTTATAACGGAGATCAAGGATGAAATAATTCCGATTAATGTAGCTAAAGCTGGGCACGCACCGAGCAGCACCTGAATATGCAAACGCACCAATCATAAAAATATCAGTGTGCAAAACACGCCGTCATTTGCATACATTTTTGATTTTGGATTTCCGTGCTATTTAAATATGCGGTTAGAAATGGTGCAGCACTGCCTCTTGCGCTGTCACGCTGCAAGCTCACGCTGTCATTGGTCCTGATAGAACTCTCCCGCTTCAAAGGGAGCTTTGCAATGGAGAGGGGAATGAGCAAATATTTGAATTGCAAAAACACATCATCTTGCGAGGGGGATGGGGTCTAAGACAACTTTTTAGAGTTAAAGACACCCCCCACTACAGCCGGCAAGCAAACTCTCTGCAGCGGGATGAAAAAAAAAAAGAAAAAAAAAGAAAAAAGAAGTCAACATATTCATAGCGTAAGCACTCGCCTCACTAATTTACCATATCCACATTTGTGTAATGGGATATGACACATTTTAGAAGGGATTGGGGGAGGAAAAAAACTTTAATTTAAGAAGAGAACCATGAAATGTTTAAACTTTCCTTGTATTTAACTGAAAATACACCCCACAAATCCAGGTTCTCAGACAACCTGACATGGGTTTGATTACAGACTGAAATGTAATTAGCTACTTATAGGTTATCCCCCAAAATGAGAAGGGCAACCAAATAGGTAGCTGTTCCCGCTGAGCTTATAATACGAGGGGAATAACTTTAACCTGATGACTCAACGTAGACGGTGGAAAAAAACATGTGGAATATCTTGAACAACTGCCAATAAATTTGTTAAAACAGTAATCAACTCAGTTCTGCAAACCATGGGGTTTTTTAAAGGATGATTATTTCAATAGGAATCCATGATAAACAGTGGATTCCAACCTCAAAAACACACATCCTGCCAGAAAAGGCCTTGAACAACATTAACAGCAATAAATACCATCTTCTAAAATGGAGAAAAAACACACCTGAGAACAGGAGAAGGCTGTGTTTATGAGCAGAGTTATTTACCACAGGCTGTAAACTACCTTCAATTTTAAATTGGGGAGGGGGAAAAAAAATGTCAGCGTCTCCAACAACATACTGTGAAAATGGCTCTGACACGCGGCGAATTACTAAACTGCAAAAAAAAAAACCCAAGAGAAGTCAGAAAGCAATCACCTACTGGTGGGAAAAAAAGAAAATTATAAGTACTTGCATTTCTTTCTCAAACTAGGTCAAGTCCACAAATATCACTTTAATGCTTTAATCTAATCAAACACCGCAGCGGCAATTCAATGGATTTCCTAGTGGTCGGACTTCCCAGATCTCTCATCACAAGTCATTCGTAGGTGATTCCGCTCAACTCATTACGTGGTCAGCGTCACCCAAACGAGCCACTGCGCCTCCCAGTCCCACCCTCGCGTGGCCTTTATGCTTTGTGCCTCGCCCACGCGCAGACAACCTGGAGACAGGCCTGAGCAGAAATCAAACCTGAATGATGGATGGCTTCACTGCACAATGACCTCTGTCACTGAGCTCTGGCCTTAAATCAATGCCGGCGATAAGGGACCTGCGCCACTGCTCACCTTGGTATGTTCACCAACGGCCTTATCTATGGCAGGAGGAAGTGTGAGTAATAACTAAGGACAAGCCACGACAAAACCGCGCACCCCACCTTGTCAAACATAATTTACAATGTATATCCCTCTAGTCCCCTTTCCACCGCTGTTAAAACAGTAATTACGAGAACCAAAGGGATTTGGGAGTCGTGTGTTTGGGAGATTAAGCTCTTCTAAAATTGTGGGAAGGTTCTGCACATACCGCCGGTCCAGCGGGGATTCATATTTTGCAACTTGGATCATTCGCTGGCGGGCTCCCGTGCTATTTATTTGCAAAGTCATTAATAAGAGGCTAAAGTTTTACTCTTGTCAGATTGAAAAGCAATGAGCACTTATTGAAGAATGCCGGATCGGGGAGCGGCAGCGCTAGCTGAGCGTGCCCGTCCGTCTCCCGAGACAGAGAGTGGAGCGTAGAGCAGAAACGCTTCCAGGCAGTCACATCAAAACGGAGAGACCCCAAACATGACATCAAACGTCGCAATTAGCTGACCCCTTTTCCAGCGGAGCCACAGCCAGAGAGGCCCTGCCTTTAAAAGCCTGATTAAAACGGCTCCGTTTTCTCATTCAAAATGACATTTGACAGTGTTAGTAATATTTCAACTAACTGCAAAAACATTCTTACGGTCATAATCCTCTTTTTTTCTCATCACATCGCGGGGGCGCAGGTAACCTCGGAGTGGAGTTCCCACGAACCCGGCACTTCAGTTTGAAAAAGAAAAACGAACGGGAGACGGAGGGGTCGGGGGGCTTCAGTGCGTCTTTTGTTTCGCGAGGGCGGCTGAAGCTAAATAATTTGAGATCATTATTCAGAAATTTCATCCCATTTCTAATTCAAACCGCAATGATCCAGTAGTATTTGCTTTAACCACATGCTCCATCTTTAAGCGGGGACTCGGGAGGGCTTCAAAATACTGTCAGCAACTCAGCAGATAGAGTTGCTCAAACTGCTAAACCCCCTCATCACCAAATTAGGAGACGTGTTCTCTGTAGTCCCATGACCCCCTCAGCGGAAAAGTAATAGTTAAGTCAGATGTACTTAGATTTATATTTCTATGATGAGGTAATAATTTTCGTTTGGGTTGTGTACGCGCGGCTATAACTTTGTTTTACCGCTAAGTTCTTTCAAAGACTTCAAAGAGCGAGCAAATCCGAGGAAACATAATGTAAATAACATCTGAGACAGACTTTGTCAGAGTGCATTCCCCAACAAAACAAGACAGAGATGCAGTATTGGCGGCTGTTGGGCCAAAAAAACTCAGCCTGAACTTAATAGTTTTCATATCCACTCCAGTTGTCGGAGAAGAGAATGCGACGTGTCGGACCGGACAAGTGAGCCAGCGCAGGCTTAGCTGCAGCTGTGCTCAAATTGAAGTGGCACTTTCTATCAGAGGCCTTTCGCCAGACGGCTCTATTCTGCCCTTTCACTCGTAACCTCCGTGACACGCAGACGCCCGTTACGAAATACAAGAGTGGCCATTTAAAACACAGAGCTGTCATCGGAGAGACAGATTGCGGGTTTAACGCGGGACAAAGATTCATGGTGCGAACACACCAGCTGATAGAGATATCACTCAAAATGAGAAATAGATTTCCCCGACGTTTCTGTGGCAGCTGTACAAAAGAGACGGCTCCAAGCCCAAAAAAGTCGTGTGCGCTGAGTTTATATTTCACTTGCTTGGAGAAATATGCCTCTTTTATCTCATATCAGCGCGACCCAAAAAAGGAATGGTATCACCGACTTCAACTTCCTGCCTCAGATAAAACGTCACATTGATAGCGGCCAGCTGGAATTTACATTATTATACGGATGATTCCTTGAGCGAATGTGTCGAACAGACAGAGTTTATGGCACTCTTTAAACACTTTTGCAAAAAAAGTGTTGGTTTTCATATTGAGTGCATGCAAATACCACAAGGTTTTAAGGTCATTGGCCAAATTCATTTTTCCCAATCATTTCTTGAGACGACAAAGCCTTCAAAAGACAAATCTGTTGACCTGATAGATCCTGTACATTAACCCCGAGAATTGATGAGTGAAATCAGAAGGTCAGCGCTCGGACATACGGGCTCCTCATGTGTCTTTGATTACACACTCCCGACTTAAGAAATGGCAGGCAGAGATGTTTAAGCTATCAGGCAATCAGACCACCGCGAGACGTGAAACTCAAACCAGAGAGGGAGAGGGCGGCCTCGGAACAAAGATGGGGGAAAAGAGGTTTCTGACGAAGCTCTTAAACGAATGCCAGGCCAGTGAGCAGCGACTCGAGATGGGCTTGGATCACTTTCAGCATTTCTGGCATCGACGCAGTGAAGTGAATTAATAGTGAAACTCGAAGCAGCGCTCACAAGAACAAATGCCTCTTTATCTGGCGTTTGAGTTTGGTGATTTATGGAGTATCAATCAAAATGCCTGCCGTGTGGTACAATCAGATGAAGGCCCGATATGGGTAAACAAACAACTGGAACCTTATGTAAGGGTTGTTTTGGAAGACAAATCAAGACAGACAGAGAGCGAGAGGAAGAAAATCAAGTCTAAACGAGCCTAAATTTAGAATGGAAAATGGAAAAAAAAGAAAAGAAAATCTCAGCACTGGTCCGGTTTCCATGTCACTGTGAAGCAAATCTTTTGAAAGTCTGCAATAAAATGACAAATGAATAAAACCTGAATTCAGTGTATTTCCATTAAGTGTACGGCTTAGGTATCCAATGCTAGTGTTGTTGGTAGATACCATGGCAATGACGAAGCTACAAGCCCTGTTGCTGTGGGAAACGGACACAGAAAAGACAGCCAGAATAAACAGCCATCACACGAGTTTAATGTTCAATACTTTGGAACCAATTCTGACACTGTGTAAGTTTGCACAATTACTCTTTTTCACACTTTTTTGTGACAAATTTCGTTCTATACTCCAAAATGAGCACGTCAAAAAAACAACTCAAGAAAGTTTTTTTTTTCTTTCATTTTTTTGCCATCAAATTTTGCTGGTGTTTCCACACCTGCAAAAACACTGGATTGTATTTGTTCTGATATGTTTCTTTATTTTCACTTTCTCTTATCAGGCACATTCTGCAGTTAAAATACACTGGCCAAACAAGAGCAGGAGAGCACTTCAAACCAAAAGCCAAATGTACCTAAGCAACCTGAGGCACAGGCTGTGTAAAGGTGTGTGTATTCTTTAGAGGAGCAATCACAATCTGAGATTCCGCTGGTTGCATATTTGCTCCAGATTAGGTTGTTTAGTTAAAAATTCATTCTGCACGTGTCGAGACGAGCAAGGAGGCAGGGGGAATGAATGCTGCCCGAGAAGATAAACAAAGAGCTGACATCACTGGGAGTAAAAGAAAATAAGCGTGGGTGGTAACATGGGGAGAGGGGAAAAACAAAAAAACAAAAAACAAGGTTACGTGAGGGACAGTGGGGCTATAAAAAGAAACCTACAGTCCAGATTATCTATAAGGAACCACTTATCACAGGCGACCAGCTCCACACGGTGACTGATGGGCCTCTGCAGACCGTGAGTGCCAGCACATTATCTGGTACACACAGAGCTGCTCTTTAAACACGGCGACAGAAATATGAAGTATTGTTTCCTTTGCTGTCATTTGGTTTAAAAAAAAAAAAAAAAAAGGAAAAAAAAAACATAATCTGTCTATTCTGGGCCTAGAATAGAAAAGTGTTTATTTTACTTGAACAAAAAATATCCAAGAAAATACAGTTGTTGTTGTTTTGTTTTTTTCAAAATATTCTGAGTAAAAAAGAGACGTGGTAAAGAAATGATTCATTAGCTGATTTGTAGTTTTAATTTAAACCTTCTTTCATCCAAGTTTTTTTTTGGTACGGCTACAAAAAGTTTGATCTATATAATGTCATTACATAAAAGACAACCCAAGCTATAAACAATTGATAATGCTTAAAAAATGAATGAATGTTAAGCAGGGTTCATTGAAACTATGTTCTTTTATGTCAAACGCTTTTCCTTCAAAAATACCTTGGCTGCATCCATTTCCTGCAGCAATCCACTGGACTTCACGGTCCAGTGAAGGCAGAACCACTCCATGACTCCTGGTTTAACTCAGACAGACGGCGTTCAGACACAACTAAGGTTGGGCCAATGTTATGATGCTCTTAAAGCAGTTGTGAGGAGCATTACAAGGCTCTTTCTTACTTTGAGCTACTTCAGGTGTGTACCAATACAAAAAGTTCTGGAAATAAATCTTTTGTGATATCACAAAGGGCATGGCTCAGCTTTGGCTGCAGCCCCATTTGTTTTTGTGTTTTTGGATAGTGATATACACCAGGCTGCTCCACCGGATGTAAAAAAAAAGATGTAAAAATATTCCAAACACATTAAAAAAAAACAAAAAAAAAAAAACCATAAAACAAAGACAAAGCAAAAAGTTTTTGGTATGAAAATCCAATGTAGGATTGAAATCTGCAGGACTTCCTTATCAGCGCCTGAAGCTTTCTGCGCGCTTGGCAAATGCTACCAACTTTTTCTTGGAATGACACCCAGAAGGTCAGTGTTTGGCTAAAGAAAGGGGACACAGTGGCAATAAGTTGTTGAAAATCATGGGCGGAAGCACGTCTGTGCAAGTCTGACGACATACATTGTGATAGCTGACAAAAAAATATGTGTTCATCTCTTAAAAGAGTTCCACGGGAGGGGGAAAAAAAGAGAGGGGGGGAATCCATGGTGTAGACATGCTTGCACCTTATTTTACTTGAGGCTGTCTTCTCCGTCTCGCAGTGTCAAGGCTAGCGTCGGGACGGGAGGCAGGGCTTGTATCGCCGGCGTGTCGCTTTCTGTCCCGCTCCTCATTTATACATGCGCGCACACACACCGGCCGTGTCAAAGCTCTTCTCAACACTTTATGGCAAATGACAAATTTGGATAATGCACACGTATGAGCCCCGTAAAAATAAATAGGAGACACGGGGGCTTAACTAGAGCTAAATCCCGAGGCTGCCGGAGACCTGAGTGCGCGGATTACACCCCAGAAGCCTTAAACAATGCTCCCAAATGTGCATCCTTAAAAGCATGAAATCCTTGAAGCGTCAGAGCCGTCTTGTCATTTGCCATTAATATTCGGCTCCGCCTGTGCGCCGGGACGGAGGGCTGGCACCGCGCCCCCCACCCCCCACCCCCCACCCCAACGCAAACACTCCAAAGCCCTAAAGGAACCCGCCGCGGTGGACGGCTATTTTTCCTCGCAGTGGAATATTCTGCAAGAGGATGTCATAACAAAGGAAGCGATAAAAAAGAGGGCCGCGGTCCTGCGCCGCATGGGGTAACCGTAACTACAAATGGGAGGAAGGCAATGTCAGAGGTGCTCACTGTGCACGAGGAAAACTGATACTCCAGCAGAGAGAGAGAGGGGAAATTAAGCTGAGGCAAGAATTTTCTATGCCCATCAAGCGCGGGGAAAATGTCGACATCAGAGAGAGCGGGATGAACACACTTCCAACGACTGCAACAGTGCGGTATGAGCAAAGATTTGAGGCGGGTTTGGCAGCAGTTGGGATTCACCCACGTTAAATTCTTCGCACGTCTCGGGCGGCAGAGGCGGGACAAAGTGCGTTCAGACGCACAGGTCTTGGAGGCGACATGTCACACCAAAAGCGCCGGCACCTTCCTTGGGGATGGCGCTGCGATGTCCAGCCTTGTTGGATCAGCAGCAGCCACAACCTGTAGGCGACTCTCCCAGGTGACAAGGTCTATCTGCCCCGGTTCTGTGACGGCTGGCGAGGCGAGCGGTCTAATCCAGCTACGGTTATTTGGTAGCGAAACACGTACAGATCTGCTCTTTAAGTGCATGAGGGCATTACTGAAGATGAGAAATAAAATCCATATTCTTATTTCATATCGGAACAAGTCGCTTTGAATATCCAGGGATTTAGACGCACTGCTTTTTTTTTTAAAGTTCTGACATACTTTGCCCGACTCAAAGGACTGATTTTTAACAACATCATTCGACACTCCAGTCACGCTCACATCATTACCGCTATCTAAAGTTTAACACACAAAAAAATATGATGGACATGGCTATTGAAGAAAAGGACTGCAATGCAGCATATTTGAAAATAATAATTCCACACAGCAAATCGACGGCCAGTTCCGAGCACAATGAAATTGCAAGGCATCGTCAGCTGTAAATCCACAGTGTTTATTTCCAAGCTGGAATTGGAAAAAAGTTCACAAAGAAGTCGAGATGCGTAATTACAGCTGTGTCAACCGATATAAAAGATCCCATAAATCATGTTTTTTTTTTTTTTGGTCTATTCATTAGCCAATGTGTGAGTGAGCCGATAAGTGATGTTGTGAGAACAGAGTGCTGAGAGACTTTAGCAGTATGACTTCCTCATTACTGGCACTTTCTTGTGCAGTAAAATAAAGGGGGGGAAAAAATCACAAAGGAACAACAAAGGGAGAAAAAAATCTCTTCTGTGCAAAATGGATCTGAACGGACATCCATATGCACTTTTGAACCATGGGAGTTTTCTGTTGGTAATTACATGGAGACATAAATTATCCGAGGCCAAGACGTTCAAAATTGCGAAAACAAAGAGCCAGATGGAACTTTATGAATGCGTCTGCATCCGAGCGTCAACAAATTTCCAAGTGGTCAGACCGGATGATGTATGCCGGCAAACCCAAAAGTCTTAACCCCCATTACATATGGGGGAGAAATGAGGCATACTGTCCCATTATACTGCTATAAATCATTTCTGGTGGACGGCTGACAGCTTTTTATCAGATCTAACCTTTTCAAGCCTCCATTAAAAGAGCTAACATTTTCAACTCTGACACATTCGCAGTTTACGAATCACACAGCTGATTTGCTTTGGGGGAGGGAGACAGGGGGGTGGTCAGCGTGTCCATGCTCGTTTCCACATAGGGACTCTCCATTGTTTATATTGGTGGGTTTGAAGGGGGGGGAATAGGAAATGAACTCTAAATCCTTGTGTTTATCTACATTTTTTTCCTTTAAATGTGCTACACTGTTATGTAGCCAGTTGCTGAGACACATTTTGGAGGGACATGTTTTTAAGTTATTGATCCTTTAATCTGCACATCTAGCACTGGTGAGAGCAATCGTGCTTTTCTCTGTGAAGCACAGATTGAAAAGTTATTTTATTATTAGGATTAGTTTGTTTGTATTATTTTTGTATTTCATTTTTTTCCTTTTAGTCCTTCAAGTGTTCTGCAATGCACACTCACCATGAGAAACGGCTACATACACAAATATTAGAATGTTAGCTGTTATACAAAATTACCATGGCAATGAGATCATATGAACTAACCAGGCAAACGCTCTCAGAGAGCTTCAGAGGGAACTTTGCCTGGCGTAATTGATTTCCACACGGCGTCATCAAGGAGGGGCAGTTTCGGTGGCACCACACTCGGGTCCATATTTCATTACATGCTGCGTTTAACCTTACCCACTTCTCCTAAGACACACAAGAGGCTCGTTATGTGTTTAATATTCACCAGCAGGTGAATAATTTTTATGCAACTCCGATAGTTGGGCGAGATGGATCACTCAATTACGGGAACATCCGTCAGAGCGGCGGGCTGGCTGGGCTCCGCAACACTGCCAGCTGAGATTGATGGCTGGAAGACGCCACGCTGCCGGGTCTCCGCATCTCATCCGGGCGCCGGGGCTGAACACACCGTTCGATTCTGCAGACGACTGTTTTCCCCTCAGTTTTTCAGCCCCCCTTTATCTGTTTTTTTTTTAATTCTTTATTTTTTACCTTGGGAGCATCGTAGGTAAAGCGTCATTACCCATCACTCCACTGAAGAGGGGTTCATTATGGGGTTAGCGTGTTGGCAAGACTATTGTTTAGATGATAAATGCAGTTGGTTGAGGGCTTTGCGGGGGAAATTAGTTGCATTTTTTTTTCTCTTTCCGTCTACAAAAACATGTCCTCGTTGCTCACGTCAGCGACGCTCCGGGGCAAACCAGGAACAATTAACACAAGCGGTGGGTGAAGCCGCTCACTTAAAGCAAAGAGGGAATTCATGAAAAATAAGCAAATCACCGCAAACGTCAATCAGAGCCGATGAAGTAATTACAAACACTGCGGTGGAATTCCAAGGGCAGTTTTGGGGGTGGAGTTGGGGGCCAGGGGGGCGGGGGGCGGGGGGGCTTAAGGTTCGGAGTCAAGGCCTGAAGTCTGATGGAATGAACAAATGAAAAAATAGGTTTTTGGGGTACTGGTCTGATAAAGCGGATCAGTCTGATTAGAAGTGAAGGGTGTATGATGTCACCCCATCACGCGCTCTTTTGCCGTGGTTTTTGTAACCACATCCAACCCAAATCAACCGCCCTGGCGTTCCTGAACACTTACAAACACTCATTTCCATCCCCAACTCCGGTGCGCGTGCACTTCTCGTTGTTGGGATAACAGGGAGAGAGGGATGAGGCACATTTTCAAATGTCAGCAGTAAATGCCAATTAAAAATTACAAGGGTGCTGGAAAAGGTAGGGTCCGAAGGGACCGAGGTTTTTTTTTTTCCTTCTTCTTCCCTCCGTCTTGACACAACAATGTTTATCTGACCGAGCTGCTGTCTGACATGATGGGATCTACTTTGTCAGTTCCTTAATACACTCAGACAAGGCGCTCCTGTGAATATCAATGAAAGACACCCGTGGGCAAATACACGAGGCTCAGACAAACAGCGACTGTCCAGTCAGTCTCTTAGTATTTTGATATTCTGACCCGGCGTGAACCGAATGTCACGTCTGCCACAGGGGAGGAAGGAAAAAAAAAAGGGCATATTTTGTTCTATGGAAACGCATTGCCACGCAAACACTTGACGATGAAGATTTTGACAACGCATTGCTCGTGTTTGCTCACCAATGAATGAATTTCCCACTTGTGTTGGGATGTTTGCATAAGTGAAATGTTTTGTCACTAGTCTAATACCTCAATTAACATTTTTCTCCAAATGTTTTAGAACCTCAGTAAAAATGCATAACCTTCAAGCTGTTGTTGTTGAAGCAAATGCTGATAAAAATTCAACATTGTGCCATGAAAGGGAGGCCTTGAAGTTTTCTTATTTAAAAGGTTTGGACAAAAATTAAAATTCAC
Organism: Nelusetta ayraudi; assembly: GCF_046127955.1. Lineage (NCBI taxonomy): Eukaryota > Metazoa > Chordata > Actinopteri > Tetraodontiformes > Monacanthidae > Nelusetta > Nelusetta ayraudi. The sequence continues at coordinate 922,788 of NW_027466057.1, forward strand.
AAATCAAGGACTTTTTATTTTTGATATCAAGAAACTAACTTGTAAACTAAATTGTTTCCATTCAAACGGCTTAATGATATTGCCACCTACCTTTGATGGTTGGTGGCTACTACTTGTAAAGCATCTCTTGCCAACTACACATGCTAAAACTGAGAAGGGAACGCAAGGCGAGAACAGGCAGAGGGCTCACCTGTTACAGTAGCTCCAGAACTGTTCGTTGAGATAGGTGCGGTGGCTGTGGTCGTCCCCAAACGAAGCTTTGCTCTCGACCCAGTGGACGATAAGTCCTTCCACGGCTTTAGAAACGGTACAAATTGAAACAAGTGAAATAGATTAAAATCAAGGACAATTTTAGATGTTTTTTTTTTTTTTTTTTTTTTCTAATGGGAAGTTTTAAAAGCAGTTACAATAGAGCAAATATACAAATGTCAGATTTAGTTCCTCATGAGCCTTCAGGGATATTGAAAAGTGCATTTCTACCAATTCCAGTTCACAGAAAAAGGATGTCTGACCTCAAAAAGAAGAAAAGGGATCAAAGCTGCAAGTGTAAAACAAAAGGATGCATAATAATGAATGCATACTAACCAATGGGAACCTCCAGCATGATATCAGGTGTTTTGTCGTAGCCCATAGCTCTCAGCTGGTTCTCATCTACAGGTGATTAAAAAAGCAGAATTTAACAGCTGACGATGATAATTTCAGCCTCTACCAAAAAAACATTTCTATTACTATAATATGTGAATCACAGGCCGGCAGAACACAGCTCATTAGACCAAGGGAACCCCCCCCCCACTTCCGATGTTACTAAGGAAGAATCAACAGTAGAGGACATACATGGGCAGGCAGAGTGGAACCATTTACTACCACAGCTGCCACATATTCGCTGTGGTTGCACAAAAACAGCGCCGCTCTCCAGGTCGCACTTTGGTAAAACATGGCAGCGCAGTGCGCGGGGGTTGGCGTCACGGACTGGGGCCAGAACTGACCCCTGCCGGCGGAGGCCACCGTCATTGTCCTTGACTTCTGGTGCGCTTCGGCCATTATCCCTACAACACCTGATTTCTCCATTAAATCTAAGGCTGACCAGGTCATTCGGTTCCAAGGGCCTGCCTCTTTGTCTCCAGCCAAGCTCGACTAATGGGGCATGGAGGGGAATTGAGGGGAGATGGAGGGTGGCGGCGGTATCAGCGGTGGCGAGGTGGAAGAATCAGCCAAGGGGGGAGAAAAGGGAGCCGAGTGAGGTCAATAGGGCTGCCAGAGGCCTGCGGAACGAAGGGGCATCCTGGGCGGAGGTGCGTGCGCGGGGATGGAAGCCTCTATTCATAGCTGGTAGAGGCTGTTGACACTGTCATGTGCCACTGATCGCCTTTCTCCCCCCCCTTTTAACACCACCTTTGATTAAAATTAATGGGCCATCCCGCTGTTGGCCAGCTTATTACCAATTCATTCATCAGATGGGGTGGGATGCTGCCTCAGTGGCCCCTTATGTTGCCAAAACTCTGACAGTTTTAGAACAGACCTCTGCACAGCTCTGGGGAAAGGTCAGCACTTCAGGTCCAAATAAATGATATGGCCTTAATGGGAGAGGGAATGACTTTTACCCTTCATCACTCATCTGACCTGGGGGAAGATGATGGGGTGGGTGTTGGGGGTGGGTCATCTTCTGTTTTACAATTTCACACCTGGACACTACCTTGATTTAATATTGTTGTAACAAGACAAAAGTGCCTGGGAAGTGGAAGGAGAAGAAGAGGAAGAAGAGGAGGAAGAAGAGGAGGAAGAAGAACAAGGAAAGAAAATAGCACCACAAAAATGTTCCTGAATCCAAACTGGGCTGAAAAGATCTTTTGCTTTATCGTCAATCTTCGTAGAAAAAACAGAAACCTCACAATGGCTAATCTATAAAGTTGGTTATTTTAATCATTTTTAGGGATAAAAAAAGGGAAAATTTAACAAAAACTTCACATTGTAAGAGAAAGACTTCATTATTCATCCTTTTAAGGTTACTTATATAAAACAGCTGCACTACTGCTAGATTGAAAATAGATAAAAAAATTAATCAAATCCTTTGAGTCTAAGCCATTCTTTACTTTTAAATGATGGATTTTTTTTTGGAAACCGTGATAAAAAAAGAAAAAAAAAAGTCTTACCAAGAAAGGAAAGGTTTCTCTCTCTCAATTTGTCCCGTAGCAGCACCTCATGCTCTTGGCCAATAGCGCTGAAAATAGAAAGTCAAGGACTCCAACATATAGGAAATGTAGTTAATGGCCAATAACAAAAAAACCAACAAAAAACCAACAAAAACATTGTTATTGTTCAGGCTTTTCTCCTCCATTACCTGAGAGCAACCTCAAGCTTCCTTTTCTTTTTTTTTTGTTTTATAGATGAGAAGGCACAAAGAGTTTGTGGGTCAACGTTAATCTACTTTTACAACAACTCCCTCCAGTACATTATCTAAATGAGGAGGCTGAAACAAATGGCCATTTGGCAAAATGTGTGCAGGGGTCTGGACTCACTTCTCCAGCCATTCCCCTAAAAACCTTTGAAGGAAAATACTTGAAGAATAAATGTCATGTTCAATGGACGGCTGCACGATACCAAAGGAGTCCAGGCAAAATACGGGGCTGCAAGACGCTGGAGTTTTGCCAATAACCGGCTCAACTCATTCCAGCTGATTGCCGATGCCAATACTGAAGCTGCGCGTTCAGTTCAGTCCAAAGGTATCTGGACACGTTACAGTTTTTTGAATTTGCCACCGGGCGATAAAACTGTGGACTTGAAAGAGACCGACGTGTAGACTTTCGGGTGTAATTTAGGAGGCTTAACCGGCCAATTCTCCTCACAATAAACCAATTGTCCGCACAATACACAAACATGCTTTGCGAGGCTTAAAGGTAAATTGTACAACCAGCCGGCAGGCAGATTCATAGCCGGGTGCTGCGTGTTGACAAAACAAAATGTTAAGCCTTGAAGCTGTTATATTGAAAACTATAAAAGCACACACACACACACACACACACACACACACACACACACACACACACTTACCAACGAACTATTGTTGGTAAAAAAAAGACATAGATAAACATAATCCAGTAACTCGTTAACTCGCAAGGTGCATGAAATCCCATATTGGCACACAGTTAGAGGCTCCAACTGCAGTGAAAGCCGTGACTCTCACGTAAGGATGGAGCTCAATGTTGTGGGCGGTTATCATGAACTTTCCATGAATAAGTGATTGACAAAAAAAAGGGTTGGGGGGCAAAAAAGCATGGACGGAATGGGACTGGGTTGACTGGTTACGAACAGAAGAGCTTCACCACACACACGCACACGACAGCTTGGGATGGACACAATGAGACGCGGACAAACACATGTACACTCATTTAAGTGGTTGGCCTCCTCCCCCAGGAAAAACAGCCGGTCTGCTTCTCCATGTGGCTGCCCCCTGAATAGCCTGGACTCCAATTCTACCGTGACTTTCGCAGCCAAGCCTACTGAGTAATTTGCTTTGGGAATCAACACTGAAAACCAGCATCATGTTAAAGGGCCTAAAATGAGGGGGGGAAAAAAATGCATTTTGAGCTCTGTAAATGAATGAAAATATGTGCCAAGGCGTACAGTTATTTTTGATAACAATACCTAACCTGTCACAGGTGAGCAACATCACCCGCCGCCAGATGTTGACATCTGCCCACTCAGGCTGACTAACACACCTCGTTTTTGTTCCCTGTAAAACATGGACGGTCCAGAAGCGCATCACTTCTAGCCGAGGAGCTAAAACCCAGCGTTTTTATGGGAGGCTGTAAGCGGAGAGCAAAGTATGCCATTTTCTGAGGATCTATAGAGGTTTTTTTTTTTTTTTTTTTTTGGGGGGGGGGGGGGGATTATCAGTCATACGCGACTGCTCCACTGGCATTCATGATAAAAATAAATATGAGGGAAAAAAGCGAATAATATAGGGTCTTTAAATAAAACACAGCAAAAAGAACACATTTCCTTTTAACATACCACATTGGCTCTGATTCACTGTGTGAACACGGAGATGCATCTAGATCAGACTACACCATCCTCTCCTCCTCCGCCGTCACCAGCAGCAGCCGTGCTGTTGGTGGCGGGGCGGCAGGCAGGATGAAACACTTCCTCCGTGAAGCAGAACTTTTATGTCAGGTGGAGGCAGACACATCTCATCTCCTTCAATAGCTCCTCATCAATTTCAGGCTTAAAATTTTATGGGATAGGATACTGTTTGATGCAGTCTACCAGTGGTCCATAACAGCAGTCATTTATGGTGCACTGAAAAGAGTGGGAAGAAATATTATGGCTTAGGAAAAAAAAAGGAAAAAGGGAAGAGGGAGTGTGGATGGAAGGGAGGGAGGTGAGCAAAGGGAAGCCCGTCAAGCGAAAACACGGCCGACGGCGGCAGATTGGCAGGCGTGACCGTCGGCTCTCGTGTGACCTCATCAGGAAACATGAGCGGAGGATGCCGTCTGTCAGCGAGTTGGTACAATGCGGATTTGAAAATTCAATGTATATGCACGTAAACTAAACACAAGGTGCGGAGAGCGGAGGAAACAAATTGCATCCGGAGGTAGAAAAAAAAAAATCATTGTTACTACATCTAAAAAAAAAAAAAAAAGTCAATTTAAAATATTTAAAATCCAACACTAATTGTGAAATGAATAATTCTAATGCACTTACTTGGTAGATGTTATTGGCTAAGATGTGGTCTGGAATTAGCGATGGCTCCTTTAGCATGCTGTTCAAGGTGGTTTTGGAGGCTGATCACACAAAAGCAAAAATAAGACATAAATAGGAAAAATTAACAAACACAAGTAAATTAATAGCACATAATGAAACGCATTGTCAAACAGTGTCATTCCAATCCCAGCATCAAGAGTGCAAACTCGCAGACAAAAAAAATACAAGATGGGCTTGTCATGCTGTAACTCACTACGGCAGTGTTAGTGCAGTATTTCCACATTAGCTCCTTTCAGCAGTTGCCTGCGTGTCTACACAGATTTTCTATAGACAAATGTTTCGCTCCGTAGCACAGAAGCCCCATGTAGTTTATCTATGTTATAAACGGCGACTATTCTGCATCTCTCACAGCCATTCTTGCTCCACTAACATTATAAATCTGAAGGGGAAGCGTGCCGGGATTGATTCGCTGGCACTGCAACAGCAAAAAAAAAAGAAAAAAAAAAATCTTAAATCATTTCTTAAAAAGATTTGGATTAAATGGATTGTATCATTGTGTGACGAAATGGCTGTGGCTCGCCATTTTGGTGATACATGGTCCTGACAGACTCGCGGCATCGCAGACAATACAAGGATGTTTCTATCCACATTTCAGGCATGAGTGGCGAGCGCACGAGACTCCCAGAGCTCCTCCAGAGAAATGTCCAAAGAAGAACAAGAACCATTAGACGGGAGGCTTAATTAAAAGAGAATAAGCCGGCGTGAAAAATGACAAATGCTTCTAGGAAAAATAATCAGTTGAGGAATCCGTTTTTATGTCTGTTGTGTTTTTTTAAAAGCCCAGTTGATACAAAGGGATCCACTAGTATGAAATGAAATGAAATGCAAATAAGCATTTCTATTTTCTTACAAAGCGGCTCCGCAAACAACATGGCAGCGACACTGTGCCACAATGCAAGTGGAGTCAGCAGTGAACAAAGATGCACTTGAGGCTCCATGATTTTAACCTGATATCACAGCTGGTATAAGAAGTATGCAAGACACTTGATACGTTTCCATTATCCCCAGAATTGCGCAAAACCTAAATATTGCAATAAAAAACTGGTAATGGAAATACCTAAACTTCGAAAAACCTCTCAAATATCGCTGAAATCGTGACCAGTTCACTTCAAGTGAAAATGGCGCATTATGTTTGGACGGAGGAAGAGATGGAATATTTTGTTTTCACAAGTAATCAAAGAGAAAAACAACAACCATTCCTGACAGCAAACAACATGGAAATGCAGATTTATCCAAGAAATTTTATACCTCATTTTCTCCTCAAAAGCTGAAAATTACGGTTTATGAGCTTCACACGATTAAATGGAAAAACCTGCACATTGCAATTGTACTTGGTTAAAATTTTTAGAAATAGCGCTTTTATTTTGTGAATGCGAATCATGGAAACACAGCTACTGTGGGACATCAGCAAGAGGATTCAGATTGACATTATTTGCAATAGACATTTCTACCCTAGAATCATCTCATGTATCATTTCTTTGATGCAATGATCCTTTAAGACCATCTAGACAAGAGTCTAAGCTAAGGTTTAGTCAGTATAAAGACCATCACAGAGGTCAACCAGCAAAGTGACCAATGGAGAACCAAAACAACATTTTGCTCTCCCCTCTTATGGGCTTCTTCTTTGCTCCCATCTTCCTCTACAGCGCCTTTTTTTTTATTTTTTTTTTTAGCTCCCTTTTAGCTTCCCACCCCATCACCCCTCGCTCTCTGCCTCTCTCAGAGCTGCAAGGCACAGGGGCTGCGCTTTATTTCTCTACTCATTTTTCTCAGAGATTGGTACCTTCACACGCAGATCCATACCAAGCCAGTGTGCCGCGCGGGGCGCCGGTGAGGAAGGAGGGTTATATTTTCCCCTTGAGTTAGGACACCTCATGACAAATGATAATGGATAATCAATAAAGCGGGAAATATGAGGCAGCAAACTTTATGAAGCCAGGAGACATATTACTCCCCAACAACGCTGGTTTCCCTTAACAAAGTCACTACTCGGCTGCGCCTAATAATCTGAAGGAAAATCAAAGGACCCGCAACCACATCAGCAATATTGGCAACTTATTCCACTTTAATGGCATTTTGATTGATTTTTTCCCCTCTTCCTAATGGTTGTTTTATAGATTTGACACTGCTTCTGCAAAACAGTAGCGTGTAATAAACCTCCCCGAAGGCAAACAGCAGCCATTAAAGCTCTTGTCTTACTAGCGCTCATAATTGGAGGTTGACCACCACCACATTTTGGTCTCTCAAGCAACACACGCTCAAACACACAAAAGAAAGAACACATACTTTTAGAAACAGAGATTATACTTCTTACCACGTCTCTGATAATGAACATGTGTACTGAGAACCCTTGCAGATTCTGATCCCCCGTTTACATGATCAATATTAGCATCTCCTTTTCCAGTGCATGCATGTTATTTGTGCAAATTGTGCTTTTGGGTAGTGGTTGGACTCGCTGTGATTGGTGGCTGCGTTGAATTGAAATCGTAATACTTCGGAGCGTTTTCCTGCTTAGAATAGAAGAGGATGGATGAATGGCTGGTGGATAGATGAATGAATGGATGGTGGATAGATGGATGAATAGATGGATGGTGAAGTGTAATGTGAAATCTTGGACAGGAACCACGTCCTCCTAGCCAGAACACCAGGGATGAGTCATGGATGACGCTTTCAGAATGACAACGTCTCAGACTACAACCAAGGCAATAAAAAAAAGAAAAGAAAAAAAAGGTGACTAAAGAAGACGCATGTTCAGGTCATGGTGTGGTTTTTGTCAGTCTCAGGGTATTAGTAATCCAATAGAACTGCTTTGGAGGGAGCTGAAACTAAAGAGGATGTGCAAAGGCCAGCAAACCTGGTGGCCAACTGCAGGAAATGTCTACCTTCTGTGCTCACCAGTGAGGGCTTTTTTTCAGCATGTATTAAGACATGTTTTGCTTGGTGATCAAATAACTATTTTATTCAACCGGCACATTGGGATTCCTTCTCTCCTGAATGTAGCAAACTGACTGTACACACTTCTTTGCAGGGGAGTAAACCCCACTGTAAACTTGGCCATCTTCTGCAAGCCAGAGGTTTCCCGTCCTGCCGTTTCTGAGTGATGGGGTTAAAAATAGCCATAAACGGTGACCTTGGCGCCGACATTGTGGAATTTCAGCAAGCACTGACCTGATGAAAATGGAAGGCCGGGCTGCTAATAAATCAGGATGCTTTTAAAATGAGTTTACCCTAATGCCCATTCATCACGGGCCGTAATGCCATTTGCGGGCCGAGGATTCGCTGCTGTGCACAAACACAGCAGTAAATAACAACAGGGCCCTCGCTTCCCTCGCATCGCTGCAGCCTCCAACATCAGCATACATTTATTAAAGACGCCCCCGCCTTACACAGCAGCCCTCCCCCGTGACACCCCCCGAGATCCTCCCTGCCGCAAACACCGCGCTCCTCAAACGCACACTTTCCAAGACACACACACACGCGCGCGCGCACAAGCACATAAAACGCGCGTGGTAAAAAATAAAAAGCATAATCTAGAGAACACCAGACGCGGAGTACAAAGCCCTGCAGCGAGACGGCGCACCTTGTAAACATTCGCCAAATTTACTGTAATTGTCCGCTGTTGGTATAAATTCCGACGACGGCGCGATATCACACAGTCAACAACTGAGCAGAAAGGGAGCGGGGAAGAGGAGAATAATAGATGAGAAGCGCGACGCCTCCGTCGGGATTCGCCAAAGAAAACAAGCAAGTGTAAACAAATCACAATCCCGCTTTTCGCACCGCGACTCCAAAAAATGAGACAAACTACCCGCAGCAAGGTAGGCAGCCACGACTTAACCTTGGCTCGGGAATTTCTTATTCGCGCCATTTGTAACCGCTCGACTCCTCTCTCCGCTAGGGTGAAAAAGTCATTATCTCAAACGCGGAAAAATGTCGGGAAACCTCATTAGACGGCAACATTTGTTGAGGGAGCGCCGTAATAAACAGTAACGGATGACGATTGTTATTGCCCCCGACACTGATGAGCTCCTCTGCAAGTTTGTTTATTAATTAAAAAGCCCACTTTTTTTTTGTCACGGATGGCGGGGCGAGGGGCGGGCTCACGCATCTTCCAATACGGGCCCTCCCCCCCGCCCCCCTAGCCCCGCCCTCCCCCGAACGCCTCGCCGTGCGCCAGCCGAGCCGGGGCACTCGTTCATCAAACTTCATGGAGCAAGGGAGAGACAGCTCCTGATAATGTGCGCCACTAAAGCTGATTTTCCATGATGAATCTCGGAGCATATAAATTGGCTAATATCTGAAAACATTTACAGATACTAGAGGAATTGACTACTTGTGGGACATGATGGATGAGGCGCCGCGACGCCGGCCGACAGCTCTGCAAATCTCGGCGGCTGCCTAAAGCCCTCATTTGATTTTCCAATTTACTCCTTTTAAATTTATCCTCCAGTATTGAAAAAAAGAGATAGTAGATGGGGGGTAGGGAGAATGAGTGGGAGTCAAAAAAAAAGAGAAAAGTGTGTGTATATATGTGTGTGTGTGTTTGTGGGCTATAGTGTGTAGGTGCAGGTTGATGATAGGAGGTGGTATCTCCCGTGCCGTAGGATCCCCAGTCCCTGAAGAGGTTACTGGGGCAGAACTGATCTGCTTCCACCTGATTCTCCCTGATAGCACTGAGATGAGACCACATTTTCCTCTGTGTGTGTGCGTGCACAGCAGTAATAGCAGAGGTGGGGAGGCTATGGAGAGAGGCTTCCCAGGTCAGGCCATTAGACTGTGGCACACAGGCTGACTGGAGCTCCTCCACCGAAAAGGAGTAATTAGTATACTTGTCAAGTGAAGTGCCACGCTGCTGCTTACCTCCCTTGCAACCACCCTTGCGTGCATACATAGTCGTACAATTACCCCCCCCAAAAAAACTCCCCCTACACACACATTCATCCCGCCTTTGCCTCTTCACTCCCTCCCCTTTGTGCTAATGAAGTGCCCTTCCACTCACTATTAAAAAAAGGGAAAAAAAAGCAGGGCTGCACGTACGTTCTGACTCTGCCGAAGCCAGAGGTGAGGAGGGGGGTCGAGGAGAGGTGGAGGAAAGTGTAACGATCATAGCAGGAGTCCAGATAGTACTCGATACAGCATAATACAATAGTCAAGCTATCGACACACCTGATCTGCAAAAACAACCAAAGCCATTAGAAATTCTGTCAAGGTACCGAAGGATCGCAGCAAACGCCAACGTTCTCACAGTGGTCATATCAAACGGGAGACATTTATAACCCAGCGTACAAGGCTTCTGTGAAGGAATGTGACAATAAATCTTAAAGCCGGTCGAATCGCACAGTTACAAAACACGGAGCGGCAATTTAATCCCGCGCCGGGCCTTGGGAAAATGGAAAAGGTCAAATAGCTGGCAAAATTGCCTCCTCAAAAAAGTATGTCTAAATCTAGAGGCACATCAACTTCCTGTCAAAGGAGGAAGAGATAGAAAGATGAAGCAATATCAGGAGGCAGGCAGCGGTGGCGACGGCGGCACTGGAGCCTGAATCATCTGGCAGAGAGCTTGGAGACGCTACAGCTGTTGACACTGTTGACACTGTAAAGGTTTATTGGCAGACCTGCAAAAGTTGGTTCATCTACTTTTAATGCTGTTATTCACTTAAGGTTAAGGAGAACAGATCAGGCTGGGTTTAAAACTGTAGACTATATGCATATATAGATATTGTGTTGTACTTTAGGCGCTACGTAGGTGAGGTTTTTAATCAAATTGTCTTTAAATTTCAATTTACACAATATAGAACAATGTATAATTCAGTATGCATTTTTTCTGAATAGTTTAAAGATTAGTTTCAATCCTTCAAAAGTGAAATGACAAAATGTGAAGGCGCATTTTAATGTGTATTCAAGGAATTATAATGTGTACTTCACTGTCAATATAGTGGACTTACAACTACTCCCAAATGCAATAAATATGTGCCCGTATAAACAATATAGACATGGATACTTTGCTTGCTAAGCAATTTTTGGCATAAACAAAACAATTTAATTTACAATAGACATATGTTTGGTAAACTCACTGGGAGCTTCTATCAAATGAACTCCAGGCAAACAAAAAAAATATTTTTTATATTTTTTAACTTCCAGCGTGCGTCGAGCCCAGCTCGCCCTTTGACTGACCTCAAAACGACGAACGTGAGCAGCACGCAGGAGCATAAGTGACGCAGCGCGCCCCTGCGATGCGGGCAGCCATTATGGATGTTGATATCATATTCAATACGTGCTAAAACCGCTTCGAACCTATTGATTTATTTACAGGCGCGGGCGGATAGTCTCTCATTGCGCCTGACGGATGCTCTCGCCGATACCTTCGGCGGCTGGTGGCGGCGGCGGTTGTCACATCGAGGCGCGCCAATGGTTTGTCTATGGTGAAGTGAGAGGAGGGGGGGAGGGGACGGTGGGAGTGGGCGTGGGGGTGAGGGTGGTGGGGACGCTGCACTGAGCAAAACAAAACAAGGAAGGGGCAGAAAACAATTTAAAAGTGAGTATTGATCCGGCACCAGTGATTGTACATATATTCCACAGTCCCACAGGTCCCATTCCTGTGTCTCTTAAATGCAAAGAGACGGAGAAGGGGAATTAAAAAAGGAAAAAAAAAAAAAACGATGGCGCAAGACAAAGGCTGGCGGGGTGAACAGTTGGAGGTAATGTCCCTCCCTTATATAGAAGTCTATTGATCTTGCTGTGAGCCCGCCCACTCTTCCTCCACACACACACACACACACACACAAACACACACACACACACCAAACAACAACACACAACTGCACACAGAAGTGCAGTCGGGTGCTGGAGGGGGGCATGACAGATTACGCCTGACAATGGCACAGAGGCAACCTGTTGGCTAATTGCCAGCCGAGACAATTATCCTTGTATTGTTTCGTAATGGCAGCATATTACTGGAGTCTGATGTACACAGAGGGGGTGAGACTCGACTGCCCGCCCGCCCCGTGTGGGCAGCCAATTCATCTGCGGGGTGGGGGGGCGAGCAGGTCACGAGGACGCAGCAGAGGTGGAAGTACCGTCAAGGAGTCGCCCCCAAAGCGAAGCTAACAACGTTAGCAGCAGCTCTCGGCTGTGAGCGGCGTCGCAGTTTGAAAACGCTTTAGCGCTCGCGTCCGGGGAGAACGATGTCACTCGATGGGAAAAAGAAATGGACATCGAAGGTCCTGTGTTGTGCAAATTTCACTCGCCGATGTTTGCTTTTCCCGCCTGTCTTTTGCTTGCTGTGCTTTAAAGACAAAGGGGTCCTGAATGTCAAAAATACATCACAATACTTATTTCAGTTTCTGTCCAAACGTGTCGAAGGCATCAGTTCTTTGCAAGAAGCAAAAAATAACAACAATTCTGTAGAAATACAGAGGGCTATACACTGTTTTCTGGCAACCTAAAGACATTCTTTAGAGGTGATTTCAAGGTGGATGTTCCAATAGAGTCTAGGATGAAAATACTAGAAAAAAAGACCTGAATATGCGTAAAGTAGAGAACCTTTAAATCTAATTCAGTACACACACAAAATGTGGGGCCATGAAGGAGAAGTCCATGAGAGCAAATGTGGCAGTTTTGCTTGTAGGCTACAGCAAACTAACAACAATCTTTTAAATTAAAACAACAAAAATCCAGGAACTTTGAACTGTTGCACAGTAATGCAGCACATTTTCACTGTGTGGAGGTGCAGGTTCGCGGTCTGCCATGATCGGAGACACGGCCCTCCTCCTGCCTGCGCGCTCTGTTCTACAAGCTGCCTCCGACTCGTATTTTGACAGGCAGTGGATAACGGCGGGTCCAAAGCAATCACATCTCTGACTTTGACAAATGGCTGTGCCGCGGCGAAGTTGAGAATAACACGCATCCACTTTAATCTCTTCCTTGATTAAACCGGAGGCACGTCTTCTTGACATTGCACGATTCTCTCTCGTGGAACTGACTGCGGCGCAGATACAGACACCGGGTGGGGATGTTTAAAAAACGGCGTGGAGCCGTGGGTACTTATAATGCTGTGAGATTTACAACAGAGAAGGAATTAAAACTACACCATAAACAAAAGACAAAAATACAGTAAATACTTCACTGAGTCAGAAGTGGTTTTGAATTACTAAAAAAATGTGTATTTGTATGTGTGTACAGTAGTATATATCATCTAAAAATGTGTAACTTAAAACTCTGTTGGTCTTTGTGTCAAAACAAGATGCGTTTAAAGCACCACTGAGGACAAAAAAAGGAACCCACAACCATAATTATTTACACAATTTCTTTGCCGCAACCTGTCCTCAGCTTTCTTCTTTTCCGACAAGGAGACGTGAAGAAAAAGAATGGAATGCACGAGGAAGAGAAGGTACAGGCTGGGTTAGGTTGGGGAAGGGGCGATGAGAGAAATCAGGGGTGGAAGATCGGCATCGGCCTGCACTCATCCACACCGCAGCTCCACCCACTGCTTCACTGGCAGTTGTGCACTGGGACTCAGGTACAGCTAAACATGGCCCGCCTCTCAAAAGACTTGAAGAAGCTCGGAAAATAAATAAATACACGAGCGAGCAAATAAATACAATCTAAAAGCGGAGCTTGGTTGCTTTAGCCGAGAGTGATGACGGTGGTGGTTGTGGTGTAAAGAAGGAAAAAGTGTTACTCACGCATTTCGCCCTCCAGACCCTGAAGGAACCTGTCCAGGATGAGGCGGGCCATCAGCGCCGGAGACAGATCCACCTTCACATAAATGGGACGGACAGACAAAAGAGAAGAATCTGCCGTGAATGAAAAACAGGCGAAAACGTTGACGGCCGGGGAAAACCGTGTGGCAGGAAAAGTGTTATTCCGCAATTTACAAATCCTCAGACGGGAGGTGCTGACATGAATCGACCAAGTCTGAAAATTACCCGACCAAAATTGCATCGCCAGTCAACCTTTGGGGTGATGTCACGCAGACATTAACGTAATGGCCCTAAATAACGTCATTCTAAAACCTTGACCCAACTTTCCACTGAGAATTCCTTTGCAGTTGCATTTTCCCCACTGACACGAGGCTTTGAATGGTTATTATGGCGGCCATAATAACCAAAAACAGACAAGCCTTTCCCGCCTTGCCCAAGCTGGAGACAACAGGGGAGCTTTAATCACTGGACGATCCCAGAGTCAGGGGCTGCGCAAACCAACGGGGGAATCCACCCGTTAATAGGAAGGATAGAACCTCCGCCTGCAGTTCTCTCCCAGCACAAGACACCTGGGTGCGCGCTTTACGCTGCTGGCTACAGCGGGAGAAGCAGTGACAGGTATGCCATTACTAATGAACCCTCTATCCGGCCCCTTTCATATTAATATAAGGCTCCTCCGCTCACTTGACATGGTGGCATTAGCGGAAAGTGTGAAAATAGCATATGACAAGGAGCGGGTTGAACTGGAAAATTGGCCGAGCTCAAATTGAAGGCAATACCCGGTGAAACAAAACAAAACAAAAAAAAAAATCCAATAATAATGATCCCAATTAGCAGGTGCACATAGTAAAAAAAATAAGTGTTGCAAAGGATGCAAATAAGATGGAACGTTGGGTCATTTTCTACAAATTTTCACAGCCTCTTCGGTGTGTCAGCTCTTCTTTTTTTTTTAAAACTCTTGTTAATATAATTGGACACGGAAAGTTAATTTGCTGTCTGCCCTGTAGGCATCATCTTCTCTCTGATATTTCCTGGTTGAAGCTGGGGGCAGCACAGAGGCTTCTCTCCATACGAGTATCCTTTATTTTTAACCATTTGTTTAAATTATCATAATATTGCACTTAGGAGATGTAAAAAAGGCCCTAAACATATTAATTAAGACTCTGTATCTTCATTTATGGTGCATTTCTAGACATTGGTAGCTTGCAGTGCTCAATTTCTCATTCTGTGTTTCTTCTCTTCATCCACCGCTTCTTAACATTTTCCCTGCAACCCATTCACACTTTTGGATAACAAGAGCGCATCTGACCCACATCAGGGCTGACACATGAAAAATAGCAACATTACGGCTGCTGGCCGAGCCTGAATAAGAGCCACCTGATTAGTTCTGGTACTTGCGTCTCCCTAATTTTCATATTAATCACGAGTCCGAGTCCCTCCTCAGATCAGAGCACCTCGGCACCTCCTGACTTCACATGTGACTAACACTCACAGAACCCCGCTGAAAAACAATTATTGTCAAGACAAACGGCCGGTTTTATTGTCCCCAAAGCAAATGGGTGTCGCAAATAGTAAAACATAAGTGCGCCTTCCTTTAACGGTGTGTGTTTAGGTAACCTTTGCGAGAAGCTCCATAAAAATAAAATTAAAAAAAGCTTGCAGAGACGGAACATGTTGAGTTTTGAACCCCTCAATCACTGAGATCGTCTTGGGAAAGGGGGACAAAAAAAAAAGAAATCCCTGAATAGTTTTCATCTTTGTTAATCATTCCCTTCTGTTGGAGATAAATTGTCTCATAAAGGGATGAAACTACATCAATTAGCAGTCTGGGGGACCATGAGTGCTTGGCTTAAATGTTAAGTAGCATATTAAAATGACAGTTAAATGGCTCATAGACAGTTATCTCTGAGCCAGATTTAATCCTTTGGAGGAGGGCGTTCAAAAAAAAAAGAGAAGAAAGAACAAAAAAAAAAAAAAGAAATCACGTGTCAATTAAATGGAGAATGAATAATGGCGGTTAGCTTTGAGGTGCCATTGATGCATGTGAACTACTCTGATTTTAGAGCCCCTCAAACTCCGTGTGCCAGCGTCCATGACATTTAAATTTGCATTCAAATATTTCTGAAAGGTTACGGCGCCTATTGCAACAGCCAAAATAACAGGGGAGCGCAAGAACAACTGTTTAAATGGCGGCAGTGCTAAAAATAAATAAATAAATGAATGTCCGTCTTTACAATTGATGCAGTGTCAGTTATTTAAATGCGAGGAGATGAATTTGGACCGGTGCAAAACTGCGTAAGTGCGCCACGTGATTAATTGCACTTGTGAAAGCATTAGACTGTGATGGGGGGGGGGGGCGCCCACCCCGCGAAAAAATAAACGACCTGAATAACTTTGATTCAAGATCACACACACGTGCATAATGAGCTGTATTTATTCCATCAACCTGCTGACAAATCCTACGCTGACCTCCTTAAAATAAACAAGCGCCGACGTGACGAGGAGAAGATTTAGCCGCCGAGCCGGCCCTCACCTGTCCGCAGTTTATAGCAACTCTGCCCAAAGTGCAATTTGGAAAATTGCATAATAAAACACAAAACGCATTCTCACATCTGCCTAATGGAGGTGAGAGCTAATTACATTCAATAATTGATAATGGAGCAGACCATTTTACCAATTTTGATAATGGCTAACAGGCAAGGGAGGGGAAGGGAAAAAAAGAAAGAAAAAAAAAATCAAAAACTGCAGCCAACCTTTAATTATCTTTTTATTGGAAAAACAAGCATCAGTTAATGATAAGACAAATAAAAGTGAGGGGGGAGAAAGAAAAAAAACAACAACCCCGAGGTTACGCCATTACCTCGATGGCCATCTCCAGCAGGACGGGGGCGGCGGGATGTGCCTTGGCCGCGCTCAGATACCTTCATTACAACAAAGAACAACAACAGCAGTGAAAACAAAAACACATGACCCACAAAAGCAGACAGAAGGAGGAGGAGAGGAGGGGAACCAGACCGGGCTAGCCAAGACATGCTAATGTCCCTGATGACTTTCCCCAAGGTGGCATATGGCAGGCTCGCTGCGGTTAAACAGCACTGCTCGGAGGGCTTCAGATTTCCTCAAAGCCCGGCAAGCATATGATAGTTAGTTAACCCCTGCCGCCCGCAAAGCCTTTTTTCCCTCGCCAGCGCCGACTGCAGCTCCCCTCAGATCTTAGCCAGATCATATCTGATGTTTGTAGCACTAAGTAAATTAGAGGAGAATTACCCAGCCTCGTTTTCCCCAGAACAATGGCCTAACAAGCTAGATAAACGCTAATTGCAAAATGCAAAGAGGGTTGTTTTTTTTTGTCTGCCTCCCCTTTAGCCTGTTTCTCTTTTTATTTATCCTTAGTCACTGAATTACAGATAATCAGCCCATCAGAAGCCTGTGTAGATTAAATGTGCTTTCTGGCTGTAAATTTCACATGGAGAAGTTTCAGGCGGGCAGGTGCAAGTGGAGGTCTGGAATAAATTCTGGGGGCAGTGATTGGTTTGGACGAAATTATATCTGGCACTGTTTCCCAGTTCACCTCTGTCTTGTTTCCTCTTAAAAGACAAGACAGATTAAATAAAAAGAGAGAAAAAAATGTACAATGATGAGCAGACTCATATATAAGAGCAGGACAAACAGACATTGTACCTTTGGTAGTAGCTTTCAATAGCATCTGGTGCATGGTGCCTCGAGATTGTTCTTTTGGTTCGTTTCTGTCACAAAGAGAAACGGAGGTGTTTTCATATTATTGTTGCAAAAAACGCAAAAAAAAAAAAACGGAAAGAAAAGCGCTGCCTTTCATCTGCTGCACCTGAGTGAACCGCAGCCTCCGCAGCTGCATGTGCAAGAGTTCTTGGGTCAAAGTAATTTAATTTCAATAAATCAGGGAGGTCAAAGTGCGCTCAGGCAACCTTGTTCAAATACTCCATCCCCTCCCCACCCCTCCTTCCGTCCCTCCCTCCCTCCGTCAAACCGTGTAGTCATTTCCCCTTTTTCGATCCAACAGTGACCCCGTTCCATATTACACGCAGGTGCGCCGCGATATTCCCATGCAATTCAATTGCCGCCTTTCGCTGAGAGGCAGGCCGACGGGGGATAAAAGAGGAAGAGCGTCGGTTAAAAAACAACTTATTTAAAAACTACTACACTGAAAGTGGTGGTGGTGCTGGTGGTGGTTTGGAATCGGGCGGGGGTGGGAGGTGGGTGGGGGGGTTGCAATTCCGCTGAGACGGGCGGCGTGACTGACACCTGTCAGGGGGATGATAAATGACTCCATTTTCTGCCTGTGCTGCCTTCTGCCACTGGCGGCGGCGGCCATTTATCATCATCCGCTGTCAGCCGTGGAAAGCGGCAGTGACAGTGCGAGTCAGCAAACATTTAGCGCGCGCAGCCGCACTGCACGGGGAAATTATTATTGTCAGAATAATAATGGTTTAGCATAATTTATTACAGGTCCGCCAAATAAGCAGGGGCTAGATGTTATTAGACAGATGGATGGGAAGACTTGGCAGACATCCACTGAGGCTCAGGCAAGGAGAGGCAAGGGCCCTCAACTTGAACATGAAGAGGTGCGGGGTGCAGGAGGGGAGGGGGGCGGAGGGGGAATCCTCCAAACCAATCAGAGAGCTGGCACTTCAATTACAAAGAAATAAAGGGACATTCATCATTCAATTAGGCACCTGTCAGGGCTCACAAAAGAAGAAAACTTCTAACCTGGTACTCCAGGGAGAAGATGCTCAGAAGAGTGGACTGCGAGTGACTGGAACAAATAAAAGAAGGACAAAGTTAATTACCAGAGTGCATTGCATTGCACGGAGACAAAGGGAGAGCGAGGGCGAGGGAGGGGACGGAGGGAGGGGAGGGCAGGGGCGGCGCTTCAAAGCTGGGAGCGGCTGCCCTGTAATCTAAAAGAACATGAAAACAAGTGTGGCAAAGTTGTTCCAGATGAACACCTCTGACAAAGGATTCCAGCCACCGGGAGGGAAGAGGGGAGGAGGAGGGGGAGGGGGGCACACAGGGGGGGGAGGGAACTCCGGTAGCCAGGAGAGACGCACAATATTCAGGCATTTTCCTCACGCGTTCATACGTATACCATTCACAGTTCCGTTTCCTGTCAGAAAGAGAACTGAAAGAGTTTTTTTCTCCATCACAGAAAGTTTTAGCATATACAATTCATTTTGACAATGTTTTCGAATGATGCAAAAAAGTGGAATTTCAGAACATTGCCCATTGTGATATCATAAAGTGCACGAAAGGTGCCAGGTCAGTGGCAACAACATTGCCCCACTCCCTCTCCCCAAACACGAGGAAGGTCAAGAAGAGCATCAGTTTTCTGTAAATTTCTGTAAACAGAGGGCTAAGTGTAATTCATAGAAGGATTTATAAAGAAAAGATGAGAATAAAAGAAAAATGGTAAAATGGGGGGAAAAAAAAAATAGAAAGTTCCATTAGAAAGTAAATCATAAAAAGTCAAGGGAGTAAACATCTCTAACTGTTGACTTTGATGACAGTTTGTGTTTTTATGTCCGGTATTTCTAGTCGGTGGTGATGCGGCAAACAGACTGGAGAAAGTTCCCATCCTTCCCCATCATATTTGCCATTCCAGAATTCTTCCGCCGATGTGCTTTGAAAACAGAAACTCACAGCACGACTCTGTGAATCCCCAGCGTCTGCCTTGGGTTACTGTATGAAACATTCATCACTCGGTGAGGTTAATGTCAAACACCTGCTAAAGAGTCAAACTGGAAAAGATACATATGTCCGTGGCCCATCGAGATGTCCCTTACAGCCCAATGATTTCCATTTTCAAACGCAGAACATCATAAAATTGACAGTTATCTTACTGAAATCCCCTTTGTGCGAGAATCACTTCCAGCAGGGGGCCATTGGTGAATGGGACAACCTTAGCATGAAAAGCAAACCCTTGTGCCATCTACAGGTTGATAAGGTGGCCCAGGTGCTGGCAAAGTCAATGCAAAACTGGGAACTTATGGCGGTGAGCAGATTTCAAAATTGATAGAATTTTGTCAATCTACAGTATTGTCAACTGTGAATACGTCGATAGGTGGCTAGGTGCATGCATATATGTATATATGAGCTGGACCAAAACCCTTATGAAAAACAATCAAAACCACTACAAATGATTAAATGGGCTGAGCTGGAAACTGCAGTGCCACACTTCTTTCACCCGACGATATTAAAAGTTGAGACATTTCATTTCATTTTCTAAAACACACTTTCAGCCTGCGCTCTCCAACACCCTCCTCCATGCATACATATATTGCCGCGAGCACACCTGATTGTTAAATTTAATGGACTTTTGTTACAAGTCACCTGAGAGGAGTGTGTAAATACCAAAGTAAAAAAAGCTGAAACTTCCAATATGCATTTAAATGTTAAGCCTCTGTAGGCTTTCAACATCAATCACAGCGAACAATAAAAGGGCCGCATATAAGATTGGGGGGGGGGGAGTTAATGGATTCTTTACAAACATCGATTTTGGACTCAGCCTCCAACCGCGTCCCAATAAAAGTATTTCAACCAGTGGAGGAGTTGGACGGCTCGTGGCGACTAACCTACAAAAAGATCCTATTCTGGCTTCTCCAGATGTCTCCTTTGCACAGTTTTATAGTTCTGGCAGGAGATCAGCTAATTCTCATCTTTCCAGCCTCTCAGGGACTGGAGGCATCACGAAGATGTGGCCCGTCAAACGCAAATTAAGGGTGACCAAAAGTGATGGAAATAAATGTTTGTGCTAGAAGAGAAAGAGAGAGAGCGCAAGGGAGACACAGAAAACAAAAGAAAACTGCCACCTTAGCACAAATTTACAATGATGCTCGGGGACAAAGGGGGGGGCCGCTGCAATTAAGTGGGCCATTAAATGGTCAACCGTCAACATGTGGACACTTAGGGGGGTATGGGGAAAAGGGGAGGGGGGTAAATAAATAATTCCTCCAAACTTCAACCTTGCACCTGAGTATTTCAGCACATTACTGCCTTATTGTTGGCATGGGACCATCGCGATTCCCCCGGCTGGAACAGACATCTGTTATGTTTTAAATGGATTACTCCCCAAAATGAGCACGATTACAGCCTAATTGCTAAGTCTCTGACTTTAAAGGGCTTTAACTGCGCAAAATATCTGGGAAAGCATATCGGTTTCAAAAACGACGCCATGAACTTTGGAGACTTTTAGTGACTCGAGTTGGGCTGGAAAGGTGTTACGATGGTGCCGGGTGAATTAGAGACAGAGACAGAGCTATGACACACACACACACACACACACACACACACACACACACACACACACACACACACACACACACACACACACACACACACACACACACACACACACACACACACACACAGCTGAGTGATCCCTCGCTCCAAATTTACAAGCCGCCCAGATTGCATAATCATGAATCATTATCATTAGAGTATTAATCACTCCGTTAAGTTATTGCTAATTTAACTGTAATGCGTCGCCAACACGCGCCCTCCTGGGCACGACATGTTAACATCATACTAAAATATGGAGGCGAGCGCAGTCGCGCAGAGGCGGTCGGTGGAGACGGCCACTCAGAGACATTGTATTTTCTTAACTACAGCGCCACTTCCCCACTCACAATGACAGAAGTGGCTATGGAAGCATGACCAACTGATATTACAGAATTTCTATTGTGAGGGTTGAAAAAACCATGTTAACCTTAATTTGCTTAACTGAGCCAATAGGTGGTGTTTTAATTAAATGTGAGTATATCATAAACATAAAGTTAAGTTAAAATCTGTCTTAATCCTTTTTTAACATAAATTTTAAAGGTAAACCCTAAATCCAAAATATATATTTTTGATTCGACTCTAACCTTCTTGGTGTTATTTCAAGGAAAAAGTCGAGGTCACGGGTTTGTTTAACTGAATTTATATGACAGGCAACGGAAGATGTGATAATTACTTTTCGAACAAAGCCCCGCACCAGTGCAGCGCATCCTTACACTGACCTTTTATGGGAGGGATAAACCCGCCAGCTCCCTCTTGGATATAAATTAGAACATGGGGAAACAGAAGGCTGCGAGACAGAAGAGTGGTTTGGGAATCAGTCACTCTCCACCTAATTACACTCCCTTACAACATAAGACAATGTATTAATATGCACTGGCAGCCAAAAAAAATAGTGAAGGCAGCGGATTAGATTTAAAACAATTAAGAAGTTTCACTTCATCATTGAGACTGGTGTGCATGTCTGGTCAGGGCTTTAGGCTCTATTAGGTCGGGCTATCTAGCGGTTACCAGTCTGAGAAATCCACGTTTGGCCACCGAGTCCCCTCATCTCCTTAAGCATTCAGAACATGTCACCATCTTCAGCACGTGGCAGTGGGGGGAGGGGGATGGTAGATAAATAAAGAAAGAAATAAATAAAACGGCAGCAGCAGAATGCTCAAAAGTCCCATCAAAATAATTAATAGGACACGGTGGGAAAATGGAGCAATCAATTATATTCAGAATCTTCTTATTTACAAATAATTAATTATAAACAATAGCTGTAATTTAGGTAATGAAAGCCACCTGGCTAATGGCATTGGTGTCATATGCTGCGACGGTATTCAGCATTTGGCTGATCTGCATGCCGCGAAGTGTTGCATGGTGCGACTCTTCAGGGCATGGATCTGGCTAATTGAGGCGCAGAACATGTTTTTTGTTTTGTTCTGTTTTGCTTTTTTATAATGGACACTTACATTTTTGGGAGGATAAAAAGGACAGTATTTAGAAAACTATTTATTATTACAATGTGAAATTAAGTATTGCTTAATTCATTTTATGCCTTGCTTATGTAATACTTGGAATATACATAGCAGCCAAAGCAGAGTTGATATTTAGCCAAAGGAGGATGTGCGAAAAAAATAATATATTGAGCAGTTCCTCCGTACGTCAATATTTTACAAAATAGATAAAACAGATGAAAGTGGGTAGAGCACTCTGGATATGCAAATGCTGCTAATTACACATGCTGATAGGCAAAATGCTAACATCTGTTTCTCAGCTAGGCCCACCGTCATCAGCAGAAAAACAAATGTGTACCAAAAAGGGGTGAAAAAAAAAGATCTTTACGGATTAATGTATACATGGGATGTGATACATTTTGGCGAGGGACAGAAACACACAAATCTCAGAGTATCATGCAGCTTCAGACAAATACTAACTAGCTTATAATAACCAACTAATTATGAGTTCACATATTTACATTTAGATTTTTACCTCCCCCCCCCCCCCCCCCCTCCCCCCTTGCAGTCAACGCCAGTCATGAACATTTGTTTTTCTCACACATTTTTGTCGAATTTAGCCAACATATACGTTGCTTTTTCTATTCCCAACACTAGAAAGCTCAAAGTAATTGGACAGAAACTAGAAAATACACCCTCACTTTGCAGAGGGACAAAAATAAACCTGCAGGGGACTGTGGATATAGATAGCTTTAGCAGAAGAACAACAGGGTGACTACCTCCCGCTGCCCTACTGGCTAGAAGAATATGACTCTTCCGCAGAGCCCTCTACTTTATTACAATCTTTAGAAGTCCTGTCTGCTGAGCTGCCCTGAAATGTCAACACGGTTACATAACGGCGGCAGGAAGAGCGAGCGAGATCCCATCATCACCGCGGCTAATTGTGATTCCTCCTGAAAGCTGCGGATCTCTGCGATTCTTTCCGTGACAAAACGCTGCACATCCATGGCGGCGCGTTGCCATTGTTGCGGCGTAATTACTGACCTTGCGGCCGCTGCAAACTCTTGAGGAAATTGAAAACGATGCTCGTGGTTCTCGTCAAAAATGCAGAGTGTCCGCTGGTCTGGCAAAAGGAACACATTACGCTGACCAACTGCCTACTTCCACCCGAGAGCATTGCTGGAGATCTCGTACCGTTCTGGACCATTTGTTTCATCCTTCTTTGGCAATGGATCATAGTACGCAAAGAGAACCAGAGGCGAGTGAATGTGCCTACGCTGTGTTACTCTAAGCTGGAGGATTTACTCTGTTTGTGTATGTCTTTACGGTTTTGGGCATGCCACTGGTGCACAACCCAAGTGTAAAACGCAATGTGGTTGATTCGTTTGGCCCGCTGTGGCACAATGGTTAGCACAACTGCTTCACAGCAAGGTTGAGTGTTCGATTCCCCGGGCCCTTTCTGCGTTTGCATGTCCACACCGAGGGTGTGTGGAATCTCTGCAGGTACTTTCACTCAAAGTCCAAAGACGTACACATTTAGGCTAATTGGCAAATCTAAATAATTTGTAGGTGTAAATGTCAGTTGCGAACCTGCCATTAACTGGCGAGTGGACAGGGTGCCACCCAACATTCGCTCTACGCCAGCTGAACAGGCCATCCTGAGTGCGGGAAAAGTGGTGAATCAGAATGAGAATACTTTATGAATCCCCAGGGGAACTTGCCTGAAGGAAAAATGGGCAGATAGACGTTTGCAATAGGTCATATTCCCACGTCGGTACATTGCTAATGCTGATGTGATTCTGCTTGTGTTTCTCCTTTAACCGATGTCCGTTATTTTATCTCAGTTAAGCTACAGGCTGCTTACCTCGAGGTTTTTTTTTTTTTTAGCCCAATGAACTGAAAAAGGCCTTACATCGCCGCTTGCTTGGACAACGTTCGTGAGATATCAGCAGGAAGTAGTCATTCCTGCGCGTGCTAATCAAGTAATTGATTGCATCAATTATTCATGAACTCGGGAGCTTGACGTGAAGTTGTGGATTCAGCACAGCTTCACCTCTTTCCGCATCTCTCTCCTCTGCTTACATTTCACTCCCCCCACACCCCACTCCAACCCCGTCGCTCATCTGACCACACGAGGCGGTGGAATTAGTTTGCAAGCCTCTCAGCACCCCCGATGGTTGCACCCCTAAAGCCACAACTGTCACGCTTTGTTTTCGTCCATTAATACGTGCAGTTGCAAGTGTGAGGCCGAGTGCGCAGAGCGCTGTCAGGGCTGCCACTGCAGGGTTCGCACCATACTTGTCTCTGGGTAATGTCATCGCCACTCTCAGGCTACGAGGTAGCCGTAGAATTCCATCTTTGTGAGAGTTACAACAGAGCAGCTCGCTTGATTCCGCAGAGACGTTGATGGAAATCGAGGTTAAATTTGGAGATACGGCAGCTGGAACATTTAGCGCAGCGATGAAAATAGAAGTGACAGCATGAAGCCCATCTTCAGATCTATTTTTTGCCTTATAGAGAGGCATGTGTTTACCATTGGAAACGTTGATTAAAGATGTGTTTATAAAGGTTTCTAAAAAAAAAAAAAACACTTTGGTACTGGACAAATTGAAAATAAAAGCAGTGCTTTAGACCTCACTCTTAATTAATTTTGACTATTTGATAAAGATTCATTCACTTGCAATTCTAATGTGTAAATCCAAAAATACTTTAGGAATTTAGGACACAGACTTTCAAACTATATCCGCTTAAAAAAAAAAATCAGATAAACACCTCAAGCAGCTTACCAGCCAAATGCATTCCACACATAACCAAAGCCAAAGGTTTTAACCAGCGTTTCAAAAAGAGACACACAGAACAGAGGCAATAAATAATCAATGAGCGAGTCCCTAATCTTCATCCTAAACCGCCATATTACCATCAAAAACAAAGCGTCTGCGGCCAGGAAATCTCCATATCAATGGCACATGCCTCGACAACCCTGTCCCGCACATTTCCCTTCCAAAGATCACGCTAGATAAACCCCCAATAACAGAGAAATTAACAAATGCTTGACATTTGCTCAACATCCATTATTCTGACAATTCTTCAGAATTTCAAAGGGCTGAGCGCATGCTTAATCAACATTCATATTCCCAAAGCGAGCCGCCGCACCATATTGCAGCCCGCCTGAGTGCTGATGAAAACGGCACATTAGGGCCCGATTCAAAAAAAAAAAAAAAAAAAAAAACGTTCAGGGACTCCTCACTAGGGATCAGCATCAGTGGTGTGTGTGTGTGTGTGTGTGTGTGTGTGTGTGTGTGTGTGTGTGTGTGTGTGTAAATGAGAGGTGATGCTTGTGTTTACACGGCAGCCATGGCTGGCACTTAACTTTTCACGCAATTTCCCCAAAATAGAGGCATCTGCCCCCTGTTTTCTGAGGGTTTCTTTTGTTTTGTTTTGTCCTCCACACCCTCCCACCCCAGCTCTGCGGCTGTGACAGCCATATGAGGAGTGGGCCGAGTTGACATCTTGAAGAGTGGGAGATCATTACAACCAAATTCATTCATAATATAGCGCAGAGGGACAGAGAGGACTCGCACGTTCCCTCCCTCCTTTTTCTTGCCCTCCTTGCACAGACTTTCTTTAGGGCGGACAAAGGGCGTGAGGGCCGGGGTCCCCTCTACACCCAAGGGAAGCCGAGCATAACCCTCAGAGAGCGGCCCATCATTTCCAATTCTAATGCACGGCAAGAGAGGGACGTGATGGGACGGATGCCATGCTCTCTCTTCGCTGGGTACGGCAGGACACTATCAAGGGGACAAGTGAAGGAAATGGCCTGAAACAAAAACATTGTCCAAAGTTGAAATGTCCCTCTCTCTTAAGTCCCCCGGTAATTATAAAGGCTGTGATTATGAAAATAAAAAAAATGTCATGGAGATAACCGAGAAAACAGAATGGGGGCCACGGTCCAGACAGCATGCAGGACTCTGGCTAAGAGGAGGGCAAGTGAAGGGGGCAAGAATAGGAAGGCGCGGTGGTGGGGGTGATATTTGCATGCCCCTCCATTGTGAGCAGGGGGGGGGCAGGAGGGTAAAAAGTGACAGCACCGTGTCCAATTCTTTTCCCTGCAGAGCAGATCGGGCCCGGCGAGAGAGGCCAGGCTGACAGATGACTCCCAACATCTGTGTTATGCAGCCGTTACAGATGAGGGACTTCACGTCGCAACCTCTCCCTTTTCTGTCTGTCTACGGGACCCTCCCACTCTCCTCCCACCTCCCCTGACTTCTGGCACGGCGAGAAGAATGACAGACCTTCCGTGGAAATTACCTTGAAATGGCCTATAACAATCACTTTGTTCAAAGTTGAAATTTTCCTCCCTCTTAAGTCCCCCGCCAATAAAAAAAAAAAGAAGGTATGATTATGAAATGGCCTCAAACTCGGTACAGAGATTTAAGAGATTTAAGGATAAAGGCAGCTCTTAGTGCACAGTGTAGGAAAAACTATTTCAGGATATTACGAACAAATACATATTGGGCACGGGGAGAAATGAAGTGCTGAAAGTAGGATGGACATAAAAATAAATGGATTCAGGGTCTTGTAAATTTCACTCTACAATATTTTCAAATTATTCAAAATTGGACTTTTTTTTAACTTTTTCATTTGGGTAAACTGTGTGTTAAGTTAATAAATGATATACATTAATACAGGAACAAAATAATAAATAGATTAATAAATGGTAACAGCTTCATGACATGACCTGGGGGAGTCCAGCTCATAAAACAAAAACGGAAATGGGAAATACGGAATGACTTTATCACACCAGAGCACACTTTTAATCTGATAATCAGCTCGCCAGTTTCTGGGCTGGAGTATTATACTGTACTTTGGGAAAGAATTTGTGACAGGCGTGGTAAATGATGTGACTGCAATGTGACTTGCCAAAAAAAGCAAAATAGTTACACTCAGTTACATTGGAGTACACTTTCTTTACTATGTCAGCAGAGAACATGATGAAACCCTTACAAACACTTTTCTTTCTTTCCTTCATCCCTCTTTGCTAACCTGCATGTGCCTGAAGTCACAAGTTACACAACTCTGCTACTAGCATCTCCATCGGGGGCACAGCTTCCTAAGGTAAGGCTAAGACTCCATCCAGTTTGAAAACATATTTCCATGCAAAGTGTGAATGAATGGTAGAGTGAATATCACTTGATGCGAATGTTGATGGCCTTAAAAACAAAACAAAACCTACATATGGCCCCTGGGATGGCCATTGCACGTAACATTTTCATACTGAACAAAACAGTGAATCAAAAGTTAATTCAATTTCGCTCAAAACAGTTGAACATCACCCCAAGTGACATAAAAATGCCTTGCCATATCGAAAATGAACATTGCTTTTTCCCTCTTACAACCCGAGCAACCTTTTTGCAGACCCCTCCCCTCCAGCGTGAGCCTGTCCACAACAAAACACAAACCCTCCCGAACTACCCACCACCCCCCATACTGCCATCTCCAGCCTGTCCAATATTTACGCAGTGGCAGGGCTCCCACACAGTCCGAGGGGACAGGAGGGGTCCGGTGCGGGGGTGGCTGACTGCCGTGCCTGAGCGCATGCTAAGAGATGATGGATGGCCTAGTCGATATGTTATGTCTTAAGAGCCTGATTTCCTGCCAGTCCAATCACCAACCCTCCAGAGCCTGGCTCAGCTGATTGGACAAGCAGAATAATTTCTCAGGCTGTGAAAACACCGCTGCCGTGCCTATCTGTCAGACCCAGTGATGAGACTGGGAGATTTTAAAGAGCAAAAAAAAAAGGCCCTCCGAGATTGGTCAGAGTGAACGAAATAATAACAACAAGCTGAGAGGCTGAGCAGCGTGAATTGTAATTGTAATTAAAAAAAAAAAAAAAAACATCAAACACTTTCAGTAAATTATAACAGAAGTATCACTTTCTAAAACGGGCACGTGACCTGCATGGACTACAAGAATGGGACTCAAAAATAATAACATGAGAAAGACCTACTAGAGTTGTGTTTAATGTACAGCATATTGAATAATCCATATAAATGTGACGTATACAATCAGTGAAGGGCTGATGTAGAGAACAAAGCAACCTCAACCTCTACCACGTCCTCTTCGGGGACCTGATACCTTTTAGATTGGTGATTAGGGCAAAATGGGTGTAGGAAGCTCCAAATACATATGACTTTGTAAGTGACCTCGACGGGATCAGCCACGGTGTCCTGGCAGCCTTGGGGGATTACACATGTTACGTTCAATAAAGTGAGGGCCCTCGGTGTCAAGGAGAAAGGCAAACACAACCATTAACCTCTCTCTTCGATCTCGGGATGTACCGGCCCTGCATGGCAAAACACCAGCTAATGCTGGGGTGAAAGACTACACAGGAACTCGTGTGTGGAATTAATTAGGGTTCCAAAGAAGTGAATAAATAGTGTTGACAAACATCTAATAGTGTGAAATTGACTGTGTGTCTTCGTCAGTTTGTATTTAGTTGTGGGCCTTATCTCTAATGGTGTTCATATGCACAAAATGATGCCTTGAAATTCATCTATCATATGAATTTCGATGATAAGTATCAGTGTCTCAGTTGCTGAAAATTGAATATTATTTGTACAAGTGCGTTTATATTTAAACACTGTTCAATGCTTTATATGCTGGGATCCAGTGAAGTCACCTTGCCTGATTATCTTTCCAAAATAAAACTTCGTAGTGATATAGAGAACAGGAAAAAAATAAGCCCTCAGCTTGGCCGGTAAATGCCAACATCGCATTGCAGAAGAAGACAGGGACAAAACTTAGTTTCCACTTTGCCCAACTACTCTCTTGATGCTGTTGCCAAGTTTTGTTTTGCTGATGCGTCACTTGGCTGAGTCCATGCCATTGCAAGTAATATACCCAGTGACTGTCAGTTTCTAGGGGAAGCAATATATACACACACATATATAATATTTTTTTAACAGGTCCTAGTAGCCAAATCAGGATTCTGAAATCTAGTATAAGGGCCTAAACTTTTTTTTTTTCTGAAAAGGGGAGATTATGTTTACATGCACCAAAAACAAACAAAGTAAAATACATCATGATAATGCATACAACGCTTATTTGTGAATTATGTGCTTCAAACTTTCACACACAAATAAAATAAATTGTATCTTCGGCACAAAGGCAAATAACATCACGTGACGCTGGCGAATCAAAACACATCCACGTGCGATTGCGAGATCACTTACTTTGGAAATCTTTCTTTCAGCATCTTCATGCATTGACGAGTGGGTCTCATGTGCTCAGTCCACCTCACTATCTCCTTGTATTCGGCTCGTGTTAGCCTCATCTTCCAAACAGCTCCTCTAGATGCAAACAAAGAGTTCCGTCACTAATGTCAGAGTAGCAGTCTCATCTGACAGTTGCCGTAATCAGTTGCAGTCTACCTGCAATGCTCCCACAGGTTAGCTTTATGTTGCGGCTAACGCAGCATTTTATGCATGTCACCGTTTATATAAACTTAATTCCTCGTATCCTAAGCACTGCGGCATTGATGTTTTATGTACGGCCGTGTCCGATAGATTTTTAAAAGCATTAAAACGTGTAAAGTTGCTGTTTACCACGAATTCCTGCAGTCTGCGTCAGAGCTCTCAGCGGCGGCTTCCCGCGAGGAAGTTGAAGATGTGACCTCAGTGTAAGCTGCGTCGTGATTGGTTGTTCGTCACGCAGGCTGAGTATACAGGCAGATGATTGGTTGTTAGGCAGAGGGAAGCCGGAGCTCGGCTCTGCTCGAGGATGCACTCCGGATCTGCTGTTTGCAGTCAAAGCCGAGACAGGGACCAGAAATAAGCGAATGTAGGTTTTCAGGCAGCGCCCATCAACACCCTCAAGTCTGACAGAGCGAAAAACGAAAATAAAATAGTCGAAATGTATGGAGGTGGAGTGTGACAGTCTGAGGAGGTATATATATATATATGAAAAAAGGAGTGCTTGAGTTAGCGTCTGAACTAATAAGAGAGTTAACCACCACCTGCCGAAATTAGTTCACAATTGGAAAGACACGACAATTTAAAGTAGGAACACGTATTTAAAATTAGGTAATTATTCAAAAAATATTGAAATGATACTGTAAATGTCAAATTTATGTATTTTCAATCCGCATTGAGCATGAATAATTTCCGCGCCAATTTGTGTGTGACTCCCTTTTTGGGGGGGAAACGCAATGAATGCACATTATTGACGCTTACATACTCTTCTTTGGCCTTTCTGTGGTTGAATTCGACGTGTACATGGGATTTCTGCCACATCAGCACCGTAAGTGAATGTCAGTGTTGGCCTGTCTGAAAGTATGTTCTTTAACCTGCAGGGTTTTTGTGGGTCATCTTGTGCAGTCAGTGTCCCAGAACCATAGGCAGCTTTGGCCTTATCTTCCTATTATTACTTTATGTGTCTGCTGATGGAAAGAAAAATGAAAATCAGTGAAAAATTATACATGTTCAGTCACACTGATTAAAGTAATATATTCATATTTTTTCTCTGGTCTTAGATTCAAATAATATTTACATTTTACTTCTGACAAATGGTGTGCATTTTAATTCAATAGAATCAAACATTTGTAGTTCCTTTAGTTTTAAATTTAGGATATGTCAAAAATGTTCACTATTTTGCTTGAAACATACCTAAATTAAGATAATTTAGGAATTATTGTGAAATTATTCTCTAAACAATGCTACCGCCCGATGTCCCTTAAAGGATAGTATCCTTATGAGTCTTTATTTTTTTCTTTATAAACAGATGCAGCAAGTTTGCAAATACTTTTTGGTGCTGGATTTAGGTAAGTTTCATATTTTCCATTTTTAATCTGTTTTAATATGAACAAATCAATTGAATTATGCTCAAAATACCTATGAAATTGTCATCTGAAATGGGCAGCACTGTCTGCAAGCCTTTGACGTTATCATTTAATTTTCTGGTCCTTTCCTCTGACATCAACATTACTGGTTTTCTCTGTTTCGGGCGAACAATGCAACGGTGAGCATAAAGGCTCTATCTGACCCGTGATGAATCAGAAAATAGAGCTCATTGTTGTTGGGCAGTGTAGTATGATGTCTGGGATGAGCCGAGGTCTCGGGCTGTGTGTTCACCGGCACAGTCCCTGGACCTGAAAGGGCTCAGTTCTCTTTGGTGGCTACAAAAGGGAGCTGTGTAGTGGGATTGGTATGGCCAGATAAGATCGGGGCCTCTGAGGAAGTATGGTGTGATTGCTACAAAGGGGCTGAGGTCAGGGGCAGGAGGAGCGGTTTACTCATCGAGGTATCAGCGGATCAGCGGGGTTTGGCTGGGGAGCTGCGTGTGTAATAGGTATAAAAGGATCAGTGTAATGTGATGGAATAAAAAGATAAAAAATCAAAGACGGCGCCCGGGATGCTGTGCACTGTAATGGCCCCCGAAAGCAAGTGGATCAGAGATTTCAACGTGTTTAGGTGTCTATTTGTGCATCGTGTGTGCACAAGAAAGATCAGTTCACCCGCATCTTTGATGGCTAGTGCGAGAGCCGCTGCAAGCTGAAGAGGGGAGCGGTGCGGTGCAGAGGATGTGAGGTGGGGGGGCGATGCGCGGCGCTTTGGAGGCTGTGCGTAAACAGGGCAGTGGTACGCGCAGCGCCGTTAACCAGCTGTGAAGCCTGCTCACAGTGGGAGATGAATTTACAAAAGGATGTCTCCCTCTGATATCCAGGAGAGGCTGCACTGATCTCTGCTCGGCTGCTCTCGGCACACCATTGTAGTGCTAAGCACCGTGCCACTAATGGCTCTTATACACCTTAATGTCTGGAAAACATTTACATTTGGCTTGCAGCAGGGGTAAAGCGTGTGGCTGCACGGGGAATATAAGGTGTGTGTGTGTGTATGTGTGTAGGTGTGTGTTATAGTTCTTATCAACAGCATCTCAAGTAGATAAATCTAAGATTTGTACGGTTGCATAATTTTCCTTCATCACATCATGCAGTTTGAGGAAATTGCACCTCCTCCTTTGTCTCGAACATTAGTCCCTCCTTCTCACATTCAGCGGTATTGCTCAGCTTACATTTTGTAACACCGGGCTGTCAGCGTTATCGTCGTAATGTTTCTCTTTTTTTTCTTTTCTTTTTTTTTTAGCCCCCAACCATTTGTGAAGTGTCTTGTCTCCCCTGCACCAAAGAATCGCTCTGCAATCATCAGGGAGTCTGGGATCTAGCCTCTAAAATTCACAGTTTAAACATGAGGTGAGCCATAACCAGGAAATGCCTGTAGTATTAGCAAGGTATCGGATTCATGCTTCCCCCCCTGAACAGCATGACTGCCCCTGAAAATCCCACATCCATATTTTACACGGAGGACGACAAGACGCATGTGTTTCACCCCAGCTTTCAAAGCCTTTTCTTCCATTTATTTTATTATCCCGTAATGAATTTAATTAGATGACGTGTAATTAAATTCAATTGCGCTCACCCTTAGAAAAACACACAAAACAGCATTTGGCCGTAAATTGCTCAAAACAACATGTGCAAGGTGAACAAATTTGCCGGATTAATAGGGGATTGATAATATTTTGGGATTGTATTTCACTCTAAACGGCTGCAGACGGAAACAAAGGCTGCAGCCCAGGCTCATTAATCATAGTCAACGGGTTGCCCGGGTGCAATTTGCATGTCCGAGGTGGCTGCACATGCTGCCATTTGGACAGGGCTGTTGGATCTGCCTCGATTTGGCCGCACTGTTAACGCTGCGTCAATCAAGTATAACCCAATAACAGTATGACAGAGGATGAAGGGAGACAGAGAGAGAAAAAAAATCTCCTCATTACAGTTGCCTCATTTCCATGCTTTCATTAACCAAGTCTGCCCTGTCTCCTCTTTTAGTTTGGACTAATTACACTGGCACAATTTAAGGGGGAAAAAAATAAAAAATTAAAAAGCTGGATTTATTACTGCAAGTAATACTTTTAGAATTATTATTTTGAAATGTTTTTCCAACCTATTTGCATTTATGTTTTTAATTTTGGACGGTGTAAAAACAATTTCAATATATATTAATAATATTTGATTTTGATTATATTTGATTTAAAATTATGTCACAATTATATGTCAGGAGTTTTTTACTTTTCTAAAATGTAGAATAATTTATCAGTTTTTTAAACAATGGCATTACACAAAAATGCCCTGTCTATTTTTTTTCCTTTTTTTCTTAATAGTTTATAGTTTGGAGCCATTTTGACTGAAAGTAACTTGGCTGAGGTGTAACATTGTTGAATATGAAATGTTAAAAGGGAGTGAGCAATGTCACTATCTCCATTCACTGAATTTTAATTATCTCTGTGGAAGGAAAGAAAAGAAAAAAGAACGTCAAGACAGATTCTTAACTATTTCAGGGACGTGCATGCACGTCATGCATACATGCATGCATGCATGCATGTATGCATGTATGTCCACACACACACACATGCATGCATGCATGCATGTGTGTGTGTGTGGACAAAATAGGAACTGATGCGTGTATGCATGGGTGTGTGTGTGTGTGTGTGTGTGTGTGTGTGTGTGTGTGTGTGTGTGTCACACACACACACACACACACAGACGCTGGTGTCTGGTCTGGCCTTCCTACCTACCCGCTCTGCTGCCGTCACTCGCCCCCCCCCACCTCCCCTTTCCCAACCCCTAATATCCTGGAGGCATTTTTCTCATTATCAAATATTGTTTGATGTCTTTGTTTCTTGATGATTAACCATAGTCACCAAACACTGGTCTGGATTGGATTGTTTATTTATTAATTTATTTATTTATTTATTTTGTTGAGGGAGAGGTAGTGGGGTGCTCTGAAGTACATGCAGACGGGGCAACTTGGAGGGACACTCGCATTTTATCTGTGCTATTTTTCATTCTAAAAGGCAACAAGGAAGCCACACACACATACACACACACACACACACACACACACACACACACACACACACACACACACACACACACACACCTAAAACACAATAAATCCTGGTGGAGAATCATTAGTGAAATACTAGTGGTTTTTATGATCATTGTTATTCAAGGCTGTATTGAGATGCAGTAAATTATTCTGTTTATTATGGGTTTATGGATGCCGTCCCATTTTGAGAATAATTATGTTTCTTATTCTGCATAAAAACCCTCCTTACTTTATGTTTTATCTGCTTGAAAACAAAAGCTACACATAGTCACATTTATTTTTAAACAGAAACTGATTGTCGGTCTGCAAAGGTTATTGTTTTTGCTGCAGCATCTATTGTATATTGCCCCTGTTCTGATTGCACTCGCCATGAATATATTTTTGCGGCAATCTGAAAAGAAAATATGAAAACAAATATGCCGCCCCAGGAATCTAAGATATACAATGGGATCAATATTGCAAGCAAACAAATAGGGAAACAACACTCTCCCCCTAATGTCAGCATGTCAAAACTATATTGAATACTTGAAATATCTGTGTATCTGTGGCTGAATAGCAGCCATTGTATTTGGTCTAATGATATTATCCTCTGAAATTTGGAGTGAAAGAAAAATGGCAGAAATGAGCACCGGCATTGTCTGCCCCGTTTTTATTTAAACAAATTGTAAGAGCAAGGGGAGACGCCGGCTGAGGGGGAGATTAGGCACGGGAGAGAGTAAGAGGGTGGGCGAAAAGAGGAAGAGCGCACGCTCCTTAAATGAAAGGTTATACGTCATCCGATGTGTTTGTGTTGTCAATAACTGGAGAAGGCTGTCAAGAAAGTGGGGAGATAAAGGTCAATAACTCAGGCAAATGTGTTTGTATTTGTATACTCCTGCTGATAGCGCGGCAAAGATCAGGGCCATGTGTCTGACACCCCACAACAATAACACAAATAGTGGGGCGAAGCGCCAGAATAGTCATTATTATTGGCGGCGGCTGGAAATGAGGAGGGAATCTCGGCACATGGCGGTGACAGCCGGCGCGGTGTCACTCAAACGTCACTCCATAATGAAACGCGCCAGAGATCAGAAAAGGCGACGATAAAGTGTAAACACAAAGAGATTACGCCGCCGGATCATTTTGATATTTGCCTTATTTTCTTGTCTCGGAGTAAAAACCTGATCCGAATCCGGGCTGTTGTTTCGGTGGCACGGATGTAAATATTGGAAAAAAAAACTAGTTTCCTCAAAATTCAAACCCTTCTAAATTAAATGTTCGCAGTCATTTCTCCTCCTGACCCTCTAATTTAGATGCACTTATGTTAATTTTGTTCCTGCCGTTTCCTGATTGGGCAATAATTTTCAGACTTAAAAATAATAACGTAATCATAGGCAAATATAATGTGTAACAGTTGTGGAGGTCAAGCCTTGATTCCAAGGAAGAGTTTATTTATCTTCCGGGAGGGACACCTATATATCCCAGCCTTATTTTATTCTGCAGCCGTTTAGTGAGCGTCTCTGCGGCCTTGAGTCTAATAAATTGTGCAATTAACAGACCTAACTAATTCATGAGGAACACTGTGAAACTAACGAAGGGCATAACTACTGTACAGACGCGGCTGTCATTGGCGGATATTGTTATTGTTCTGCTTTTAATTGCTGTAGGAGGAGAAGGAGCAGGAGGAGGAGGAGGAGGAGGAGGAGAAGGAGGCGGCGTGTTTTGAATATAAGTCCTTGGTTACAACTGCAGGAGAGAAAAGAAACACAGATTCCCTTCCGACAGCTTGATGTAACGTCTGAGGTATGTGGAGGTGTTAACTTCTCTGCTTTAACCAGGCACCAAACAAAATGACAATTTTTTTTTCCCCTTCCCACAAACAAAAAACAAATATAACAAATATAAGTAATAACACTTTACATGGCAGCATTGGAGCCCTCAAGCTGTTCATCTTGATATATGGTCAAAATAACGTTTCCTGCATTTTTGCGTCTACTTGCAACAAGCCTCCTCCACACCTCCTTTTTTGTACATACCAAAAACCCAATTCTGCATTTTTTTTGCTGTTGCCCTAACGCGTGCACTCTCCTTTCTTCAAAGAACCCACTGTAATTAAAGCTATAAATCATTTTAATTTAATGTGCAAACATATATCGTCTTCGCTCCCCGTCTTCTGTTTCTGGTGCTTAGGTGCACGGCTGAGATTTCTCACTTTCCATCGGATCATCAGTTTTGCGTGGAGGAGATTTTGTCCTATTGTTGTGAGCAGATAAAGCAAAGAAGTAAAAAAAATATAAATATGGGTCTTTAGTTATGGGTACACGTACCTCGAAAAAAAAGGCTCCCCAGCCGGGTTTGTTTGCGGGCTGCCGGGTGGTTTACATTACATATGATTATGTAAATCTGGAGCTGTTCCTGTGCATTATGGCGCCGATGCATTGTCGAGATCTTTTCTAAAGCAGTCAAGTAGCTATTTCTGAATTCTTTTATTATCTGAGAGCGCAACAAAGAAAGTCTTTTGTTCACTGTTTAGCCGCACACATACACAAGCATAGACTCTCTCTCTCTCTCTCTCTCTCTCTCTCTCCCTCTTTCTCACACACACACACACTAAAATGCATTCACTAACACACACACTGCTGCTGCTGCTGCTGTCGTCCACGACTTACTACTGTCCCCTAGTGGCGCTCTGCTCCACCGTCTCACTGCACTCCCCGTTTTCCATCAACTTTCCCCTCTTTCTGTCACCTGACCTCGCCTTCCTCCAACCCCCCCACCCGTCCCCCGCCCACACCCGCCGCCTCTGTGTGTGCCTTCTCTCCGCCTTATCGCGCTCAAACATTTAAAAGCTCGACTGGTTGTATTGCTTGACAGAGAGCATCCCTCCCCACCCCTGCCGATGGATGCGTGCGCTGTGTCCACAGCAGCTTCTGCCTCTCAATGGCCGCCTGCAAAGCGTGTCAACAAAAACAGGAACCCTGATGTTTCGTGGCCATTGTGAGGCCGAGGCCCCGGGTAAATAAGGTATTGTTTGGCCGGAGTGGCCGCGCTGAAACTGCGCCGAGAATGTTATCAGACCTGTGGAGACGGAGGGAAAAAGAGGGGCATGCGCGTAATCGCGCTAAGATGTAAGTAGGATTTCTTTGAACAAGCCACAAGCATGAATGCACAGAGAGCAGCTCTCAGAGGCCTTTCACCCCAAACTCGCCCTTTGACGAAGCGATCATTCCCGTCACGTTCTTCAACCGACGCCTTGAATTTTTCTCAGCGAGGTCAAAAACGTCTCTGTCTCATTTTTATAGCATGCCTGAGCCGATCCTCCGTCCCCCTGCCCGCTAATTGTATGCTTTTCTCTGCTCCTTCTCCCCGCCTTCTGTTCCCCTTCCACGTTTTCCTGTTTTCCCAGCCCTAATTGGTGTGATAACCTGGAACGGTACTTATAAACAATAGGGGTAAAAGGGCCCTCGTCCGCTGGCAGTGCGCATGGACACACACAGACACACACACACACACACAGAGTCAAGTCACTCATGTCAAGTGACCAATTATACAGGTTATAGAAGATGGCACCTCTGTCTCCAGCGCGGCGTCCCTCCTGGGATGGCTCTCCGACGAGAGGGCTATCACTCAAACCCAAACCACATTCATTCATTAGCCCGTTAAGAGGGGCATCAATTATTCATTAAGAAGGTGGCCAGTGGATTATATCTGTCAGCGGAAGGCTCATTGTATCAAAAGGTTGATTACGGTTTAGGCCGCAACTTATTCCCCCCCCACCCCCACTCACCCCCCACCACCTCCTCCCCTGCCTCCCGCGTTGCAGAATTCAAAATTGTGTCCCTGGAAGTTCAGAAGTTGCAGGTGCTCTGCCTCTTTAAATGACCTTTGACTGAATGGCAGTGCGCTGATCTGATACTGGGCAGCATTTTGTCAATACTCAACACAATTTAGCCAAATTTAATTTGATTTGTCGTCTGAATTTGTGTCCTGGTGATTTATGGGTAAAATGTGCTCCCACCTTCTCGCCTGATCACTTTGTGCTCCGTGGGGTTTTTTTTTTTTTTTTTCATGGCATCACACACTCACACCAAACTCTGTAAAGGTCCTTTTTATTTGAATGTTTAAAAGTCCTGCGGGAATTATTTTCTTCTCTCTTTTCAGACGAGCGTTCTTATAGGGAATCTAGTAAAAAATAGTCGCACCAGCGCTGAAGGACTGACAAAGCCTCAGCTCAGACAGCAGCGGAAGTGTAAGGACAACCCCTTGTTCATTTTTTTTTCACATTTTATCGTCGACCTAAAATCAGATTTAGATCGGGAATGACACAATAAAACCTTATATTTATGTTTTTAACCCTAACACTAAAAATGCTTAGATTGCCAATAATTAATAATTAAATTTAAAAAAATGTATTCTTGATGTAATTAACTAAATTAACATTGTGTCAAATTTGTTTCTTTATTCTGATCTAAAAGATTTGCAAAGCTGCTTTTTCAATTTA
This sequence comes from Nelusetta ayraudi, assembly GCF_046127955.1. NCBI lineage: Eukaryota > Metazoa > Chordata > Actinopteri > Tetraodontiformes > Monacanthidae > Nelusetta > Nelusetta ayraudi. Next base: position 961,426 of record NW_027466057.1, read on the forward strand.
AACATCAGCTTACGTTATTGTTTTCCTTTGACCCAGATGACGCCTCTGTAAAAACACCAGCGACACGAGTTGAGCAACGTTTGAGCAAACACACGTCGAGTGTTTGTGTGGTGATTAGCACGCAGTTACAATACATAGCAACGCGCCCGATCACCATGTTTGCAGTGTTTTTTGATGACAAATTTAACCTTTGACTTAGAAAAGAAATTCATTCAAAAGCTGCAGATAACATTCAACAGAGCAGATAGGTTGGGTAAATACACACTGAGTCAATGTTTCTTTTATTTTTTGGATTAAACATAATTTTATTTTTGACCGTTTTTAACTTTATTGACTTTTCCCATTTTTTGTGTGTTGTGAAGAAGTTTGTGTGTGTGTTTTTTTTAGCCTGTCGTATGTATATGTATAGTATGTATATGTATATATACATATATATATATATATGTATATATATATATATATAGCATACTTTACACCACTTTTTTCATACCATAGGTGTTTTCTAAAAATTGTTTTTAACTATTTTTAAAATTTCAAATGTGTGTCACATAAAGACATGCCGTAAAAAAAAACAAAAAAAAAAACTTCCAGGCAGTTCGAAACAACTCACTCGTCCCGGTCATTTCACCTAAACCTTTCCCTCCTTCCACCAGGTGTTAAAAACAATATGCAAGTGCCGTGTTGTCGCGCGCCATCACCACTTTGCGGCTTAGGAAAATTCATGGAGCGAGAGAAAGTGTGTGTGTGTGTGCGTGCGCGTGCAAGTGTGTGTGCGTGCGGCTGTTTTCAGAGCAGTAACGAAGGGTAAACACTGAGACGAGGTGACAGAGCGCAGGCCTCGGATTTGGCCCTCAGCTTTTTACCCATGATGCAATGACAGCTCCTTGAGATTGCGGTCAAGTCGCTCCTCGCTCGCCGTAAAGAAACTATTCATAACAGCTTTTTCCTGAAAAGGAGAAGAGAGAAAAAAAAAGTGAAACATTTGCAGTTTCTCATAAAAGTGGCCATCTGGTTAAATTCACATTGGCTCTTCTGTGCCTCGCTCACACACCTCGGATTCTGCTCTCGGTGGGATTTGCTCAGCCCTCTGTCTTCCCGTCTCCCCCTCGGGTCGGTGCGAGTGCTTCTCGCGGCGAGGGAGAGACGGCGAGAGAGGAGCTCTCGCAAGAATGTGTCTAATTTAGTGGCTAAGAGGCAGATTTATACCTGTGCTAGTTACGGAGAAGGTTGCTCCCTGGAGAAGCCCAATGACTGTTTACGGGCTGCCCAGCAGTGCCTTAGCAGATGATGAAGCACCTGCCACGTCTCTCCCCGTTCCCTTCCTGTCTGTCTGCCCACTTCTCTCTCCTTCTCTCCCTCTCTCTCTGTCTGTCTCTCTTCCCTTCCTCTCACTTTCCTTTCTTCTTTCACTCTCCCCTGCCGCAGCCCTCGCACCTTCCTCGCTCCTTCCTGTCTCCTGACCTTTTCCCCGCCTTTGTTTCTTTTTTTTCGGCGGAGCCCCGTCTCCCGTGGTTACCGCCGTCTTGTGCGTTTTACAGCCGTTCCCACTGCCGCCGCCGCCGCCGCCGCCTTCCACACAACAGCCGGTCCGTACGCTCGGCACCCTCGTCCGCCGCCGAGGATGGGAGAGGTTTTTTTTTTCTTCCACGTCCTACCGCCATTCTTCCTTCTGTCTCCCCCCCCCGCCCCCCCCCCCCCCCTCCCTCCTCACACACATTCTGAATAGGAAATCAGCAACACTCAGTCACACACACACACACACACACACACACAGACAAAAAAGCGCCCACAAGTGAGAGGAGCTGTGGTCAGGTTTTGTTTATGACAGAGAAAGGCAATATCGAGATTGTTTCAGAGTAGTGTCATCACATGAAATGTATCGCTGTCAGGAGAATGTTTTATACGTCTGGGTCCGCCGCTGCAGCCATTTTAGGAAACAGAAAATATCATATCGTATGACCTTCTCCGGTATTAAAGTAAACTATCAGCCGTAAATCCGATACACAACTACAGCAGTGTGAGCGGAGAGGAAGCGCTGTGAACCCCACCCCCACCCCCCCCAACCCTCTCTCTCTGTGACATGAAGATGTCTGTTGCCCTGCAGGGCGGAGTTCAGCTGCGCCGATGTAAATGCAACTGTGATGATACACCATCTTAGTGTAAAGGTTTTCTTTTCTTTGTTATATGAATTGATTGTATACTAGATTGAGAAGGAAGAAACTACACATTTTTGCAATAATGTAGTTCGTTATAGAAGTTGAAATATTTTTTATGCAGATTGCATTTGGGCAACTTAAATGAAAAGGTGGAAAAATAAAACATTAGTTTACATTTTAGCTTTGTATCATTTATAGCATTTGTATTTATTCTAAAATAAAAAATATATATAAGATTTAGTTCCATGAATAAACTCAAACAATTTCCAATTCTCTGATATGATTCTTTTTCACATCCAAAGTACATATGAAGTACAAATTTACTGACTTATAAAATTAGTTGTAAGCAGTCAATTGTTAATCTTTATCACTCAAAGTTTATTTAAAACTACCAATCTTGGTTTGAGCCCTTAATCCCCCATCCCCCCACCCCACCACCACTACCACCATAACAAAACAAAAAAAATCAAATCCTCATATCATTTCTTCTATCATATAAGCGCCAAATCCTCAGGTGTCAAGCAATCCTTGACCGCTGCCGCCGTGTCTTCCAACTCCAGGCTGCTGCAGGCCCAGCGGGCCGTGGCTCGTTAATGCACGAGGTATGATTGTGCACCTGTAATTAAATGTCGCTTTATAAACACACAAACAGTAATAACACCGAGAGGTTTTCTTGGGAGAGCCCAGTGTTGGCAACGGCCCATCCATCAATGTCCCTAATGAGCCGCCGTGCAGACGAGTCAGCGGCGGCTTTCCGGGACGTTGTTCAGACCTATTTTTCATGCTTTCTTTGAAAATCCCCCTCTAAGATGATATCCGCTGAGATAGAAGGTGCTGAAATGTGTTTCGCGTGCAAGGCCGCGTGCGCGGCGCACGAGTGAGTGAGTGTACGCACACGAGCGCGCACCTGCGTACTCAGACTAGCTGTTTGAGGTTCCCATTAACCTCACTGTCATTTCTCGCCCGCGTGACGTTAATCAAAACCAACACCGTTAAGTGCGAGGCGGTTAATGCGGCTTCTGTTTCCAACGTTGCCATTAATAACACCGCGCGGGGGAGGCCAACTGGAAGAGCTAATGGCGTGTCACAGGTCATCTCGACCAATCAGAAGCCACCGCAGGACATTAGCCAAGCAAAGGGCCCGCTTCCGTGCTGCCCATGTCTGCCAGCGGGGGGAAACGCAGCAGGGACTCGGGAGCGTAACCTAAGTTAAGTCAACTTATTAAACTGCGACGCGCTGACATCCGAACCTTTGGGAAGACCTTGTTTGGTTTTGGTCTTGGCAAACTCTTCATTCTTTACTGAAGTTGCTCCACTTGCATAAAGCGTGCATTAAAACGCACAGTTAAGTGGAAAGTGACATCACAAGGGGAAAATATTAGCTACAACAACCCTTGCCAGGTGTTGGCTGCCTGCCTTCTGAGACCACCTTGTTTCTGTCCTCTTGCAAACATGAAGGTACGTTGACACATCAGTTTTACAGTAGGAGGTTGTAAACATAGGACTAAGTATACTGTACTTGTGTGTGTGTGTGCGTGTGTGCGTGTGTGCGCGACTGCTCCATGGGGATGAAATTAAAGATCATGATTAATGCGTACAATATGGGAATTTGTGGAACTATTCAAGACTTTGCGGCAGATGTGATATGGGGAAAGAGTGCCAGAGTTGCTCCACATGAATTTCCTGCTTGGAGATTCGCTCCATATCCACATTGCTCCGACAAAGTTTGGACCGGACCGGTGCTCTGATCCTGGAGACCAGACGTTGGACACACATTCTCACTACAACATTTACAGTGTCATCCGAGTGCTGCCGGCACATTTAAGGTACTTGCGATACCAGAGGTCAGCCTCTCCGCTGGCTTAAGTGCTCATAAACAGTCTGGGCCCAATATGCATCTGGGATTTGGACACGAGAAGCGAGAAGTTTATTATCTTTTCATAAAACCACTGTCAACAAGTACTCTTTAGAACATCAGTCTAAAAAGCAAGTATGTGATCATTTTGTATTTTAATGCGCCAGTTTGTTTAATTGAGTCATGCATATATCGAATTTCTTCTAATTATTTTTTCTAATTATGGGCGCAATTTTTATATCTATATATCTACAGCTGTGTCTGTGTATAAATTTTTTTTTTTTTTTTTTTTTTGGTGGGGTTATTTTTAAAACTTTTAGATGTTGGAATTTGCCGTTATTGCTCATTAAACCGACAACAACCAAGTGAGCAATCCAGTGCTTCAGTACGCCATGAAGCAAATGTTTTGAAAATAAAAAAACAACAATTTCACATGCAAATTAATACTTAATCACCCTGTACATGTGACATAAATGCAATAGTGGTCTGATTGAGCTCACGATTGTCTTTTCTGAATGTTTTGTTTTTTTCCCCAGCAACTCAAACATTCAAGGTCTGCCAGCGTACTCTGATTAGCATGAATTAATATCAAAAATATAATTTTTCAAAGAGTTCAAGACTTCTATTTCCTCCATACATATACATATATAATTTTATTTTATTATTTTTTTTCTTGTCAGTGTGAAAGCATGTCAGCGGGTAATGACAGAGGAAGTGACGTCTGACAACTATGGCCTGCCACTGCGGTCGGTGCCGTGAGAGCTAAAGGAGGTGGCCGCGTCTCGGCGCTAATGGAGGAGGAGAAAATGGCCGTGTCAGTCCTGTCAACGTATTATGTTTTAAACCTAGACAGTTGTTGTCGCTCTTGCAGGGCCATAATTTCATGCCATTAAAAGTGCCATGGGGGGAGCGAGTGTCGGGGGAGGAGGTGGGCTTTAATGTGAAAGCCGTTGCCGGCTGCCTTCCACCTCTCAGTTCCCCTTTTTTGTGCCACTTGTCGCGCTGGAAACTTTTGGCATGTCTTGAAAGCATAAAGACTAGTTGGGGGCTTAAAGTGATCATAAAGTCAATCATGTTAGCTTGAATTCCTCGGCAATCTCTGTCAGACACCCCCTCCCCGACTCTGCCGTTATCGCTGGGAGGTGTGTGTGTTTGTGTGCGTGTGGAACTGTGCGCACGTTGGACGTTGTAAAGTACATAAAATGAGCGCAAATTAAAAGTCAGGCGCCGAACGGAAAGCGACGGCTTATTTTCGCCACTCAAGTTTAAAGTCAACGTTTATAAAAGACGAGAGGCCGACTAAAGCAATTCGAAAGATAGATTTAAGATTCCTTGAGAAAATTAGATGGTAAACACTCATAGATTTAAAACAAACAGCGGTGGCGGGAGTGTAAAGCACAGCAGGTTCGAGCCAGTCTGACACTTCTTTTAATAAATGGCACTAATTGGAAGGCGTTACTGTCGCTTGTCACCATTTGGATGCAGCACCGGCCTAATCTAAAAGATACTGGACCCCACCCGGCCTTTAGGTTGCAGTCAAACATTTGCAATGATGATGAACTCTGCCAGTTCGACTCGGAAGGCAGGCGGGTTTCCGTGCTGCTGGACTGACAGGTGTTAATGAAACAAACTGCTCGGAGCTGATGAAATTAAGATTGCTCCACCCACAGGGCACGTTCAAATTAAGTCATCAGGATGCGGGGCGTGCACGCTGCTCGTCCGTGTGGCTACCGCCTCACCGTGCTGTATTGGTTCGCGAAAAAGGGACTTTGGCTACTTATCAGCACTTTCCAAAAAAAGAAAACCCTCTCCTACACCGCTTCTGCTGGATTAATCATTGGTAAAAATGATGCAAAACGGGAGAGGGGATGGAAAATATAAAAAAAGAAAAGAAAACAACGTCGGGCCCGTTGACTTGTCGGGAGTCATGTGGACGGAGCCCAGAGTGCGCCGTCTTAAAACAATGTTGGTGTTTGGGCGAGTGGGACCGCGAGTGGCAATGGGAAACACCTGTGGCGGGGTGAGCCGGCGGCCAGCGTTGCGGGGGAAGGGGGGAGTTTTGGGGAGGGTCGTGGAAGGCTGTTAGAGAAGGAAGGGACGGCAGACAGGAGGTATGAAGCCAGTGGGAAAAAGCGGCCGCCGTCCTCGTAATGCGGAGGGCTGGAAGTTTTGGGGAAAGTAGCTCCGCTAAGGCCTGTTCTTGTGGTTGTTGTTGTTAAATGCGAGCAACGCACTGCGAGCACGTAGGCTGACACTCGACCTGCCGAGGCCTCGTGCGTGCGAGTGCGCGCGTGTGTGTGACAGGAAGGCCGCATTTAGAAATATGACTTCAATATCGGTCGACGTCTCTCAGAGGTACTTTTGTGGCTGGAACATCCGTCCTGTTTAAAAGAAGAAGGATTTATTTTTTTCCAACCCACCCCCTGTATTTCTATTGGGGTTTGGGCTTTGACAATCGCAGGGCCTATTTTTGGAAGTAGGTTCTCTCTGCGCTGGGCGGCGGTTTCCAGGAGTATCCAGAGGCGCGTTGTTCGACTGCAGCCTGTGAGCTCGCGGCAGCGATGCAGACGACACCTCTCTCTCTCTCTCTGTCTCTCCCTCTCTCTCCGAGGGACAGCGTCGGCGTTTGTTCTCGCCTTGACGTGCGCTCTTGATTTTTTTTTTTTGTCCTCGGCGCCGCTCAAAGTAAGTGGTAATGCCGAAACGTTCAGAGGGAAGACGCTCCGACCGCTCTCAAGCGCCGGAGCAAAAACAACTTGGTTGCTGCCTGGTTTCGAGGAAGGTTTAAACTTTCATGCGAGCACATCGAAAGATATCGGTTTTAAAATAGCCTGGCCTGGGCCTGGAAGAGAAAGACAAGGGGAGGAGGGAGAAAAAAAAAAAATAGTGCGCACACGGCATAAACATGCGAATCCCCGAACGGAACAAAGAACACACAGAGCAGCGAGCAGCACACTTCCTCAGTCAAACAGCGCTCGCTCTCCCTCCTCAGCGGGCCCCGGCGCTCCGCCCTCCAGTCAGGTTGATCATTCCATCTCCTGCTCCTCCTATCCGGAGGTGCCTGCTGTCAATTTATCCGGCGCTTTCCTTTTAATTTCATACTTTCCACAGTGTAAGCACCATCTCCGCCTGTCTGCGGCGCCGTTAGAGGTTGCAGAGCGAAGCGGCGTGAAAACGGGGGGGCTGATGCGTACCCCCCCCCAACCCCCCCACCCCACCGACAGGCAGGGAGGCAGGGTTGCGATGAAGTAATGATCTGCGAGAAGGTGGTGGTGGTGGTGGGGGGGTGTTCCATACACACAGTTTTGCAGGCCTCAGTGTGCGTTGTCCTCACATTCTATCTGACGTTTTGTTTCAGGGTGTAAATGTTGATGAAAATGCACCAGAGATCTCGCTTGAATTTGTTTTTAAAGTGAAAGTTTGTGCTCTGGAAAGTAGTAAAATGTAAAAAAAAAAAAAACAACACCAAAAAAAACAATAAAAAAAGCATTGTGGTATAAAGATTTATATTTCGCCAAACTGAGAGTGGTTAGATTATTTATTGGCAAACTACGGCCCAGGGGCCATATGCGGCCCGTTAAGCATTCCAATCCCGCCAAACTTGAAGAATAATAACTAAGTCATAAAACAGCTTTATTTCATCATTTGTTTCATGTTTTAAGAGTAATTTCAATAGAGAGCTAAATACAGTGGAGCTTCAAAGACAGATCTTTTGTTGTCAGGCTTTTGTTCATCTTCATTGTTTCATGTTTTCTACTTATCCCATAATATATTTTTTTTCTGTCAAATTTTAGAACCCATTGTGGTCCACGAGTCACAAAGTTTGCCCATCCCTGGGTTAGAGCGTTCAAATTTCAACTTTTTGAAATGTAGCTCATCCTCTTTATCCAACCAGTCAGTTTCCTTTATGAATAGTTTGCTTTATGGATAGAGAGCCCTCAAATTTCCCATCTGATTTAGCAAAAAAAACCAAAACACACACACACACAAAAAAAGATCGGGTATCAGAAGCTAAACAGTGGCATCTGCTAAAGACATCAGCGTGGATGCTGCTACTCGCAGCAGTTGTTTCAGAAGTCGATGGAAGTTTCTCATAAAGACGGATCTGAAGGCTTTTCATGCTGGACCTCATCATCTTCCTTTACCGCCGACTGGTTTTGGCAAGAATATATTCAGTAAGGCGGTCCATCAGCGGCGAGCAGCGGGATGGCGGCATGCAGCTTGTGTTTCCTCTTCCACAATATGAAGCCACGAGCGGTTTGAATGTATCCGGTTGGTCAACTTGAATGTCAAAAACAAACAAATGTTCTCTCATCAACTTCACCTTTTATCTGCAAATGCTTTCCATGGGCTCTTTTCCAGATGGAAGCGTCGAATAAATGCGAAAGCATTTTGCCAACGTTCCATCAGGCGGTTGTTATCACGCTGCAAAAATGTAAAACATATAGGGAAACATTGACGCGCGCAGGCCGAGACGATGTACACTCGCTGTATCTTCATGCTGAAGCGACAGTTGCAATATCCCACGCAGCAGCAGCAGCATCTGAAGTATTTCACCTGATAAATGAGAAATCAAACCGGTTTCGCCAACCACATGACCCGACCACTACATTATACTCATATTAAACTCTAACCCTCTTCTTCTGACACGTTTGGAACTCAAAAAAAAAAAAAATTCCATGTGAGACTTGACACATAAACTATCATCATCATCATCATCTTTAATCTCAACGTAGGACCCCTCTCTTCCCCCCATAACCAATTCAGTCTGTCGTCATCTCTTCCTCTTTCTCTTCCCCCTTCTCTCTCTCTCTCTCTTTCTATCTCACTCACCCGCTCTTTTCCTCTCCCTGTGTATCCTGCAAAATTAATTACCGCGTGTTTTATTTCACAGAGGTGTCAGGTGGAAATGATGAATGGCTTGTAATATCAAAAGATCAAAGGCACAATACAGTCAGGGACTCTTTTTTTTTTTGTCGCGATGCTTTATACTGCGGCCGTGCCTACATTCAGCCACACGTGTGCCGACACACACTCTCACACACACACACACACACACACACACACACACACACAGAGTCTCTAGGGCCATTCATATCTGGTTTCATATTTGATATTAACTTGCGGAGGGGGGTTGAAAAGGGGGTGGTGGCCACAATGTCATTACCAGTGGCGAGGGGGGTATAATAGAAGTGAACTTTTGGAAAAGGTCTTTGTAATTGCAGCCGGAGCCTTTCCTTGATAAAATTCCATATTGATACACACACTGGTCCCCCTCATTACGGCCACAGATGAAAAAGAGCATTTCGCCGTTCTTTAATGAGCGCTGTACCACTGAAGGTCATCTTAATGGGGTTTAACCTGCTGTTGGGAGCCAGAGGTAATATTCTAATGAGGAGGAGCCGGGCGCGCACCAACTAGTAATTCTGTAATTGCACCAACCGATGCCATTTTATTGTCGCTGTGCTGTGGTATTAAAGTCCTCCGCTGTCATTTGCAGCGTCGCCCGTCCTCTCCGGCCTCTCCGGATTGGTGGTCCGGCCAAGGCTCAATATGTGCACACACACACACGCACACACACAGTCTCTCATTACCATATTTCAAATCCACTTCACGCACCATCCGGTGTTTATTGGAAGCTACAGTTTATTCATTGCTTACTTATGGGTGGAGGAGCATGGCAACAGCCGCCCCGACCGAAAGAATGAATATTAAGGCCGGTGCACAGCAGTGTGGCAGAGCGAGAGCGAAAGCAAGTGTTTGTTTTGCATTGTGCCCACGTTGGTGCATGCTTGTGTCCGACTTTGCCTGAGCGCACACAGAACAAAAAATCAACCTTGTGGCTGTTTTTTTAATTGCCTTTTTCTTTGAATAACACTTTAACATTTTATTTCTCATTTATTAGTTTATGAGTTTGTCTTTTTTTTTGTTGCATACAAACACACACATACATATAAATATACTGTATGTTATCTCCAACTGCATAGTTATAAGAAGTACTCGTAACTATTTTTTTTAAAGTTGTTTCTTTTTATCTCCCTTCAAAGATCGGTATAGCTTTTTCAACTTAAAAAAACCCCCCAGGAGTTCTTCCACACATTTGTATGTTATGCTAATTAAAAATTTGCTGCAAATGAATGGCCGCAGCTCTGCTGTATCACTTCCTCTGCAATCACAAGATTTATTCCACTGTGGAGGGCTTGCGGTCCATATTCCCAACTGATGCTGACTGAAATGACATCTCTCTTGTGGCATTTTAATAGAAAAAAAAAGAAATGTTCACAGCTCCCCGTGGAACTTGCAGAAGGCTTTAAACACCTCCCTTCACATTTTGCCTGTGGCCCCAATACTTTGACAGTGAGAGCGAGTGGAGCAGCCGCTGAGGCAAAAATAGTTAAACAGCAGATTACATAAAGAGAGTAGAAAGAGAAGAGGCAGATATTTACTCTTGTCTCGTCCCCCTTTTTTCTCTGCCGAGCGTCTTTCAGCCTGACCGTCCCCGCTGAGCTGCAGAGATGAACTGACGGCACGTGGCGCCCAGCTGTAGCCTCGGCTCTGTTTTAACCGCGCGCTCGCACACAAAACTGCACTTTTCAGATTTCAAATCGGATCAGTTCAAACAGCCGTCAATAGGCTCTTTCATTGAACTATCTTTGTTTTCAGCACGAGGTAATCTGACTCGCATCATCTGTTTTGAAGGTCAAGGGTCGTTTGGGTGAAAAAAACATCATCCAGATTGTTTTTTTTTTTTTTTTAAAGGTATGGTAGATGTAAAGTAAATCAGACTTTAAGATCCCTGCTTTCTCCCCCAGTCTACACTCTTATCCCCTCTTTGTAGGTCATGAATATTTTCGCCGAGACTTGAGCACACATGAGGGAGAGGCAGAGTCTGAAGCCAAAAAGGTCACGGGGCTTTTTCCTCCCCCGCTGGTTGCAAAAATAGTTCTTAGAGTCACAAATAATGAACTTCATCGACGGATCCCGATCCAGATGACGATGGAAAGAGATGTAACCCAAGCTGGTGGAGTGAAGGCTCCGGGACATTAATTCTCTCCGGGGGGAATTGGAAATGAGCAATTTGTCAAATTTCATTCAAAGCATCAACGCAGTGATGAATTTCAATCTGTCTCCTCAGACCGACCGAGGTGATAGAGAGAGGAATAGTAAACCTGGCCTGTGAAGAAGTAGGAGGGAGTTTTAAAGGTGATGTAAAAAAAAAAAAAAAGAGAGAGAGATAGAAGCCAAGGCAGTGAATATAATCTTGTAGATAAGACAGCCACCACGCTTTTCCACAGGCTACATCCCTTTTATCGCATCTGGCAGCGAATTAAGGCACACGCGCCGGGAAGAGGGAGAGGCCGATTGAAAATGAAACCCGAGGCTACGACCGCATTCAGCCCGACTGCTTTCTTCTCTCAGCGCTGACACCGGGGCTTTGATTCTCACATGAGATCCTCTGATGACGATGATGAACCATAAAAAATGATATAGCTCAATAAAAAAGTACAAAAAGGCGCAAGTTCATAAAGAGGACCTGAGGGGCCGTGTTCAGTCGGGTCCGTTCCAGTGCGTTTCTCCTCCCTCCGCTGACTTTAAGAGATGATTACCGCCACTATTTATGACTCAAACATTTTTTTTTAGCCCCCTCTAGTTTGAGGGAGAGAAGGCAGCTGGGTGTTGGAACAACACGCTTCTCCTGCGAACTGGGTCTCAGGCTGGAGTTTGTTGAGATTGTTGACTTGCCTCGAAAACTGGGACGGTTTGAGCAGCGTCGTCGTCACAGCGGAGCAGGAGCAGGTTGCAGGTTGCAGGTTCGATTCCCAAGGCTCCCTCCCACGGCTCGGTGACAAAACGTTAACTAACTGGCAACTTACAGGTTGTGAGTGCAGATGGGTTGTGTCTCTCACCTGTTTTCTCCACATGATAAATTGCGCTAAACCCTGCCATCACTCTCACACAGTTGGGATAGGCTCTAACAAAGCTTGGGCAAACCATGACCCTGGGAACATATGCGGCCTGTTAAGCTTTTCAATCCGGCCCACTGGACTTAAAAAAAATATATTAATGGTAAGCAAATCACATTTTTCAGTGTTTTATGAGTCATTTCAACAAAGACACCTATTTTGTTGTAACTTTGCACATTTTCCACATGTGATGTATATGATATACATATACATATATATTTTTTTCTCCTATGAGGTGTGTCCCCATAACATTCCATCCGCCTGCTCCTGCTCCAGCCCCCTCTGTCAATTTTTAGAACCCATTGTGGCCCACGAGTCAAAAGGTTTGCCCACCCCTGCTCTGGCACCTTCCTGTGACCCTGAGTGAAAGAGATAGAAAGTCACTGATAGAAAATGGATGGATGGACGTTGTCATGGCTGTCACAACGAGAAAAAAAAACTTTCTTGATAGATGGTCGGAGGGGAAATAACAGAAAAGCAGACCGATATTGACAAGCTGATTAAAAGGACAAATGAGACTTGGTAGAGTTTTTCTGGCCATCCCCAGGCCCACCCCCAGAGCCAGAGTCCGGCCCGTTACAGACGGAGGTTCCGTCCCTTCATATATCATAATGAGGCTGTGCCAATACGTTTAGCCTCGTGTCAATAAGCTTGAGGAGAATCAACTGCACTCTGCCGAGCCAAGAAACAGCGGGAGCTTCTCCTCATCGATTCCCGGCGCCGCCTCCTCCTCCTCTCACTGCCGCTTTAAAGGGAGCACGAATGCCCCCCCCCCCCCCCCACCACACACACACACACACACACACACCCACTTCAGGCAGCGTGTGATGTGACTTGAGCCGTGTGATCTCCATGAGAGAAAAACCCTGATGCATACAGGAAATAATCAGGGCCACGCAGGCAGGGTTCAGAGGAATGCAAATATTTTCAGACTGCTTAAAAAACAATAACGCACACACGTGTGGACGCACGCACACACACACACACACACACACACACACACACACACACACACACACACACACACACACACACACACCACTGCCAAGTACAAGCCCTCCCCAGCAGCCTCACACACACACACACACACGTACGCACAGAGTGCACTGAACCACAATACGTACCCACACGCGCGTCACACAACAGAGGAACAAAAAACAACAAGCAGTCCCCTGACAAAACTCTCCCCAAGTGCATTTGCATAAAACATTAAGCTTAACAAAATGATTACACCTGACAAGTTGAGTTGGAGGAAGAACATCGCCGGTGGCAGCCAGTTACTTGCACGTCCCGCCATCATTCTCCCGTCAAGCAACTGCTCTCGCGGCCGCCTTTGTCGGCACTGTCATGCCGCCGCGTCGTGATTAATCCCTCCCTTTTGTTTTTTGCCTTTCTCTCCCTTCCGCCCCTCTCAGTCCCTCCCACAAATCCAATAAGTTGCCCTTAAATCAGGTTACCCTGCACCTTGCAGATAGCGGCATTGTGATGGATGTGCCAGGGAGCGTGCCAGGCGCCGCGCTCTTTTTTTTTGTGTGTGTGCGGAAGCACTGTGAAATTGTACCGCTGTGATTCTGCATTATGGCGCTAAGTGTTTCCCTTGTAATGCAATTAAATGTGCATGTAAGCCGCCCCCGCACTCCCCAAACTATTGTGCGGCGCATTTAATAATTTTATACGCGCTCTTTTGTGACGCTGCCATTTAACCCAAGGTGAAATAGAATAATTTAGCGGAGTATTAAAAGAATAACTTTAGAGTGTTTACCATGGAGAACACAAGCTGGATCGTTTTAGGCTCGGGGAGAGGGGGCAAAAAAAAAACAAAAAAAACAGAGAAACAGAGAGAGAGATGACTATCAAAACATTAATATCCTTCTCACTCATATAAGCCTGCCGAACATTCCGAGCTCTGAATACTTTGCTGAAGGATAGCTTGCAGATAAAGGAAGAGAGAGATTATTGCCTGCTTTCATTTCTGCCCCCCTGGCAGCGGCGGGTATGGTAATATGGGTTTTTGAATATTTGCAAGCATGAACTTAAGAAATGAGTGCTGATAAGGAGTGACAGCGACAGAGGCAGCCGAGATCTTCAGCATGACAGGCGATGTCAAAAACCCCGGTGACGCTGTCACTGTGACAAACTTTTCAAAAGAACAATGCACACACGCGCCCGCGTGCTCGCTCGCTCGCTCAGTCGCTCGCGCACACACGTGTGCAGACACAGCTATTGAAGTGAGCGGCTGCAAGCCTCTGACAGTGTTGTCCCAGCAGTTAAAAAAATGGAAACATCACCTAATTATGCGTGCCGCACTTTTCTCAGTGCGGTTAAACCGACAAACTTAACACGTATGTCAACATGCTCTGCAGAGGGGACGGGCACCGCGGGCACAGAGCTGACGACACCCGGGCTGGAATTTCCAAAAATAATCAGAAATATAAATATTTTTGAACACCCCATCCCAGGGTGGCTTTAAATTAATCATTCTCACCCCAAAAGTGGGATATATATATATATTATTTCCGTTCCTATTTGGAAGGAGGCTCTGCTAACGCTTTGCAATCCGCACAACTGTTCCAGAGGTTCACAGAGAGAAACCACAATACAATGGAAGCCAACTGTCACTGTCCTCTTTGCTTGTTCAATGTGCTCAATTTCTGGTTAACAAATAGCTAACCAGCCAACTTGCTGAAGATGGCCTCCTGCCGATAGTACTGTCAATAGTCGAAGAGGTTCAAAGTGTTTCTGAACGTAGCAAACGCGGCTGTTGTTCTCTGCCGGCTTCCCCACCATTTCAAAAGGGGAAAATTTCCAGTGATCGGCGACTGCGCCGACGGGAAGCACCTTGTTGTTGTCAGGGGTCAGAGGTCAAAATGGGCAAAATGCATCTCTGACCACATCCAACCTCGATTGGCCTCTTTATTAAGTATGCAGCGAGTTAGCATCAGTTAGCAGCGAGTACTCAGCAAAGTGACTTCACCTGGACACTTGGATGACGTGGCATGATCAGCGTGGAGGCATGTTGAGTTTGCTGATATTTCATGCACATGTCCATATTTTGGGGTTTCTTTTCCCTCCATGTAACTTGGCACTGAGCAGTAAATACCTGAAATCTAGATTCTCCTTGAACTGCCATGAGAACATGTGGTTCTGTCTGAAACCCCGGCGACCCAAACCTGATATTGACCTCGGAGCAGGTGTCTCTTGAGTTATTCTTCTTCTTTGAATCTTATCTGTACTTTATTAGTCATTCGGCAAAAAAAAAAAAAGAAAAAAATCCCATTGCATGTGCGAGAAGCTGTGAGAATCATTATGTTCAAACAGAACCAGCTGGCCCATTGTTTAGGCTCTGCCAGCTGTGTCTATTTTCATAACCCGTTTTCCTTTTGTTGTCGCTACACCTCCCCATAAAAGCACAGAGACAGGAAGGCAGAGTTGTATTTCACCGTTTTCTTGAACTCTTACCCTCTCCGATGGCCCATGCGGCGCTAGCCAGCGCACGTACCGACCCGTATGTGTGTCAGTCAGCGCGGCGCGACTCCAGCGCGCGGCGAGCCCCGAGGAGGAGGAGGGCGAAGTCTGTAATCACCTAATCCAAACATACACTCGGGGAATCTCATTACCGAAGCTAACAGTTCCATTTGAACCTTATCTGGTTTCAATCAGCCCGACTCTCGTTTGGAGCAAGGTGCAGAAACTCGATTCCTTTTGTCTAGAAGTGGCCGCTATCGGCGGTCTTTCTCCTGTTTGTCTTGTCTGCCGCCGCGCGACCTTATTTCAGAAGAGATTCTAGAGATTGAGTCCCGTAAGGCGGTAAAAAAAAAGATATATGGGGGGGAAAAAAAGAAAAAAGCTGCCTCTCAACATCAGGCCTGCCAGTTGCGGTGTGTGACATCAGGGGCTTTGCATGCAGAGAGTGGATCGCAGCCATGCGGACCTCCTGCTAACCCCACACCCTTCCTCACTCACCCCAGTTCCTCCCCAGTTCCTCCCACTCCCACAGCCCCCCTGTGCACATGCAAACTGACATTAAAACGAAACCTAACCCCAGCCCTGGGATCTGTAAGGCGCTGATTTCCCCCCCCACTCCTCCTGCCTTCCCTCTCCTTCTTTTCTTTTCTTTTTTTCCTAAACAGGGAATCCTTGCAGGCCCGTGTGTGCATGTGCGCATTTTTATGTGGTGGTGATGGGATGGGGGCGGGGGGTGTGAGGGGGGCGGGGGGGTCAGAGAAAGGTGAAGCGGCAGCGACGTCAGCCGCCGCGGGCCAACCGTCCCCAGGAATCCCCGGATTAAAAAACTCCAGAAGGTTGCGAGTTGGAGATAATGACAGGATCTGGAATTCACAATAACAAACTTGCCATATATCTACCTGTCTCCGGCCTTCCTCCCAGAGACGGCCATAGGGTCAAGCAAATGGCTGCATTCCATCAACAGCTCTCTCTCTCGCTCTCGCTCTCCTTTCCCTCCTCCTCCTGCTGGGCGCCCAATGAAGTGTCTGGAGGGATCAAAAACTTTCAAGCCTTCCCTCCGAGTCCACACTGCTCTCCACTTTGCTGTTATTTTCCTCGTCTAAGCGTTTGTTTTTGTGTTGGTTCTTGAGCAGCGGGAGTGAAATAATAAGTAATGGTGCCACTCTATCAGACCTGAACTTTTTTTTTTTTTTTTTTTTTCTGGACTGAAACTGAGACTGAGAGGGGCTGGATCCTGGGATTCATGATTAATGTGGGCTTTAGATGCTTTACAGGGACCCTCACACGCACACACGCTACAGTCTCACAATTGCAGCATAGGAGCCGGGGTCAAAGGTCAGCAGCTTTGTGGCTGGGGTTAGAGAGCTTCCTCTGAGACTTAAGTCGCAGCCACGGGCTCTTGCGGCCGGAGCGATTTCTGGCTTGAATTAACAGTTTAGCAGGGGAGCTGAAAGCAGTGTCTGGTGTATGTGTGTGTCTGTGTGTGTGTGTGTGTGTCTGTGTGTGTGTGTGTGTGTGTGTGTGTGTCTGTTGAAGGGGTCTAGGAGGGGCAGGTATGATTTACATAGCTGTGAGAGAGTCCAGGATCTAAGTCTGCCCAGACTCTTCCCTGGGGAACCTTGTTGCAGGAGGTGCTGCATTGTGATCCTCGTGTGATTTATGCGCGCCGTGCATCCTGACAACTTCATTATTTATTTTGCTTGTTTTGCCATCGTTTGCTTTCAGCGAACTTACAGACGCTGCGCACTGCGCCGTCGACTCTGTGAACCTTTCCGGGGCCTGCAGCCGGGAGATTTGACTGCGCGCCTCGTCCTCCTCCCTCAGATGTGTTTCTCTGCAGAGGTTAGCCCTTTGTTGTTGCCCGCGTTGCCACCCGTCTAGACACCGAGGATAATTTGTCCCTTTGCTTCCTCCCCTGGCTGCTCTTTTGTCAGCGCGGGAAATTACCTCACAAAGAGGGGCGAGGGTTGCCAATTGAAAGCGGCTTTTTTCGTCACTGTAAAGTGCAGTAAATAGCCCCGAGGTTCGGAGAATATAATGACATACAGTCCTGTCGGGTACCTGGGGGTCGCTCCAGAGTAACAGACAATCTTGACAAAAAAAAAACTTTGTGAAATGCTTTTGGTGGATGTATTTCGTCCCGTTCGAGAGGAGTCAGAGTAGAGCAGAATAGCTGCAAGGTCTAAATTCACCATTGATTAGTATTGCAAGGAGAGGGGAACCAAAAAGTAAGACAAAAGGCAAAACCTGAGCCCCCGCGAAGAATTTGCTGCCTGCAGTTGCACGGCAGCCTGTTTAATTCCTGCCTCGCTGCCGCATTCAAATTATTTGCTTTCACAGTCGAAAATCGAAGGGTTGTAAAAATTGACTTCCTGCATGGCCGGAGAGAAATAAATTTCGGCAGTATTGACAGCGGCAAAACAGAAAAGCTATTGCCCGGCATTTAATTATTGAAGACATTGATCAACGGAGTGATTTATTTGCCGTAGTTCGGTTAAAAGGCCTAATTGAGTCACGGCACCTTGTAAAAAGGCCTTTATTTGTTCATTTGGCCCGGGATCGGATTGCATGAAGTCCAAAAGTGGGAACACTGTTTAGTTTGGTTGAGTGCATTTAATCTGGTCTTTTCATGAGTGAGATTTAATTTTATGGCTGTTAACAAATGAAGTTTGAAAAAGCCAAAAAAATGAATTTGACAGGTAGTTATTAAATACAAGGGTGCACACAGAACAGGACAAAGGGGCTTCAGAGACAGAATAGAAACAATTGTGCAGGTCATATTTACACGCGGGATGGCAAGATGAGCATATAGCCTCACACGTAATAGAGTCGCATTATTCTGCAGTGCGCAACGTGTTTGCACAGCCACTTTTGAATATCACATTTGTTTGTGGCCTAAACCTCAGCGGCAGGCAGCCGTGAGAGAGTTTATTTGCACAGTCAAGGTGCATCACCGGGTCGCTGCTGCATCCCGACTGACTTACCTTCGCTCACCAGCAGCTAGTTTGTTCTAGTGTCCATTGCAAAATCGTGTTTTTAAAAATAATTTTAATTAATATATAACTAAAACTTTCCCACAGCTGCTGCCTCTTTTTTCCATGAATTAATCTAATTACATTTCTCCTGTTTTAAAAGGAAGGTTTTAAAAAAAAAGAAAATCTACAAAATCAGCCGTCTAGCTGTCCTTCAAGGTTAGCGCATGAATGGAAGCACCAGCAGTGGTGCTGCACTTTTGGTATCGGTTACTGTCTTCAGATGTATGGCCATCAGGTTGCAGACAACGTGGAAGGAATCATGATCGTATATAGTTATTATTTTTTGGTGGTATTTGTCTTGTCTGTCTGTTTGAGCTGCTTGCGATATATTTTCTGCAGATGTCTCACGAATATATACATATATATATGTATATATATATATATATATATATATATATATATATATATATATATATATATACATATATATATATATATATATATATATATATATATATATACATATATATACATATATGTATATATATGTATATATATGTATACATATATATATATATATATACATATATGTATATATGTATATATAGTTTCACTGGGGAGCCAGCGGCCTCCCTCTCTGTTTTTTTTCATGCCCAACCTCTGGCTCACACCGGCAACATACTGTGGGAGGACAGAGGAAGAGCAGGCAGAGGTATGTTTTCATCAGAGCGGGGCTCTTAACTCTGCAGCCGCCGAGCGGCTCTAATGATCTCACTTAAGACGGAGATGGGAATGCCGGGATTAATGGCATTCCTTGGAGGAGTGCCGGAGCTCCAGGTTGTGTCCCCGGCACAGTTTGAGACGAGCTGCGGAGAGGAGTCGGGCGGCGGGGCTGGAAGAAATTACAAGATAAAGGGGGAGCGGGAAAGGTGAAGGAGGGGGTGCCGTCGGTGGAGCAAACCGCGGGAGGAAGGGAAGAAAAAGTGGATTGTTCATTTTCTGGATAGATAGATCAGATGGAATGGAACCATACGTCAGGATGAAGGCAGCTGTGCTTTTGGCAAGGACTTTGGTGCATGCGAGCACATGAGCGCACACATGCTCTTCATCCTCTGCCTCCCCCACCCCCCTCTCCCCAACACACACACACACACACACACACACACACACACACACACACACACACTGCCCTCACGGTGGTAAATGGATCTTCACGGACAGGCGAGGAGTTAGCCTCAGCATTAGCTCTCGCCGCTGCAGGCCTGGATGAACCCCAGCCGCTGATTTCTCCCTCGTGCTCCCTCTCGGGGGCTTTCGCCAAGGGAGCAGCGTTTAGCCGGCCCTCGAGGCACGGAATCGCTCAGGCGGCACTAAGACCTGGAACTGCTTCGTGCTACCTCCTCCGTTCTGGCCGACGCTTTTTTTTTCTGGACCTATATTTTAGACTTGTTTTGCAGCAATTAAATATGCTTTGTCATCACCAGTATGGAAGGATGCGGTGAGCGCAGGTTGTTTGGAAAAAGAAATCCAGGAATTTCAAAATGCCAAAAAAAAAAAAAGAAGTTCAGCATGAAAAAAAGCATTTGTATGTCGTAAAGCCACTAAAAAAAATCTTAACTGAAGAGGGCCAACATGTTTTGACCCTTTTTTCTTTCTGAAATAGCAGCATTCATCCCCACCCGAATAGTGGCATGCCGTCAATAGGAGACACGGACATGAACTCTCTAATAACACAGAAGATAAAAGACCTTGATAGTTGGCTTTTTGGAGTGCCTTTTAATTTCTTGTTTTGGTTTTTAGGCAGGAAGTTTCGAGACTAATCTGCAAAAGGATCTCATTACGAATCTATTCATTCGTTTTTGTTGCCTGTAATCATGCAAGGAGCCCCGAACGCAAAACAGACTCGTCTTGCTCTGGCGATTTATGAAGCAGCCGATTCTTTCGCTTAATGTTGCAGAGAGCGCGGCGCGGCACGGCTCAGCCAGCCCCTGCCTCGGAAAAACACACTGTTATCCTTGGAAGTGTCTCTGCTGTGGTTAGTCACGCGGGCCTTCGTCGAGAAGGTTGTAAATCTCCGCCGGCGAAGGTCCTTAATGACTCCGCGAGACGGCGGTGGAAGCGGTCCATCTCCGCCGCGGCCATTCCAGCGGCTGGGATTCCACTTTACCTGGCCGACTGCTCCCCCTGGGGTCGGGGTCCACAGGCTCGGAGATGGGGAGGAGGGAGAGGAGGGGGCTCCCCAACCTCACACTGGGCCCCCCGTCTGTGTCCAGCAGCTTTATGGAGACGACGCGCACAGACGGACACCGACTTCCCGCTTGAGAGCGCGTCTTTTATTTTCTGCCTTTATTTGTTTAACCCTTTTTCTTTTTGCCCTCTCTCAGCTTTTTTTCTGTCATTGTTTGAATGAAGATCTGAGAGGCGGGGGGGGCGTCTGCACCTTCGGGCCCCCTTGTGCGCCGTTTTCCTGGGTCTGCACAACTTCAGCCAGGAAACACTCGCACACCGGCGGGGCAGAAATATCAGCGCGCGGCGCAGTTGTTTAGCGTTTCCTTTCCTCTGTAGACACAGACATGAGGGAAATATCCATCTCCTGGGATCCTGACCCCCAGAGGAGCCATCTATATTGAGAAGGAACTCAAACAATAACGTTTAGGCCGAGCAGAGGAGGAGGGTTATTTGCAGTGCCGGGTCACATCCGAGGCCGGGCCTCCGAGCTCCCGGGGCCTCGGACTTTATTCCATTTTTAGTGGAGGAGCGCAGTGAAAATAAGCGTCAGCAGCCGTCTGTGCTGTTTTACTGTTTCCTGCCTCCACCTTCGCTTTTGATCCCACTCGCCGCCGAACACGCTCTCGACCGCAAACAAACCTGCAGCAGCAGTCAGATCTTCCGTTTTTTTGTTTTTATTTGTTTCCCTCCCCTCCCAACGACCCCCTCCACCCCCTCCCTGTCTCCTCAGCACCAACGACCAGACTTTCAGTTGAGCCTTGATAGACTCGCGTTTATTATCCAGGCTTTTTTCTTTCTTTAAGATGGGCTGGTATCTCCACCCTCAGCGCCTGGAGCCCATGCCAAGGACAGATCAGCCCTTGGCCCCGCAGGCATTAAGGCGGATGAAGATTTTTTTTTTTTTTTTTTTTTAAAGACATCCACCTTCTTTCTCCCCCCCCCCCTTTACAGTAAACATAGACAGCGTACATAAGTATGACTTCAGTCTCCCGCAGGCATTGTCAGGACTTGAACATTTTCCAAAAAACATTGACACCCCCTCCACACCCCTGCCCCCAACTCCGACATACAATTACGCAAAAGCCCCATTGCGGGCACGCTCACACACATACACAGTTAATCCCTTTAGCTTGTAACACTCTGACAATGGACGAACTCCACGCAGATGCCCACAGGCTACGGCTTCTCTTCCTCCCAGCCGACAGAAATAGACGACACCTTATAAAATGTTTCCGCCTGTCACGCCGTCAGGTTGAGGCAACCCAGCCGCGCGGTCTGATCTCAAAAGTTACCGGAGAGTGTGCGCGCGTATTGGGGGAAGGGGAGGGGGAAGAGGGTGCAGCAAGCAGAAGCTTGTTCATTAATTTCACATTTGTGGGCGAAAGCGGGGCGGTCCATCCAAACAGCGGCTGGCCGCAGCAGCGGGGGCCTTTGGGAGCGCTCTCCAGCGCTCTGTGTTTACTGTGGGCCTGCGCCTTGGACTGCTGCCATGTAACACTTTGACCCAGTGAGGGGGGAGATTGTTGAGACTTGCATCCGAGCAGGGGAAACAGTGAGCTATTGTGAGTCTGTGCGCAGCGGGGCTCGGCCTTTTGCGGGCTTTATCGTTTTCTCAACTTACTGACACTCGGTGATTGGTGGCCCCCCCTAAATCTTTATGATGTTTTCCCGTCTGTCGCTCCGCCGTTCTTTAATGGTTTTCATCGAAAACCTGGAGCACTCATCCCCCTAATCACGTAAAGGCTTTATTATCTTTAATAATAAACTGCTGTTTTTTTTTTTTCAAATTGTTTTGTTTGGCAGAAAAGTGTTGCCAAAGGAAAAAAATGGAGGAACCACCGCTCCCTCTCCGCAGCCTTCAACTTCTCTCTCTGACTCAATACTTAAGATTCCATTATTGCTCCAAAACATCCCCTCAGTGTTGACATAAGATCCTGCGGATCAGCGTCTCCCCGGGGCAGATGGTCTTTGGCGGGCCTAGCGCGGCTACCCTGGATGCCTGGATTTGTGCTGGAACACGCAGGACGAATCAGAGCACCTGTGTTCATTTGGTCATAGCTGCGCTCATCTCGTGATCCGTCTCAGGCAGGACGGCGCGGGTGGGGGTGGGTTTTCAACCAACTCTCCTAAGCCGGCCTAATGTCAGGGAAAGACGCTCATCCATCTCCGCCTTCATGTTTTAAACCAGAAGTCCAACAAGGAGTTGACTGCGCAATTGCAGAATTTCATCTAGGGAAAAAAAAAAACAAGTCTGCATGTGTAATTGCTTCACCCATAGAGATGAAAGTCTTGAGGAATTTATTGATAATAAAAGCTCCTCGCTGATTTAATGTTAGTTTGTTGTCTCCTGCACGGCGTCGTGGCGCAGACGTCTTTGTGAGGGTCTCGTGCGTCCGCCGGACAAGCGTCAGGTCACCAGGCCCGATGATATCAGCCTCGCTACTCCTCCCTCGGAGTGAAAACACATGCCGCGTCTGCTCTCCTTAACGTCTGGGATGTATTATTTTGAGGCCTGGGCCTCGTGTGCTCCTCAAAGTAGCAACATTCTCTTCCAAAAGACACCCTAATGCAGACCAGAGGTGTTGCAGTGCGCCGTTGTACGGAGGATTAATCTCAATTATCGTATTTGAAGTGTCCTTGAGAGGAAAGGAGGCGGGGGAGGCTGGCCAGGGAAACACGTCTCTCCCGTAAAGGTCCCATGTTTTACCCATTTTCAGAGCTGATTTTTCATCCTCGACTCCAGTGGTGCAGTACTTGCATGACTGATCGCAGCAAAAATAAATAAATAAATAAATAAATGCTACAAAAATCTACACCGACCGCCCTCTAGCCACAGGGTGTGTGCCTAGGGGGCTTTGTCACTTATGTGGGGGTGATATTAATGCCACTTGTGACATCACAAAGGTATGATTTTCCAAAACAGCATGTGTTTTAGCAAGCAAAATAAATGGTTGTTGTTACTGTTATTGAAAACCTTATTTAATGTAGTTCATTCACCTCAGCATTCACTCTGCACAAATAAACCTACATAAAAAAGCTACATACTCGAAACTTTCAGTTGGTCTGAAGTGATGTTCACTCGTCACAGCGGATGAAAGGTCAACAACCTCCATAAGTGAAAAATACTGTGGCCTCATCATCATATATGCCCCCATGCAGCCCCCGTTGTTACGCTGAGGCGCAAACGTGCCGTCCCACCGTTCTCAGCCATGCCAATCACCGTACCACCCTCTCCGCCCCAAAACCTCCCCACAGCCCCGGTGGCGCCGCCGCAGTGGCGTCAAAGAGCGTGCCAACCTTTGTCAGGCTCATCGTGACTTACTTCAAGGCACAGGAGCGAAAACAGAGCCTTTTTATCTGCACATTGGGGCCTTATTGCCAAACCCCCGCTGATTGCAGTGTGGCCATTTCATCCTGTTTTGATTTGGGAGGGAGTGGGGTGGGTGGGGGGACATGCCTCCAAAGTGCATGTCGAGGCAGCGGTGCCAAACTGCTGAGAGGTCTCCGTCGTCCCGACCTGTCAGAGGTGAGGAGCTTTTATAAGGCGACGGTGATTAGCGGACGATGAGTACAGACACGTCGCTGACTGACAGTTTCCCCTCCCTGCCAGGAGCCTTAATCCAGGTGGAATGGCGGCAGGCGGCAGGCGCGGCCGCGGATTAATTTTTTGACTTTTAGCGTCATTGCAAAAAAAAAAAAAAAAAAACATCAGCAGAGGTCGTTACCAGGCTGGAATGAAGTCGGGGATGAGCTCAAACAATCGGCCACAACTGGTGTGAAATCCTCTCTGGTCCCCTGTGAGGTGCTCTGACTCCTCCGACACACCTCGGGCCACTTCTCTTTTTTTTTTTTCCCTTTTTTTTTCCCTCATTGGGACGCCCTCTATGACACCTCCGGTTTCCCCCATCCAAGCCGGCCAGACTTCCTGTCATTTCTAAGATATCTCACTCGCAGTGTTTTTGGAAAGGAAAGGCACTGGCATGAAAAGGCCTGCAATAAATTCAAACTCGTTAACAGGTTTATGTTCTTATGTTCTGGCCGGCTACTGTTGTTGGTCTCGTTTTTTTTCTCCCCCCCCTCCCCAGGAGAATATTGTGGAAAAGTGTGCAAACAAAAAGTGTATCCTTTAAGATGCTCTAAACTAGCCCATCGTGCAAAACGTGAGCCTCAGCCTGCAGCTCTGCCGAAGCGGGGAGTTGTACAGGAGTCATTAAAGCCGTTCTTATGAAAACGAATGCTCTCTGACCCACGCCCTTCCTGAGCGCCGCTTCCCCACCTTGAACGCTGGGTGAAACTCATTCAACCCCTCCCCACAGGTCACTTAATAGCGGAGACACTCGTGAAAGACGCTTCCCGAAAATTAATGTATTGAAAAATGTGTTTCCTCCCTCGCTTCCGACCGCTTTCGCGTAACACCGCCCTCCCCCTGCCACCGCCGTGCGCGGCGCCGCAGCAGCAGACGCGAGGCGAGGATCCACCTGCGCTGGCTGCTGACGAAGAGACGGCCAGGGCCAGCAAGTCTGATGTAGGGAAAAAAAAATAAAAAAAGAGCGCTTGCCAACATCCGATGCAGCTGGCTGTGTCGGGGCGAACAGTGTTGGATATTTTATGCTTTACTCCTTCTCGATATCCCTTAAAGCTGACCACAATCCCCAACTCAATCCTCGCAGACAAGCGTGCTGGTCAAAAAAAAAAGAAAAGAAAAAGAAAAGAAAATTACACGCCATTCCGCGCTGCATGTGATGCAAGGACAGAAACCGCAGCCCATAATCAATTTAAAAAAAAATATATAACATACTCCTGATGTAACTCAATCAGCCGCCAACGCACACACACGAAGATGTGGGGGGTTCATTGTTACTACCCCCCCTTTTTTTCTTTTCTAAACAACATGGGCGTTTATCCTCGTAGGTGTGAGTTGACTGGCAGCTGCTTTGGAATGCTGCGCGAAAAGCTGTTTCACAGTTCAGTGTCAAGGTTACGGTGCATCACACAAATCAGCGCTAATCGTAGCCCCCAGTTAAGCTGCGGCTGACAGTAAGAAACTCCGGCGACTAGTGAATTTTTTGACATGTTTTCCTCCAACCGGCATGCCCAGCACATTATTTTCCCCCTTAAGCCTATTCACAGTAATAGAGAGAAGGGAGGATGGGGGGGGGGGTTTGGGGGCGTTGAAAGGCTTTTTGATTGTTTTGCTGAAGTATTTAATGCCCAGCAAATATTTAAGACGGCGCTCATGGGGCTGGAAACAATGCATTTTCGTTTCCAGCATTCTCCGCTAATCAAGCAGAACAAAATAAACCACGTCTGTGGGAAGAATCCACGGTTGAGAGAAATGTTGCCTTCTTCTTTGGCCTGGCTTGTAAGGGAAGAAGGAAGGAAAACAAAAAAACTTTCACTTTACTTTCTCTTTCACTTGCACTGCCACGGGAGGGGTGCGTGAATATTCACTTTATTCCTCCTCGGATCTTATAAATGAATGATTAGATCGCATTCGGGAGGGCCTGTCTTCCATGTATGCTAACAGGCGCAACACCGCAGCTGAACATGCCTCTGCCCTACAGTGTTTAAAAGGATTAGTGGAAAAACACAATATCGTCTTTGTCAGCACTTAAGGTCTATATAGCCGTGCCTCAGGATATCCCTTTCCCGAAAGGAAGGATTGCCCCATTTTTTTCCCCTCGACTCTCACGCTGCTCATCACATTAACACCTCAGCTACTCTCCAAAGTGGAAAGTCCTCTCACTACGTTGCCCTCACAATAGGATTAGTTTGAGGAAAGTTGCCATCCTCTCGTTTGGCGAGAAGCAGCGCGGATTTTAATGCCGGTGCACGCGTCGTACGGTTTTTAGGAGTTGTTGTTGTTTACCGTACGAGTAAATCACTCACAATCAAAAGGTGAAAGGTCACAGCCATTGGGCTCGCACCGGATGTGACAGAATGGCCCGTCAGCCGCAGCTGCGTTATTCATTGTTTGACGGGCATGTAGCTAACTTCAGTGGAAAGCTTCGTTTGGTAGCAAGCGCGCTAACAAAACAGAGGTGCAGCGTCTTGACTGTTTGCTCTGTCCGGTGGGCCGAAGCTTCTCAAAGACGAGAGACATCAGTGCATGGGGCCTCACAGATGGCCGAAACTTGGTATAGCGATTTTTGTGGTGTGCTTGCTGCATTTTGCTTAACTTTTTATTTTGATAGCAACATGAAAATAAGTCCTTGTGGGGGTTTCAGACGTTCTGTTGGTCACCCGAATTAGAAACAGTACAACTGAGAGAGCCACTGGCAATGGACAACCAGCACATGGCTCTGCTTCCACTGTGCGGGAGTCAAAATCTCAGATGTGCATGAAATTCATCCAACGGTCCATGGCCAGCCAGAGGCTGTTAATAGGTATTGGCTTTACACATGTAGTGGACTGGAAATATAGCTTAGCGCATCCTACCAAAAAAATAATACATCCAAAAATTAAAATAATAGACAAAATAGCAGCCGAATTTTAAGTATCCATTTTTTGTGGATGTCGAGGATTTTAAATATCTGCCCCACTGAAACCCTAACTACCACTTTTCGGACATGGTTATGGATTTCGGCAGGATTGAGTGCGTTCCCTGCAGGATCACTGTGTATCGTCTGACACCCGGGGTCCTTCACGCACTCGTCCTCGACCCTTCCATCCTCCCTCCTTCATTCCTCCCCCCTTCCAGATGTTCCTGTTTGACTCTCCCTCTCTCTCTCTCTCTCTCTCTCTCTCCCCCTCCCCATCTGCCATTCTCCGTTTCTATGACAAAATCAATAGCGTCTCCATTTGCCGTATCGCACTGTAGCGAGCTCCGGATGGTGATGATGCTGGCGGTGATAACCCGGGGTTGAGAATTTTGGAGTGATCAATACTGCCGGTGTACAGTATGACAAGGTCCGGGCCGAGGATGCGCCACGTTGCCGCTTCAAATAGCCATTATCTCT
Source organism: Nelusetta ayraudi (assembly GCF_046127955.1). NCBI lineage: Eukaryota > Metazoa > Chordata > Actinopteri > Tetraodontiformes > Monacanthidae > Nelusetta > Nelusetta ayraudi. Next base: position 989,029 of record NW_027466057.1, read on the forward strand.
CTTGACGCGAGCTAAATTTAATTGATCTGAAAGCTGAAGTTTGAAGCTGTATTACAAAGCAATATTCTGTTCAGCGTTTGGTGATTTTGCCATTGCCAGGAGCCGGTTGGAGGCTCGTCTGTTTGTGGAGTCGCCGACTTGAATTAGCTCCCCGCCGCCGTCCCAGGACAGTAGCGGTGATATGAGAAACCATGACATCACTCCATTAATGCACCTCTCAGCCAAGGAGAGCAAGAAGAGCAAGAGAGTGGCCCCTTCCTCGGAGGTGGCGGGGAGTATGGGGGGGGGTGGGTGCGAGGGCAGATTTCAGTGGGGGTCTTGTGTGTTATAAGCTGCTCTGGCAAACCCCACTTAAAGCCAGCCTTCTGCTTCCTAAACATGGATTTAATACCCTCATTAATGATATATGACAAGGAAGATCAATGCAGGCTGCAAGTCAAAGTCGTGTGTGTGAGTGAGTGTGTGTGTGGGCGGGCGGGCGGGCGGGCGTGCACACACATTCGTACATATCCTTTTGTGCACGCATGAGTGTGGGTGTCTGTGTGTGTTTATGCGTGTGTGTGCACTTTCTTTAATGGGTACATGCTGTCGTACATCGCAGAGACAGGAGCCACTGCTGGATATGTTACACCTCGCCGGCGAGAGAGGCTGAGGGGAGAGTGGCGGGCTGGGAAGCCTCTGGAGGTCAACGGCAGACAGGTTAGCTTAGCACGGCTAAACCAACCGAGCGCAGGGTGTAGCTACTGGCATTGCTGCAAACCTCGTTGATGGAGTTGAGAGTGAATAGGACAAATTATTGTTATGCGCAACATGCATGAAGCAGATACACGAGGTAGGAGCATTTTAATCGTGATTAGATATGAATTGTCAACACGAGATAATTTTTTTTTTTTTATTAATATTCAGAAGTTGCAGGATTTTTTATGTATTTTTTGGGGGGGGGATAAGTAATATACAGAATAGTGTTAAGTACCGTGTATACAGTTATCTATTACTATTAAAATGTACAACAGCAGAAGTGGTTATATAACAATAACCACTTCTGCTGTCTGCCATTTAGACATTTTTCTTACATCTGAAACTTATCGTACTTTTACATTATAAAAGTGCGATATATAAACTTGTGGCCGCTTCATATCCGTCAGATCATTTGATTTCAGCTCTTATACAGTAAGCCATTCACTCTAGAGTCCCAAGCCGTTCAAATCACCTTCAATGCTGGGACGTGATTGGAAGCCCTGTTCACGTCACCCGTGAAGACTCTGTATTTAAGGCCCCCACAGCTAAAGGCCGACACTTAAATTCCCCACGATCAGAGTTTGGATTTGATCTCTGGCCGTAGCCGCCTGGCGAGCTCGTCCAACAACGTCCAACGTTCCGCGCTTTATTCTCTTATTAGATGGCTCTCGCAGAATTCCATTTTTATCCGCACAGACCAGGCCAGTAAATCACCATTAAAGGGCCCATCAAACTGTCAGGCCATCCGGCGTGCAGGTGCAGCGGGCCCCCGCTCCACTGTAAACAAGCAGCACACAAGCAGCACTGAATAATGGAAGCGCGGGGGCTGTTTTATGCTGTTGGAAGGAAGCGAGAAGAGATTGATCCACCGGTGCCTCCCCCCCCCCCTTTTTTTTTTCCCCCAAAAAAGAAAATAAAGGCAAAAAGAAAAAAAGTTTGCACGTCTCCACTGCAGGCTGAGCTGTTGAATGTTACATTTTCATATGAAGGAGAGCTAAAATGTTCCCCGCATGGGGATGAAGAAAAAAAAAAGGAGGAGGCGGCGGTGGCGGCGGTGGCGGCGGCGGCTGGGATGAAATGGAAATCTTCTTCCCCCCCCTTACGTTCTCCAGGCAATCACTTCAAGCCTCTACCAGAGAGAGGGCTTTGTTTCTGGAAAGAGACTCTAAATGGAGCATTTTATGCCTGGCTGAGCGCTGACACTAAAATGCCGGGACGACTTCTTCATATCTGACAGATTTTCTTTCATTATCTTTTCCCTCCGTAATTTCTCTAGCAGTTAGAGGCGGCCGCGACTCTTTGTGGAGCCGCAGCCCCCCCCCCCAAAAAAAAAAAAGTGTCTGACTTAACTGTTCGAGACACCGCATAATTGCCCGCCAGTCCATGCCCCCCCTCCACCAAGGTCAGAGGAGAGCGAGAGATTGAAAGTGCCCAAGAAAAACAAACGCAGACCACAGTGTAGTTGTCACACGCTCCGCTAACACACATGTGAAGCTCGCCTCCTCTTTTGTTCGGCAATAAATTGCCCCAGCTTCGAGCTTCGAGAAAATGGCCCCTTGGATTTTTTTTTATTTCAACGTCATTGAGTTTGAGTGACATCGCGCTCTCCATTAGGCTCTGACACGCCCGACTGCCGCGGTGGGTTTTTTGGCAGAACGCATTCCCTCGAAGGCGACATTATCAAAGTCTCTCGCTGAGCGGGAACAAAACTTTAAGTGCCTTAAAATGATCTTTAAAAAAATGCCCAATTTCTTTCTTTTTAAACCTGAGTGCTAGCAAAGGTGCTCTGGCAACTGTATTCAGCAGTTAGTTTTTATTGGGGCTCAATGGGCAGAGGTTGGAGCAGGTGACGATCAGTTCGCTGACAGTTCTAGCGACAACCGTGAATCTGTGTATCACCTGACAGGAAAGGGAGGGGCTGTCGGGGTCATGGGGGGAAGGATGAGCTAAAAACAGACAAAGCGACTGCCTCCCCCTTTGCCATTTCAGTGGCCCCTTCCGTGCCGGCCGAGCCTTTACCTCCAGGCTAAAGGCTGGGAGAGGACAGACTTAAAGGAGGCCTGTCAGGAGAGACCAAACAAAGACTCACTGGCCCACTGACAGGCTAAACGCAGCGAGGGACCCGAGACGCGGTTTGGCTACTGTTTTGTCCCCATTAGCCTCACAGAGTGGCACATCGCAGGGCAGTGGATGGCTTTTATTGCTGTGTTTACATCACACGGTTCGGGTCCCCAGTCGAAGGCGGGCCGAGTATCATTGTGTTTTGTTTTTTTTTAAAGTCAAAGATGATGTCATCGTTTGAAACTTGCGACAGCGGCTTTGGTTTTGGACGAGATGAATGTGAATACACGAGGGATGGAACGACTCTGGCTTCAAATGTAGCCAAAAACCACTGAATAAGTTTTTATTTTTTTTATCTTTTGGATGAAGATCATTTAAACATCCTCGGAGGAGTTTTTATGTGATATTCAGCTTCAGGGAAGAGACACTTGACTATGTGCTTATGGCATGGTGTCATCACGTTTGTGGCTTCGTAGTGACAAAATTGCTCCGCAGCCGATTCTGTCAGGGGTCAAACAATAGGTGTCGGCGGTAAAACCTGTATATCTGTCTGCAGAGCTAAAGTCAGCAACATTCATTTGGATGGTTTCAGAAAATCCAGTAGTAGAGCAATGAATATATATATGTATATATATATATATATATATATTTATATATATATATATATATATATATATATATATATATATATATATATATATATATATATATATATATGTATATATATGTATATATATATATATGTATGTATATATATATATATATATATATATATATATATATATATATATATATATATATGTGTATGTATATATACATATATATATATATATATATATATATATATATATATATATATTTATTTTTTTTCCCACCTCAAAAAATTAAATGAATGAAAGTGTGTTTGTGTAAAGGCCAGTTTCTCCTCTGCCTCCATCTGCAGTGTTTACCCCCTCATTGGGCTGAGGTCCAGGCCCGTGGCCTCTGGCAGGGGAAGCCTTTATGGGCCAGGGCAGGGGGGTAGAAGCCTGGGCCAGCGGGGGGGCCTGCAGGGCAACATGGGGTGGCTGAAGGACACGAGGCGGAGGTCACGCCGTGGTTCTTCCTGCTCGGCTCGTTGCGTGGCCTCGCGCTGCGGAGGCCAGATCCTGATTACCGCGCTGGGATCCAGCCGCAGAGCGTTTTCATTAGGGAGAGGGCCAAGATCGTCCGGGAAGGTTCCGGCCCATTAATACATTTGAAACGGCAAATGAAAGGGAGGGGAGGCGGGGTCCTTGCCGGCGGGGGATATTTTGAAAGGGGAGAACCCTGCGGAACGACGGTGAGAGCCCCGCTGAACAAACGCCCAGTGGATCGTTGGAACTTTCGACATTATTCTCCTCCCCGCACGCACACACACACACACACACACACACACACACACACACACACACACACACACACACACACACGTCTGCACCCTTCTCCCCACCGTCCTCTCCCCTAAGATCTGCTGCCAATTTTCCTGCAATTTGCCGTAAATTGTTTGTGAAATCCACGTCGATCCTTCCTCTGGGAATCCGTTCGCAAGAGATAGCCAGCCAGCTGAAGGAATCACGGCCAGCGAAGGGTAACAATGCGTAGCCAGTCTGGCTAATGACATCATCTGCTTCCCGTTTCGGACTTATGCTTTTCATGCGGACAATCAAAACCAAGCATAGGAGCGGGTTTGGTATTTTGACTCTGAGTAGCCACGCGGCGATCAAAGTGGCTTCTTCCACCCGATACCTTGCATATGACAACAGCAGATGTTGGCTGCAGAGCTGAAGAAGGGGGTTGTCTTTTCCTACTGAAACTCCTTTATTCTTCCACTGAACTCCAGTGTGTGTATAGTGTTCCACAGTAAGCGTTCATTATCTATCAGGCCATCGGGTCTTCTCCTCTGAGGTGAGTGAGGGAGAGGGGAAGGGGGGGATCTCCTCCCGTCAGCTTCCAAACTTGTTAATATTTCATCCCTGCGTAGCCGTCTGACAATTGCTATTGATTGGCCACCATCTCTTATTAATGCAAAAATCTTATTGCATGGTATCGCACCTTCGTCAATCGCCGCAGCGAATAAAAATTCAATTGGAAACTTTTCTCAGGAAAACGGAGGAGGTGTTTTTTAACTTGCCGAGCTCCTCTCGATAAATCTAATACTTTAAAGAACAAAACAAAACAAAACAAAAAATGACAGAAGAGGCCAAATCTCGACACAGCGTGATCACCAGGCTTTCGTCTCTGCCAACAGGCCAAAAGCCAGGCCGCGGGGGGCGGCTGCAGAGTGAGCTGTTAAAGCCCTGCGACGTGTGTTTTGTCACTGGAACCGATGGGGAGGAAGCTGCGACGGCGAGCGCCGAGCCGTGTTCAGGGAGGAGCAGGAAGGTAGGAAAAAGAGAGGAGGAGGAGGGAGAGGAAGAGGAGGAGGTCTGTGAGTTGGCAGCGAGGATCGCGGTCGGTGCCAACGCAGCTGTCCGGCAGACGTCTCACTCAAGGCAAGCGAGCGTGTGTGGAGGTTGCGGGGTGGGTCTGCTACCTGCATGTGATTGTGCGGTGTCACTGGCCTTCTTCCCTGGGTTTGGTGCGGGACGGGATGTTGATGTTAAGGGCGTACAGCAGTATGCACAGGCCTCTTACCCAGCGTCCTCGGCACGTCCGCCAAAAGTGGTAAAGCAGTTCTGTAACAGAATTCCAAGAGAATATTTTCTTTCAAACGTTGTCCGCTTATAGTTTTCAATGAACAGTTTAGTAGTTTAGTATCAGAAACATAGTCATCGTTCCACCATGTGTCCGTCCTTCCTGCCAACATTATCTGCCGCTGAACTTTCAAGACAACGTTTCAACACGCCACTTCACAAAGGATCAAACTGACGCGGCCAAGCTGGAGTGTTTTCAACCCTAAACTGTCTGCAAACCGTACCAGACGGTGACTAACACACAGCTACGGCCCGGTGCTGCTCACGCTGTTACGTAAATGCCCAGTGTGCAACGTTTAAAGGGATCCTTTGGCATGAAAAAAAATACGTAGCTATGTCTGGGCCTTTAATAACTGCTGACTTCTCCAGGTTTTTATAGTCTTTAATTGGTCTTTATTTGAAAAGCTTTCAAGTCCTGTAATTCAATCAGCTGTTAATAACTACCAAGGTGCCAGACCTGAACGATCTCTAATTTTAGGAAGAAAAAAGAGAAAAAAATTTACGTTAATGAGATTGAATTTACAACAGGGTTTTTTTTTTTTTCCACTCTGGGGATTTGTTTACACTTTCATTACAGCCCTCCTGCACGACGCCACGCCGACATCCTGATTCCGATGTCATGCCTGGGTTTTTAAATCTCCCGACACTGCTGACTCTCTGGCCTGTGCCACGGACGGGAATCCGAGAGGGCCTGACGTTGCTGTGCACGAGTCCAGGCCGAACGGGACGGCGCTGCAGACGCTTTCAGATGGGTTTAATTCATGACGGGGCGGAGTGAGCCGGCGGGGACAAAAAAAAAAACAACAACAAAAAACGGAATGCATTAAATGTAACTTGATCACTTTGTTGGATGCTGAATCTACGAGCGATCAAAGGGTCTCTTTCAGAGGTTCGTTTTGAAAATAGGAGCGCCGCCAAAACAGCGGAATTTACAGGACAGTGAATTACAGCGTCGATCTGGAAAACTTTTTTTTTTTTTTTCTTTAATTGTCATGGCTTTCAATACATTCCCAAAATAGCATCATGAGACACTGGTGCAACAACAGGCTTGATTCTTGATTTTCTTTTTTTTTTCTCCCCTCCCCCCCACCACCACCAGTTTAACGGGGATTGACTTTCTCCATCTCCCTCTGTTGTGGTCTGCGTCTCATTGATGTCTCAATTGTAAAAATAATCTCTTGCTCCGTGTCCTCGGAGATCAGATCAATTTGAGAGCGCTTGATTTTCTGTTGTTGGAGCGAATCCATTACGGTCAGTCCGGCCCAGCAGGGCACTTGGCTCGCGCATTAAGAGGTCCGCAGGCATTCGCGGCCCAGTGAGGAGACGCATCAAGTTTTAATGCTCAAAGCCGCAGAAACCAAAGAGGAATCAGTCTCACTCATTACTTGACAGTAATGCCTTGTGGCTTCGACAGTGAGATGCAAAAAAAAAAAAAAAAAAGAGGTTGTTCAAACAAATATGTTTTCTTTAAAACACAAGAGTTGTGTTTTAATCTCCTGGTCTGTCGAGCAGATAATGCATGGCCACAAGCGAGCGCATTAGCATACAGTCGCACTCCCCCCACCGCCCCACACACACTCCCCAGCTTTTGTGTGTGTGTGTGTGTGCAAAGACTTAGGAAGTGCATCCATCAGCAGTTTCGGGCCTGTGCTGAAAAACAAAGCGGGCTCTTCCTTCCTCCAGCAGTGACCCCAGCGCAGGCGGCGACACCTGCTTAGTGAGAATGTTCCAGCCGCGCTGGGAGGATGTGTCTTCTTCACGGGCAGCGGTCGGAACATTCTCAAGGCCGAGTGTCTCGGTCTGAAATGGAGCCACGCTAAGGCAGCCGGCAAACACATGCGATTAAAAGGCTTTTCCTCCACGTTTATTTGTTTTTTTGTTTGTTTTTTTGGGGTTTTTGCCTGCACGGAGTCAAATCGTGATTAACTTCAAACGGCCCCCGTGTCCGTCTGCCAATCTCTGTCTCTCAACTTCTTGATGGATCCTTCGTTTGTTCGCAGTTTCCCGCTGCCAGGCAAAATCCAGCAGGTAAAATACTTGTTAGCCAACCTTTTAAGTCATTTTGTTATGGTCTGGACTTAGACTGAGCAGCTCTTGTCTTGGATAAAGATACTAGATATGCATTTGACCCCCCCCCCCCCTTGATTTTAGAGGCCCAATGTTCTACCCAATTTTCAAATATGTATGTTTCATGACAAACTCCAGTTGAGCAAAAAAAAAAAAAATCCAGTCTCCAGAAAACACTCTACTTAGCCCACTGTTGACAGCCGGTGCTAAAACTGATTCTTTTCTGGACCGTTCACATATTTGGAAGGAGATGAAAACACAATGATCTTGGGGGGCGGGGCCAGTACCTGGTTGGGGGTGTGTTAACAAAAAGGGCCAGTTAACAGCACGGTGTGCATTAGCACAGGGTTTACGAAAGGAGGAATTGACGGACTTGTTACTGTCAGAGACTGTTAGTAAAGTAAAGCAGTCCACAATATTGGACCCTAATTTCTGATTGTTTGTTTTTGTTAATACTTTTTGGAGCAATCATCATGTTCTCATCAATATGAAAGGAAATCATTTTGATAGCCCATACATTCAGGTGCACTGACGTTGCATTCATGTTTCTAATTAATAACAGTGTTACTTCAACTTGTGACCACTAGCAGTTGTGTCTGCACATCTGTGTTTAAAGGCTGAAAAAAACAACATCAAAATGATGCAACAATGTACAAGAAGCGTGTGACGAATCCTCCTCCGCTCGGTCTCGTGTCGTCAGCTGCTGCGCCGCCAATCTTGAAGTAATTGCTTCAATTGTACTTCCAAACTGGTAAAAAAAAAAAAAAAAGAAGAAGAAGAAGGAATAAAGAAAGGAAGCCTGTCCGAGAGAGCAAAACCGCAGCCGAGCAGAAACAAAGAAGAAGGAAAAAAAAAAAATCAGAGGCCGCAATGTTTTGACAAGCGCGTGATGAGTGTCCGCACGCTTCGCGGTCCGCATTAGCAATTAGACGGGCTAACTCCTACCCACAATGCCTTTCTGCGCTCGGGCGAGCTCCTCCTTTAACTTCGAGTTGTGAGCCCAGTTTGGCAAACTTTTCTCCAGCTAAGCAAAGAGAGAGCGAGAGAGACGGGCGCCGTATTCCCTCTCTTTGCTTTCTCTGCGCTGGAAGTGCTGAAGCGGTTTGCAACGACTTGATGGCTGTTTCTGTGAAGATAGAACTCCCCCCCCTCTCCTCCAACAAAAAAAAGAAAGAAAGAAAATGAAAAGAGGAGACTGTTGGATCTTTAAGAAATTATTCACGGCTGCGGTTCAGAAGAGGACTCGTGTGATGGGCTGTGACAAGCGTGCCCCCCGTCCCCCCCACACCCACCCACCCACCGCCCTGGAAAGCCGCGGCGGCGACGCTATTAGCGCTCAGAGCTGAACGACGACTCATCACACTCTCTTACACTTTTCTTTTTTCTTTTTCTTGGTTTAAAAAAATTGAGGTTTGTTTTTGAAAGCTCGCCCGAGCGCTTCGTATCATCTGAGATCTGACTTTTGCTTTTTCAGTCTGGAGTATCATGTCAAGACCGTCTCACTACAGTACTGAGGGAGAAAATAAACAGCCGTCTGCAAGGTTTTTTTTTTTGTTTTCTTTTTAAACCAACTTTTTTTCTTCTATTCGTCTTAAATTTTCAGGATTTTTATGAAGCTTTGTAAAAAAAAAAAAAAAAAAAAAAAAAATGTGTCTTTCAACATTTTACTTTTTTTTTTTTCTTTTTTTTAACCAAATTTTTGAGACATTTTTCTTGGGGAATTATTTTTTTGGAGGGTGGGTGGGAGCAGAGTCAGAGATGCTGCTGCAGCCGCCGCTGCTGCTGCTGCTGCTTTGATCGTAATTGCCGTGTTGTCGGTCCAGAACAGAGCGCTTTATGCATTCGCAGACGGTAACAAAGGCGCCTTGCTTTAGGCTGAGCGCCGAGGACAATGACATGTCACCCTTGCGCACGCACATCAGAGAGAGTGTTGGGACGGGGCCCATCCCGCTCGGCCGTAATGACCCTCGCACTTTTCCTCCCGTGCATGTTTAGAGACGCGGCTGTCTTTGTACCTTTGCCTCTTGTTATCAGTCTGCGGCTGCAGGCCTCCAGCAATCTGGGTGAGCCGCGGCGCTGACGCAGACCTTGTGCCGTCTGATTTGTGCGTGCGTGCGCGTGTGTGTGTGTGTGTGTGTGTGCGTGCGGGAAGGGGATAGGGTTCAAACAAGCCGAGCCTGTGAAGAATGGAGGGGAAGCTCGCTCGGAGCGCTGTGTAAATTAGCCTGGTTACATATGCGCAGGCTTCCTCGTGCCCACGGGTCATAACCCAACCTAAAGCAATGTCAAGATCACGCAGCAGGCTGCCTCCTCTCCCTCTCGCTGAATAGGAAAGTTCGCACCAAATTATAGAATTCACCCGTTTTGCTACTTAGCGCCGTGACAGTCTTCGAGGGCTGGGATGACTTTTTCTAGTCCATGAGAATGCTGTGGAGTTCCACAGAGGGAAAAGATTCCAACCGAGTTTATATCTGCCACAGCCATGCACATGGAAAAAGTAAAATTTGATGTTTACACTGTTTTTAGCCATGATATCCCCTGTTGTCGCTTAATAAATCTGATATACTCTTAGTTTCTTCCCTTCATATTTCTCCCTCTCGCTCTGTGATTTGACCTTTCACAAGAACTTGCAGGAACTTGAACTTCTCGCACAAATATGTATGATTTGGCTTAAAACACGGTGCTAACACTGGTATTTCTTAGTCAAGTTGGACGGTCGCTCCCACCGAACACTTTCATGGCACCACGTAAGAGATAAAAACGTTTTCTTCTTTTTGTGAGTTCATTTTACATTGTGTTTCCTTACAGTGGAAGTGAGTGAACTGGGTGGAATTTGTTCTGTTCAATGTGGATGCGAGTGGCAAGTAATCAGCGGGTGAAATTACAGTTTCTGAACTCTGCCCTGTAAAGATGCACTAAACTTAAAAACTGAAATAAGCCAACTAGATTTTTGTTTCATTCAGAGTTAAGTGTATAAAAAAGACAAAAAAAAAAGAAGAAAAAAACGTCTAGAGCACCTTTGTTTCCCTTTTCTTCCCTCCGCCACCGACCTGTCACACAAACTCACCTTCACCGCTAAATGAGCGCGAGGGCGGCTGCCTCCTCCTGACAGCTTATTATTGATCCCTTTTCAGCGCGCTGTCAAAGTTAGATGTGCCAAATTGCGGCGTCGGTCTTTGCGCGTTGTCCGTCCGTCCGTCCGTCCGTCCATTCATCCATTCACGCACCTATGGGGAGCTGGAAGGCTTCAGGTCACCGGCTGACCTGTCAGACAGCTCGTCTTAAAAAGGCATTTCATCTCTGACAGCCACAGCATTAGAGCCGAGCAGCCAGGGTCAAATCTAAACAAGCCTGTCCATCAGGTGTGTTAAAAGAAGAAGAAGAAGAAGAAGAAGAAGAAGTGTGGATCCTCATCTGCTCCTGATTGCACGGGGCAGAAAAAAAACACATATATCTTAAAAAAAAATGCCGAGAATATGTCTAAAAGTGAGCGATCGCTCCAGTTTGTGGGGGGGAATTAAATGTCAACGTTGGAATAAGTTTGTGAAAAGCACAGCCTTTTCTATCTCACAAGCAATCAGAGGTGGTGGATGGGAAAAGTTGCACCACTTTCATTTTTTTCTCCTCTGTTGACGAAGCTGAGACGCACAAAGACAAATCAGACTTTCAGCAGAAGAAAACATCTGTCAACAAATTAGAGATTATCACAGCAAACGGATCAGCAAACAAATAAAAGTCTAGTTCAAACCTTGTTAAGGTTTGCTTAAAGGCACAGTGTGTAAAATTTAGTTGAAAGCACTGGTAAGAAAAAATAAATCAAACAGATGATCATCTGTGGATAGTTTTTTCTTACTTTTTTCAGAATCAAATATAATGTTATGCCTATTCTGAAGCTGTACTTTGCTAATAATTGCACCCAGGTTGGTCAGCTGGATCGAATGATGCGCCTTGCACAAAGCTGCTGACTCCAGTGTTTCTCCCTTGATTCTTTCAAATTGCAGATGAAAGGAAGGACTCATCAGCTAAAACTTTAGCTTCATTTTTAGGACTAAGAAAAAAAAGCCTGAAGGAACCTCTGTCTTCAAACTCAGCGGACACAAGACTCAGTTGTAAACCCCCATCATCTGTCTCACGCATTTATTTTGAAGGTGCACCGGATTCATAATCAGTACGTTCCTGTGAGGTTCTGAGGTCCTGCAGCATCTCGCTTACGTGAGGAGCTCATCAGAGGACAGGAGTGGGTGGGTGTGTGTGTGTGTGTGTGGGGGGGGAGGGGAGTTAAGACGAGATGCCAGTGTTGCCTGCCCATGCGTAACCCCGTGAACCGGCGAACCTGCAAACAAAAAACAAAACACAAAACCTTGAGACGCAGATCTGAGGAGCCGGCGCCGAGGAGCGATGACAGCTGTCACGGCTCGGCGGCGAAGTCGAAACGAGGGGAGGGAGGGAAGAGGAAACAAAAAAAAAAGAGAAGAAGCAGCAACTTTAACACTTTTGTGCTGAAGAGACAAGAGCTTTTTTTTTTTTTAATGTTTTGGTGGGCGCCGGGGAGGGGTTGGGGGAGGGGCCGGCGCGCTCGAATTCTGCCGCTCAGCATAAAAAAGTGTCGGATTGAGAAATAAATAGAGGCTGTGAGTGACCACTTGAAACGGCGCGGCGCTGCGGGGGATTCTGCCTCCTTTGTTTAGATGCTAATATGCTGCTGTTATAGCAATATAAAATGAAGGGGTCCTCCTCCGCTTTTGATACACGTTATCCCTCTGCAGCCCTCTCTCTCTCTCTCTCTCTCTCTCTCTTTTTTACTAGCTTGGCACAACAAGAATAGTATCCCTTGGAGAGTAAATGAGGCCCTTTTGTTGCGAGGCCGACCTGCAGGCGCTGAGCAGCCATTAACATAAGCATATGGGTAATATCTAACGCTGCTGCTGCTGCTGCTGCTGCTGCTGCTGCTGCTGCCGCCGCGCCGCCGTCTGCTTTCAGCAGCAAGAAATAATGATGCCTCGAGATCGCAGGCTCCACGCCTCCAGATAGCTTCCCCAGAAAACGCAGCGCTGCCCTACCCCTAAATTCCACTGGAGGCACCGCAGCGCTCCAGATGATAATTCCAAACAGGGCCCCGAACAGGAAGTCAAGCACATGCAGAGTCCTATGGATCGTCAATAAACGTTGTCGCAAAATTCAGGGCCACTTTATTCGGCGCAGTCATGCCCAATTGCTTGTCAGCACAAACAGCTGATCAGCCAATCACACGGCAGCAACTCTTGTGTTGAGGCTGAAGGCGATCTGCTCAAGTTCAAAGCTGGTAGCGGAAGGTCGAGGAAAGAGAGCATTGAAGTGACTTTGAACGTGGTGAACGTGGCTGTTGTTGTCGAGTGGATCACAAACTGCTGGGATTCTCACCGCATCGCCCCCACCCCCAACTCCCCCTCCAGCTCTGGGGTTCACATGGAGGAGGAAATATCCAGTGAGCGGCAGCTGTGTGGAGGAAGAGGCCTTGTTGATGTCAGGGGTCAGAGGTCAGAGTGGTTGGAGACTGTGGAAACCGAGCTCTGCAGTGTACCATCTCATCTAAACACACTTCCAGCTTTGAAGCAGTGAGTTTGTTTAGTGGGTTTGCTAGTAGCTAGCTATATATACATACAAACATATCTCATGGAGGAAAAAAAAACATCAACAGCCAAGTCACCTCAAGCTAAATGTATATATATCCTGATGTGTTTTTCACATCAGGATATATCTTTGGTTGCAACCAGCTCCTGTGTGTACTTCAACTCCTCTGAAGTCTGAAGAATCGCTTTGCGGCCCCTGGATGGCGAAAGCCCTTCCAGTGGAATTTGGCTTTTTTTTTTTTGGAAGGTTTTTTTTTTTTTTTTTTTTTTTTGGAAGGTTTTG
>NW_027466057.1:1007500-1255000 GCF_046127955.1 Nelusetta ayraudi
TATCACTTTCGTGTGAAGTGGTTGAACAGGCACAGTAGCTGCATGCTTGCTAGCTAGTTAGCCATTTTGCCAGTTATGCTGAATATGCAGTATGTAACCAGAACTCGGTAGTTTGCATAACAAATCGGTGCAATGCCTAAGTGTTAGCATTAAATCACAAATTTGTCATTATATCGGATCACATGTTGCACTAAAAGGCTTACATTCTAATTGCACAACACCATTGCCAAGCTGTTTGTTGATGTTCACAAGGCGTGTTTGAAATAGAATCATTGTTAAAAGTGGTTGTAGTGAATGGTCTACGCGCCTTTACAGTTTCCGCCTAAAAGCTAATAAAAATGTAGATCAGAACGTCGGCCAGCTGATCTATTGGACTCAGCGATGCAGGCCAGTCCCAGGGCACTCTGGGAGGCATTTTAGGACATGCTTGGAGAAAACAGTGGCGGTTGCATTTCCAGGAGAGATAAATCTTTCTCATTAATCCCCTCTCCTCCTCGGTTGGGAGGTGTTGAGGATCTTTCACACAGATTGCAGGAGATAGAGATTGGTGGGAGGGGCCAAAATGTCAATCTGCGCATCATTAGACAGTGCGGCGAGATCCAGTGGAAGAAAGGGATTCGCTGAGACCTGGTTCCCGTCGCAAAGATGATCAATGATGTCTTGTCTCATAAGAATAATAGCAAAATAAATATCACAACCTATTTTGCTGACATGAAAATGGAATGGGAGCTTGGTGAAGTGCTAACACTGAGGTGGGGGCAAAGAATTGTCACGATTTTGTGTTTTGGTTGTTATTGTAGCATTGTCTTTATTTAACCTCTCAAGCTTTTACCGTGGTTCAACTTTTGTTAAGCCCGCAGTTCTCTTCAGCCCTCCTCCTTCTGCTTGTTGAAATTACCACCAGTAAATTCAATTTATTCTACTCAAAAATCGCATTGATTTTTCTTTTTTAAACTGCTCTGAAATGGCCGGGGAGTCCATAAAACAGATAAATAGGTCATAACCATTTTACCGGCCTGTAGAATCCCACCGAAAGATTTAAAGGGTCATGAAAGTCTGAGGGTTAAACATGGGGTCTGAAGAGCGTCTGGCACGTGACCCACTGGGAAAGATGTATTATTGGGCGCTCCTAAAAACTAAATTGCTGGTTGATGACTTGACAGCAGATAAAAAAAGATTTTAAAATAATAATACTTTTTTGAGCTTTATTTGTGTTGGATTCCACCAAACACCTACTCAAACAATCCTGGATTATTTCCCAACCTTTTTCTTCCCCTCGTTGGGCAAAACCTCCACGATACCAACTTCTGCCGTACCTTTGTAGGTCTTTAGACTTCCTTTGAATTCAGCAGCACGCCGACGGTCCGGGATGTTTGTGCTCCTGACAGCCGAAGAATGCTATTACTAATTTATTTCTCACCTTTCTCTTGTCTGGACCGGGGCGTTGAGGACGGTCATGCCTCAGGGGCCATGCAAGATTTTTTAGTCCTGTCAACCTTTCACATCACCTGTCAGAATGCTGATGGACATCCAAGTCCTTGTTTGCCCTTCCTGCCATCTCCAGCTGCATTGGCTATGACGGACAGTGTGGAGGAAACGAGTGGAATGCACATTTTGAAGGACCCCCCACGGCTTCTTCCTAGTGGAATCAGAGGGAACAAGCAGCTCTTCCTAGCCTCGCTCCTCTGGAGACATCATTTAGCCTCCACCAGAAGAGGGGAAAGGAAGCGCAGGAGATAGAGCTTGATGTGGTGTTTGGAGGTGCGGGTGATGTGTTGTCAGACACGTTTTGAGACGCTCAATCCAACCTGAGATGCCCAAAACCTGCGTTTAAAAAGCTTCTTATTTATCCCTCAAAACCAAACAAATCGTGTCCAACGTTGTAACCGTGATGAAGTCTTGCAGATCCTGCAGGAAGAGGCGTGAAACCACGTCTTGATTGATTCTATAAACAGGAACATGAGATGATTATGACTTAAACATTACAGATTCTTGCGGATACATCGGCCGAGCGCGTCCTCGTCCGTCCTCCCTCTCAAACCGTAACCGTAATCAAATTTCAATGTCACTCCAGCCAAAATCCCCCACAGTGACATCAGATTATACATCTCCAAACCATGAAAATGAAAAATGTCTTTCCGCAGCCTCGGCTCGGAGGTTTGTGAGGTTAGCCGGCGGCATGCTTTTGTTGGACACGCTTGAAAAGATTCTGCCCAAATTTCCGAATTAACTTGAGGCGGCTGAGACTTCCGATCTGTAAATGTCTGAGACTTTAACGAGCTGGTAGATGGTGGCGATGACGGGTCACCGAGGATGACAGAGATGGTCCCAGAGATCGAAAGAGTCACGAGAATTATAAAGCGTCCTTGTCTGCCCTGAAAAGCTTCATATGCCCCTGCAAAAAAGTCTGTAACATGAGACCTTGAAGTCAGTTGCACTTTGAAAAACTAGCCAAACCATACATATATATATATATATATATATACACATACCCACATTATGTGCATATATTACTTGGAAGTGCAGTCATAGAGAGGCCATACCATACACTCAAGCCTGCGTAGACCAGATGCAGAGAATATTTCATCACATGGGTTGTCGGCTGAGACTGGTCCACAGCTAAGTATGAATTCTGGCTGAGGGGCGGAGTCCACGTCTGCGCCTCTCTGTCAACCTGAGTGAAACCGTGCACGAGGGAACTTTAGAAGGAGCCTTTGTTTTCGGCCTGACTCTCCTCCTCTCGTCTCCCCTCTGTCATCCTTTGATCACGTCCGTCTCTCTCTCTCTCTCGCTCTGCCCGTCTCTGGCGAGCGTGGGGAGACGCTCCTTTCCAGGATAGACCCCCAGTCCTCCCACTCACCTGCACTGTTTTCCCACCTGTGGGAGGGTTCCAGCTCTGAACCGTGGGCCCCGTCTCTTGTCACAACACCCAATTGGGTGACAAGAGGTGAAAAAAAATATATATAAAATGACAATGGAGAAATAAATAAATAAGTAAAGCATATCTTCTGAGCTTTTTCATTCTTTTATTTTTTTTAGCTGGGTGCCAAGAGGAGCTTCTCCGACTGACGCCCCTCCCTTTGTGTACTGTCACGGGAATTTCCCCCGGCAGGACGGGGAGGGTCAGCACCTGTGCGTGTCAGCGCCACGCAGCTGCTCACGAACGTCAAAACGTGCCAGTCGCCTGTCCGGATTTTACTGAAGGAATGATGACAATTTCTAGCTGGCTAGCGCGGCGCTACAGGCCCCTTAGCCCCTGCACCGTGTGACAGGTGGACCAACCCAGCTTCTCTGACAGTTCGACCAACGTCGGAATCTCCGGTCCACGCTCATCCTGGAGGATGCGGAGCCTCGGTTGGCAAGTTCTAACCCACCGGGCCGCTCTTGCGTTTCACAGAGGGAGAAGGAAAACCAGGCCGCGGGAGGCTGTGCTATGGCCAGTGGTAAAGAGACTACGGGTGAAAATCGTATCGGGCCTCTGCCCTGCTGCTGGTGTGGTGCCACCGGGCCATCTGGAAGATGCACTGTTCCGATTGGAGGTAAAACGTGTTCGTGCTCTCCTCTTGAGTTTCCTCGCAGCTCATGGGAAAATCGGAAATCCTCAGGCAGAATTTTGCTTTAAGTATCAAGCAAATCTGTCCGCAGGGCTGTAACTTCACCAATGAAAAGACGATGCGGACCTCTGGCCCCTTCTTCCGTTTTAGGCGGCATGTCGATTTCTTTATCCCGTTTGTACCCATACATCCCTCCCGGACTGGCTGGAACGCCGTCGTACCAACGCAGGGTAGGATTTGTCCTGTTGCTGCAATAACCGCCCTGATTTACGAAGTAGGAGGAAAAAAAAAACGCCCTCAAACTCCTGTCAATAATATCGATGTAATCCATGGGCACTTTTGAGCGATCCCGCCGTCACGGCGACATAATGGCAGCCGGCGAAGCGTCGTTCCTGATTGAAGCTTGCAGCGCGGCGAGGTCGGCCCGGCGCGCAGCCAACGCAGCCAGGGCATTGATAAAGTGTCACGGACTTCAGGGCTTTGATTAGCCCTTCGACTAATGCCATGCTAAGCAGAAACATTACTCTGCTAGCCGTGCAGCCGGCGGGAGGGGAGGGCCTGCAAAGGTGGAGGCGGGGGGAGGAGGGAGAAAAGGGAGAAAATATACTCTGCAGGGAAATTAACCAATGCGGATGAAATGGTGTACCGAGGAAATTCTTGGATAAATTAACAACGCAATTACATTACATGACACGCCGCAAGATGGATGAGGAAAACTTGGCTGGTATTATGTTCTGTTTTCCAAATTGCAATTTATTTGAGGGCTCTAATGGATGCCGTATTAAAACATCTTGGGCTGCGGTCAGATTTCATTGTGTGTCACCCCGACGTGATTGATGACCCTCTCTTCCGTGCCCGTCGACCCCCCCTCCTCGCTTCCATTCCAAACACACACACACGCACTCACGCGCACGCGTCCTCTCTTACGAGCTCTTACTTCAGCCTGCCTGAGCTCCGCCGTGCTGCACTCCCTGCACATTTACTGAGAATTTTAAGCATTAGCCACATTCACATGGATCCAGGAGCACGCAATTGATTTTCTTATCGCTTAATTTCCTGGGCTGCCCCTGCAATGAGACGATAAATTCCCCGCCACTCACGCACTCAGAGCTGTGGCCCATTGTTCTCTTGATCTCTTTTCCCTTTCTCTCACCCGGCGACGGTGGAACACTATCAATAACGCTGTTTTCCCCGACGAAATCCCCCCTCACCCTCTGATCCGCCTCCCCCCCCAACCTCATACTGTTTTTGATCCAGCTATTCCTAAAAATGAAAATATAATCCAAACTATTTTTATTGCTATGGCTAATGCATTAGTGCGTTCCGGGAGCATCTGGAAATCATCCGCAATATCATCGTGCCTTTATTTTGCCATTCGCTGGTAATTACTCGCAGGACAGTGGAAAAACCACATGCTATCTGCTTTGAACTCGTGGTGGGGGGAGAAAAAAAGAAGAAAAAAAAAGAGGAGGGGCTTATTGCCCAGGCTGACCCAGGACAAGCGCAACACAATCCCTGATACATCTTTTAATCATGCGCCACCGCCTTTGTCTCTCAATCGGAAGTGAGCGGAGCCCAAGAGTCGAAGCGAAAAGGTTAATAATATTCGGAATAAATCAACGTGCGGCGCATCCCCCTGGATGACATCAGCGGGTGCTCCTCCAACCCACAGGGCCATAAACATCTGCATGCTTCTTCTTCCTCGCCTTCTTTTTTTTATACCCTCGCCAGGTTTGTATTAGATGTGAGCAAACGGATAAATAATGAATGAGCAGCACTGACGGGACACATATTTCACTTAGCGGAAATGGCTTTAATGCAGTCAGTCTGTATTACACCACCAGTGGCTGAGGAGCTGCAAGAAGGTGGGGAGATGGGGGGGGGGGAGAAGAACCTTCAAACAGTGTTCAGAGTGTCAAAATCAGGTGCATCGCCGCTTTAAATGACCCAGTTTTCCTCGAAACTCCTGAACCATTTTCCCCCCTATTTTACCTGGAGAACCCAGCGTACAAAAAGGACATTTTGCTGTTGACCGTAAAGTTTAATGTTGGCACCAGTGCTTGTTTACATCAGGCTCACAATTTGTACCAGCTCACATCATATTTACACATATGCAAACAGTACGATTATCAGTAAATATAAATGAAACATCATCAGAAGTCCTTTCCTCCACACCTCTTGAGTGTACAGCCTAAACTTTCCCAGCATGTGAGTTAACTGATTATTTTCCTTTTAAAGGGAGGCTAAAGTAGAAATCCATTTAATACACAGCCTCTTGACTTTCCTCTTAATGTAGTTTGACTTCTACCACACCAAATGTCTGACATGTAGCTGAGCAATCTTATTCTAATTCACTATTTATTTACCTATCCCCAGCAGAATTATTCTCTCTGCGGTTTTTGGGGGTAAATTCAGCGTTACACTTTTCCCAGGTCTCGCTGATTTAGAAAAAAAGAGAAAAAGAAATTGCGAAGCCGACTTTTTTTTCCCTGGCCATCACGTAGCTTTTAAGAGGTTTTGTCTAAACAGAGTTTTTGGATTTGTAAATAGCGAAGGTTATCTGGCCATCAAGGCCTCCAGATGGTGGGAGAGTCGGACCACCTGCTGTGAAAATGCCTGTGCTGTGATGACTGCATGGAAATATTCAGGCCTTCTGTCTCACTCCCATACACACACATGTACACACACACACATACATCGTTAAGAGCTAACATGGTCAAAAGGAGGGAAAAAAAGAAGAAGAAGCCCTCTTCCCCTTTTCCCCTTCCTCCCATCAGTGCTCTTTACTCGGCCTCCGTCCCCAACCCCCAACATATTGACCTCTCATCACTCTCCTCAGACTTCATCCTCAGAACAAAACAGCTGGGGAGGGGAGGGGCCTCTCCGGCAGGTCCAGACCTATCATGTAAAAAACAGGGGGGGGAAGAAAAAAGAAAGGAAGATGACACATCGTCTGAAGAGAGCAGGCGAAGAGGGAGAGGAGGGCAGGAAAACATAAACAAAGGGGTTTTAATATGATGGTCGCCAGTGGCACAGAGGCAACAGTGGAGGAAGGGGCGAGAGAAGAAATTGCTTACAATACAAAAGCCTTTGAGTGGTAGCCTGGGGAATTGAAGCATGGAACATCAAGCCAGTTTTCAGGGAAGAATGCTGAAGAATAGATAGTGTTTTTGCTTTTGTTTTGTTTTTTTCCTCTGGATTAGGGATTGGACAATACTGTTCAACTTGTGGTGCCATAACACAAAAGTATTTCTTCCACAGTAAAGTCAAATGAATGCTTAGAAATTACTATACAACTAATCCTGTTACAAAATGCTCAAAATAATGCCAATGATGTGTAAACTTAACTGAAAATTTGCAGAAGAAATGAAAATTTGCAGAAGAAACGAAATGTCGCAAGAATGGATCATTGCACATTACAAGAAAATTGCAAAAAAATTGCTATAGGTGTAATGTAATGCTAATCTGGCTAATGAGTTCTTCTGTGAGTATTCTGTGAGTATCTGCAAGTTGACAAGTTTGGATCTTGCTGATCTTCCTGCTTGCCGCTTTTGCGTCATGGCTAGTTTGAAGGATGATGGGTGTGCGTGTGCAGCCGCAACTGCAGTTCCCACTTCCTCCCTCCAACTTGGCGTTGCTTTGCTGCGACTGAGTAGGACTCCACCCAGCCCATGCCCAAAAGATCCATCGTAACGTCCGCAGTAACGATAGCTGCGTTTCCATTACAGTTTTCCGCAAAATAATAGCGATATTTCTCACACAAACACAACAAAGTACAATTGCGATTTGCTGGTGTTTCCATTGAATGGTGTGATAGTGCATAAGCTGTAGTTCTTGTAAAATCTTGCGGGACAAGATCTTATGAGAATTATGTTTGTGTTTGTTTGTTTGTTTACGTTTGTTTGATTACTTGTAAAAAAGATATTCCGTCTCCTTCTCTGTCCAAAGCTAAGGCGCCATTTTCCTTTGAACTGAACTGGTCATGTGACCCCGTACGTCACTTTTGCGATATACCTTTGTATGGATACGTAGATTTGTTTTTGTTTTTTTTGACAAAACTGACACTACCGTTGCATCCCTGGTTGCAACCTGACAGCGTCCAGTTTCACATCGAGACGTCTGCAGGAAGTGACGTTTGCACAGTGGTTCATTTAAGCAGAAGAATCAAAAAAAGGAACTTGTGATCCTGTCCGATGCAGAGTGCTCCCCCTCTGTTCTTTCGATAGTTGAAGAAAAAAGGAAGGGAAAAAAATCCTCTGATCGAGCATTAGCGAATTGTTTTGACACGCGACTTTGATCGATGGAGGCTTGGTCATGCGGTCGAACCCTCCCACACCTCCCCCCCACACACACACGCACACACACCACCACCACCACCACCATCTCCTCCCTGCCCATCCCCCCTCCCCCGCAGCCCCTTAAGAGGTCGCGGAAAGCACCGGCGCACATCAAAACGGCCAACGCGTTGCCTGCCATGTCATCCAGCGTGACACATGGGAGACAGCGCTGACCACAACAATGGCTCGGCCCCTTTGATGGCTAAACGCACGCGTGTTTATTTACATGGGGCAGCCTCCTCGCAGGCCTCGTCTGTGGCGTCACGGAGACAGACGGCTGGACGGACTGGACAGAGGGCGGGGCTTCGTCTCGAGTGTGAGGAGGCGTGAGTCGCACTGTAACAGTGCCGCGTCAGCAGATATCTGCTGCTTGCTGCTGCCGCTGCTGCTTTATCATTGTTGTTTTACCATTCAACAATCTTTTGGGTTTCAAAAGTGACATGTGTTGGACATATTTTGAAATGTAACCAAAACACAATGCAGAAAAATAACTGTGTTTCCGTGGAGCGGTGTCATGTGACAACAAAAAAAAACAACAACAAAACAAAAGGAGTTGAACCCTTTCATGTTAATTCATTCCAGGAAGTGCGACGGTGAAGGTCCTGTGCTTTCGCTTTGATTCGGTTGCAACAACATTGTGAACCTCCTGCAGTTTTGACATTGAAGACATTCTTCAATTATCACCCCGTGTATGCAAAACTTTATTTGCATGAAAAGCGACAGTTTGTGTTTTGTCTTTTTTTTTTTGCAGGCTGCACTTTTGGTCCTCATTAGTTATTTTTTGCTATTCAAGATTCAGTTATTCAATTTGCACAATTCCAAAAAAGTGGGGACAGCGTACAGACCGCGCATTCTCACATCTGCGGTTCGGATCCACACTGTCCACCTTCCACCACCAAACAGTGTTAATTAAAGCTGAACCGCAGCACAAGGTGGGAGCCAATAACACGGCTACTCATTACATCTAAGGTGCTGCTTCTTCTTCTTCTTTCTTCTCCTTCGTCTTCTTCCCTCCCTTGCACCCTCTCAATAATTCATACGGTTGGAACGGGGCTCCTCTCCCTCCTCTTCCTCCTCCTCCGGAAGCCTCGGGACGAGGATCATCTGTCCCCTGGACTGCTTGCAAGTAAAGGAAGTGCGGGCTAGGGATGCACGCCAGGGCCACAGTGCAGCCTCATAAATAAATATGGTGATTGTTAATGGGGTTTGAATTACTCGTCCCCTCCCCTGCCCGCCGAGCTGCTAGCGAGGGACACGTGTGTGCAGTGGCTAAACGTGTCACTGCCCTCCCGCCAGATAGAATGTCTGGCACCAGCAAAACCGCAAAAAAACCAAAAAAAATGGCCACAGCCCCTCCACTTCCGCTTCCCTTGTTGTCTCCGACCGCATCTCCTTAACCTCCTCCTCCTCCTCCTCCACCTCCTCTTCTCCTTCTCTTCCTCCTCCTCGGTTCGATAACGTCCCTCTCTTGTCAGTGTTGTGCCTGCGCCGCCAGCTCCTTCTGTTTTTTCCTTCTTTTCGGTGTTGTTGTTTTTCTTTTCATGCCGCCGAGTGTTTACTGATCGCCATCAGTGCCCGAGCGTCGTCGCCTCGCCCGCAGCCGATAGCCAAGGCTATCGTTCTCGCCGAGGCACTTTTCTTTATCGCCCTGCCGAACGGATTTCCAGCGCACAAAGCAATCAGCAGACCGATAGCTCCACTTGACTCCTGTTAAGGAAATGCTGCCCGGGCTTGTGCAGATATATAATTGTGCTCATTGTTGACTCCTCAAGGAACAGAAAGGAAAAAAAAAAAAACAAAAAACTCCCAATCTGAGGATGAGGATGTTCTCACTCTGTAAAAATGTTCTCGCAGCTGCGAAGCGATACGAGGGCGACCCTTTCATATCTGTCCACTTGTACTTGAAGATGTGTTTTTTTTTTTCTTCTTCTTCTTCTTTTTTTTCTTGGAACACTCCGAGGAGAGGAGAACATGCTCTCTAATTGAAATGTAAACTATCTGAGGTCCGTGTTTACACAAGCGCTGATAAACATCATGTATTTTGTCTGCATCTGGTCTCAAGGAGACTGTTTATTTTTCTACTGTGTAGGAGAAATGATATGTGTCCTTTTTTCTTTCTTCCTCTCTCTTCCTCTGCGAATCCCCCCCCTTTTTGTTCCTTTTTGCAGCGTTTCCGCTCGTCCCGGGTTTTTCCATACAAATAACAAGACGTTAAGATTTAATTTACTGTTTGTTTGTTTTATTTTTTTCTGTTGGCGTACATGAGTTGTGTTTATTCACCGAGGTGTGGGCTTTGTGTGTCTTTGCATGTAGTGCAGCGGTGTCGTGTTTCTCCGGCCGCTGTGGCTCCATCGCATGCCTGTATCTCCCCCTCCAGGACAACTCGCATTATGGTCCCCGGTCCTCCCTCGGCTGCTGATGCTGCTCAAGGCAGCAAAATAGCACATTGCCGTCCCTGTCCGCAGTTTTGGGGAATTTTGCATTTTGACTTGAAAAATAAAAAATAGAAAAAATTGATGAAGCAGTTCAAGAAGAAACCTGGGCAATTTGCCTGATTCTTTTTTTTTTCTTTTTTTTTAATTCCCCAACCTTGTCCTGCCTCTGCGTTCGCCTCTCCTCCGCAGCGGCAGGCTGTGCTGATAACAAGTGAGCGCGCTCCCCCCGGAATGATGGATGGGCCTCAGCCACGGGCTTGTCAGGAGAGGGTGCAGGGCCATATGGAGGTGGCATATGGGAGCTCATAGTAGAGGATGGGGCAAAAGGAGGGGAGTGACAGAGATATACATTAAAGACACAGTTTTTTTTTTGCTCTTAAAAATGCAAGGTTCATCAGTTTAGCGGGGGATATTAGTCAGTGACGCTTCCTTTCATAGGAAAAAAAAAAAAAACCCGCAAAACTAAAGGCGGGCAGATGCACACGGTTCTGTTTTTCCGAAACACTTTTTTGTTTTCTTTGAAGAAAATGTTAGAAAGAAAAATAATAAACTGTGAAACTTCTGCTTGGTATTCTGGGCATTTTAGCATCGACTCAGTCGTTGGCCCTCAACCACTTTAATTCCGATTGAAGCCTCATTTTCCCCCGTGCACTTCTCTGAACAAGCATTAATTATGTCTTCAGATCAAGTCGCGATCAGTCTATTTTTACCTATTCTTTTTTTTTTGTGCACGTGTGCATGCATAAGGTGTGTGTGTGTCTGTGTTCGGGGTGCGTGTGTGTCTACGGGGCCTGTCTCTCCCCGCTGCCCCGCGGAGTGTCTGCGGGCCCCGAGGAACTCTGTTTGATTGTTTAAAGCCCCTCTTAATTGGCGCTTTGTCTGCGCGCGCCTAAATGAGGCGGGACACCCGCGGCGGGGGTTCCTGCCGGGACCGTGGGCCCGTTTGACAGCCCCCACGGCGGGGCCTGTCCCACAACCCCTCAAACTGCCAGCCGCGTGACAGCGGCCCGCGCTGCACCACCCCTGGCCAATTAAAACTCAGCTGTCAGCCGCAGACAGTGTACCAACACTGGGTGACTGAGTGTGACTGTGAGATAGCAGGGAGAGAGACCAGGGGAATCTGCGAAAAGTATGTGTGTGCGTGTGTGTGTGTGTGTGTGTGTGTGTGTGTGTGTGTGTGTGTGTGTAAATATATATATATATATGTGTGTGTGTGTGTGTGTGTATTGCGATCATTACTTGAATGTACAGAACCCCGTCTCTCCTTGGCCTCCTTGTTTTTGCTACAGTATGCATTCATTCCAGTGTCACGAGCCGTGCACGAGGCACCATCGATGGTAAGCGTGCCATGCATTTGCGTGTGCGTGTGTGTGTGTGTGTGTGTGTGCCGCCCTGTATTGGGTTACACGCAGACAGATTTGTAATTCGGAGTAATCACTTTGGACAAGGCCCTACACCGTTTTATCTGCTCGTGACTCCAGGCCAAAGTCAATACTCATCGTATAGTAATGAGTCGGGGGTTAACTGAGCGCGTTTTTATTAAAGCTCCAAGGAGCGGCGCCCACGCCAGCCAGCTTCCCTTTGTAAATGTCTTATTCTCCTGCCGCTGCACGGCCCGCCGGACCCGAGACCACCTTCCTGTCGGTCGGTCGGTCGGCAGCAGAGGGGCCACGCCCCTCGCTCGGAGCATCAGACCTAAATGCATCTCTTCCGAACTGGGAGGGTTGAATTGTGTGTGCAAAGCCCGATCCTTCTAAGCATGAACAGTTCCAGTGATCTAGAGTCTCGAGGGGGGGAAAAGATTGCACGGCGAAGCACAACAGAAACAATTTAGCGAAGAACGGATCTTGTTAGACGGGGAAGTCGGGCGCACAAAAAACTTTTAAAGGTATCCAATTCTGTTTTTTTTTTTTTTTTTAAACAATAAAAGTGCTTCACTGCTTTTCCAACAACAGCTACTTCAAGACGAGATCACATACCATTGAGCACATGATAAATGAATCAGTATGTTTTAACAAAAAAGTACTTAATTCCTCCTTGTAGAAAGACAAAAATCTCCCAAACAAAGAGCAATCAGCAGCTCCGTCCTTCTTCTTGCTCCTTGCATAAATATGTAATTATTGGCCTTGTGACCACAACAGTCTTAGCGGCCGGACTGTGAACCCGCACTAGTGAACGTCCAGCCAAAGACTAGAAAAAAGGCCTCTGCAACGTTTACTGAAAAAAAAAATATATATATATATATGTTTATGTTTATGCTTTAAGCATTAGTGTGAAACAGGTATTAGATGTTGGGGATTACTCTGGAAGGACAAAGATGGGTAAAACCGCCCCTCTGGCAGAATACAGATTTGTAATCTGAGATTTCAGCGCCGAGGCATAGTTGCGGTTTAATCCGCGCTGAGGGCAAAATACAGTTATCGGAAACTTCTCACCTCGTCATAACCGTGCGGCGGCATCAACACGAAAGCTCACCTCAGACGCGCGAAGAAAAAACTCCTCGGCGTTGTTTTCGACAAAGGGGGATCGTCTTACCTCGTGGTTCCCTCATTGAAATCCTCCGCTTCTTTGAGGTGGATACGCTATGTGTAGCGAACAATGTAACATTGTCGGGGAGGCGCGGTAGCACCGTACCCCTGGGCTAGTCTGTGAAGCAGCCCTGATGTGATTGACAGACAGTCTCTTTCGGGGGTGAGTAATAAAGTCGGGGAGTCGGATGCGGCGCAGCTGCACATCCCACCTTTCACCTGGCCCGGCGGAGAAAAAAACCCGAGATATTCCGTTTCGTTGCGTCTCGTGAAGTAGAAGCTGTTTTTTTTTTTTATCAAAAGTACAAAGAGCAAGAATGCAGACAAGGTGCAGAGCAGCTAGAAGTTTTGAATTTTACGATGAAGTGCAATCATAACTTTTTTTTTTTATTGAAAAAAACAAACAAACTACAGTGGTGTTCTAAATCAAATACTTAAGTTAGTCCATTTTTCACAGCAAATTGTTAACTACAGTACAAATTAAACACAGAACAGATTAAATTTTACAGCACATAAACAAATGTAGCGGACATCATTAATCATTCAAAATCTTTCGCTGTAGCTGGACGCATGCTGGACAGCAAGAAAAGATGGTGTCATGCTACACAAAGTTCGTGAAGCTTTTTTTCAGTTGCGCAAGTAGTGCAGAGCATTTTTGAGCACTCCTTTTGCACTTTGCACACTTGTGTACTCAAAAATGTTTGGCACAGAGTACACAATTATGTGACTTGGGAAGTCTCTTCAGCGGTAAACAGGGCTTGCAAAACTACCGTGATTGATACGTCCATCTTGAGGGAAGCGCATTTCGTTTGCTCCCGCAGTTGGAGACGCTGGCGCTACAGCGGAGCGGGTACACTGGCCCGGTAATGATATGCACATGGAAAAACACACACTTAAACGCACGTATGCGCTCATCTCATCCCCTGTGTCCTGCATCTGGAAGTTGCTCAGTGAAAAGTGGCTTCTTCCTGCTCTCAATGGAAACATTTTCCCAACCAGTGAAAAGTCTTCTTCTGGGAGCTGGACCACATCCAGGACCACTCAGCCTTCATGGCTGTCTCACAGCATTTAAACGCATCTGTTACGCAAGGACCATTGTTGCACCACTAAAGACCTTGGTTCTTTTTTTTTGTTTTCCATCAAGGGAAAAAGGCTTTTTACTGTCACTTTCACATGGGGAGAAAAAAAGTTCTGAAAAATGACAACGGGCTCGTTGAGGAAGGGTGATGCAGTTATTTTGGGTTGGTTTCTCAGACTATCACTAATTCTGGCAGTGATGACATTTTGATTCTCAGCCCCGTGAGTTTGTGAAACAACACCATCTGTGTGCTTTCCTCTAATTAGGGTAATAGCCACAAATATTATTGCAACAGTTCCTCATGACAAGCTGTTACATGCCAATGTGCGAGGACGGCGCACGGTTTGATGGGCAGAAGTTAGCAATTGCACTGATGTAACTGAGCGGCAATTCAGCATTTTAATAACGATTAGGAGGCTTCTTACATCCCATTTGGCTCCATTCCCACGTTTGGAATCACATTTTCCATTTTATTATATTGCATTAGTTATCATTATATGTCTTTTTTATCTTTCTTGCACATCTTAAAAGCTTGCATGTCGTGGAACAGAGAGAGGCAGAACGTGCCCTCGTGTTTTCCATAGACAAAGAGACCTTTGTGCCGCCTGTGATGGGTGCACGACTGCAATTACACAACTTCACCTGCTGCGCGACTGGCCTCAAAAACAATATCGCATTAATCATCAGAACCTGACAAAACCCATCATCGCAGGACGCGCCATACATCGCATTATCGCCTCCATATCCATCGCTCTATTTTCTTTTCCGCTACCATTTGAACCCAAAATCTGACATTAACAAATGGAAGTTAATTTGCCTCCCTCGGAACACGTTATAATCAGTCTAAAGGTTAATGTTTCTGCTAATTTATGAATGCAGGATTGCTGTCAGCATGAGGGCGAAATGGTTTTGAAAGGCCTGACATTGTAAATTAAGCCTGTCAGATCGTCTCTCTGTGCTGGCGGATCAGAAGATGCCGCAGTCTATGATGTCAGACAGGCAGGCAAACAGCCCAGGGGGACAGACCCTCCTCCCTCATGCCAAAAACACCGGAATGCCGGGATTTATGTGTCTGTGGAAAGGTAGCCGGTCAGCGCTGTGGCAAGGCGGTGGTCCCGCCCCCTCCATTGGGTGGGTTTTTTAACCCTGCGTGATGTGGAAGGATGATAAGATTTTAGCTCATGTTGGGGGACAGACGGTTCCAGAATGAAGATGTCACGCTTTGCTAATGCAATGCATTGTGGGAGCGTGGCAGCCACATCCTAGGACCACATGTCTGCGATTAAATAAACAATGTACAGTAATCTTTCTTTCTTTCTTTTTTTGCTTAAACCACATCAAAGAAAAACGAATAAAACTGCTGTCTGTATGTACAGTATAGTTTTCTTAATGTAAAAGGAACAGTTTTGTTCAAAAATTAAAATTACAGTTCTTACTATTACAACCCAGCAGTCTTGGATTCACAAGGGATTTTTTTCATGTGAAAAAAGCTCTGGCTTTCTGAGGCAAAGAAGATTATTTCTAAAAACTCACCAGTGACCTTTAATGAGCTTAACTTCCTTTAAGTGGAAGCAGGACTGCAAACCATCACAGCAAGGACGTTGTGTTGCTGCAAAAGTAATTAAACAAAAAGTTCTGTCGACATTCTTGGTGACTAGTGTTGTAGACTGTCCCTATATAATATACCTGAATAATGTGCTGAAAATGTCCATGCAAGACCGTTTTTTGTACTTTTGTTAAATTGCCAATTTGTTTTCAGGGGAAAAAAAAAAAAATCACCGGTGGCAACTTCAACTAATTTGACTAAAGCGGTTTTTAATCTAGAAATTGGCGAAAACATTGACTGCTAAAGAGTCTTGTGGGATGGAACCAAATTACAAGCCAGCAGCCTGAGCCAGTCAGACACTGGGGGAAGATTGTTATGACGGTTCAGGGGGGAAAGCAGCGAACCTCTGACAGGCACCAATCTGGTCCTGCCGCTGGGAGGACGAGGGCCAATGTTTGGGTGAAGATCCAGCTGGAACTTGCGGCCAAACTACTACCTACACCGAAGAAAGAACCCCTTGCGACAAATTTATTTTTTCAGAGGGCGGGAACGGCAACCGACAATTTGGACGTCGACCAAACGTTGAAATGGCGGCGGAACGGAAAGGGACCTGAGAGCAGCGGCGGCGAGCGCACGCCTGCCTATGCACGCGTGAGCATGTGCGTTCGTGCGCGTGCCACTGTGCACTTCCTGTCTAAAAGTGTTCCCGCCAACCCCGTCTCGAACGCTGGCCGTCATTACCGCCGCCTGTCAGGACCTGGTCTAATGGTGCCTCGCCTGACAGCCTCACAACCTTGTACCAAACAAGCAGCGAGATGTAGGAACAGAGAAAAGAGGAGGAGGAGGTCGAGGAGGCAAGTAGTACCTCACACTCACACACACACACACACACACACACACACACACACACACAATATGGTCAGCAGGGAAAGGAAGCAAATGAAGGAGAAGTTTGGCGACCGAGAGGGGGAAAAAAAACAGCAGGTGTGCCTTCCAGGCCGTCATCGTTTCTGCAGCATGTGTGCAGGTAAAGCCGTTACAGCAGGAAGGTCATTAGCCTTTTTTTCCCCCTATTTTTTATTAGGAAGTGGGGAACAATTTGCTTTATTAATCCAAGTGTGCAGGAGCACCTCCGGGCCTCCCTCGGGGACTAAGTGAAAGAAGTGTGAGGTCTTCTGATGGAGGGCATGTGTGGAGACTGCTGCGCTGGGTGAATTGGGTGCCTTTTCCCCAGAGATTCTCCATTGTGCCTGGATCACACTGTACCTTGGCCCGCTGCGGTGCTGCTGTACCAGGACAAAAGGCCGGTGGATTTTCTTGACTCATCACAAACTTTGAATCATCCATAACAGCAAAAAGAGAAAAATAACTTTTTAAAAAATGCTGCGTAGGTTACCAACAACATTTTCATTTCCCCTTATTTGTCTTTTCCCGGAGCATGAGGGTGTCTCTGCGTGTCTTTGAGCTGACATTCCACGCCGCGTTCCCTTCCCCGGGCGGTGATGACCCCATGCTGGGGCTCCCAGGCCCCGGCAGAAGGGCCCAAGGTGGCTTCAGCTGGGTGACTTATGCCTGAGCTGATGAGGGACACAGTCACGCTGGCACGCATGGAGGCCATTGGACACACGATTCAATGCTGTCGACCGCAAAACGCTCAGTAATTCCCGTAAAGGGATGTTAACCTTGTTGGGTGGCTTGGATTTCACCTCTGAGCTACTGAGCTCATCCGTCTTGCCAACACCCAGAACGAGTTGCTCTCCATTCTTTGCTCTATTCAACTAATTGGCTTCTTTTATAGATACAAAAAAAAATAATAGGATGGGCACGACAGAGCGAAGCGAGGAACTAGCCACGACAAGGCTGCTAGTGTGGAAGCTAGCATTTTTATTGGTCCCGTGTTAAACAAATCCGATTGGTCCGCTACAATGTGACAGACAGAAGGTTGTTTGCCGAGACACTTTTCAAGTTTTTCCTCATTTTTCCAAACATGTCCTCTGGCTACTTTGCAAACTGATTGGGGAAAGCGAGCAGAATATTAAGTTTTTTTTTTTGTTTTTTTTACTCCACAGTGTAAAACATGGATTTTAAAATACAATCATTGCAACCTGAAATGGCAACAGGGACAAAAAGGTGCAAACCAAATAAATCATTCCATGCATAGGAGCAAGACAGACAGACAGACAGACAGACAGACAGACAGACAGACAGACACACACACACACACACACACACACACACACACACACACACACATACACACACACACACATATACCTGGCTGCACATTTGCTTTGGTGTATCCGTGCTGCTCCATAGCCCCACCCAGTGTAGAACAAGAAGTGCATGACAGTGCTCTCCTGGACACGAGGATTTAATAGGTGACCCTGGGCTGCCTGCCTGGTCCCCTGCTGCCTGGACTCATCCAGCCGTAAAATGAGGCCCGGGCAGGACCCGGCTGGTAATGAGAACTGGCATTTTGCTCAGGATAACCTCAGGAAAATCGCTTCTATAAATACCTTCTATAAATAAGAGTGTACCTTGGCCCAAGACTGCGTCAGGGGCTTTCTCTGAAAAGGTCATCGGCCGCCCCGACGTTCGCATGACTTGCCGTTGTTTCTGCTTTCCTTCAGTCGCATACCCCTGCGTTCCATGAGTTTGTTTGTTTTGTTTTTTTAAAAGAAAAATAAATGCATGTCTTTACAGCTAAGAGTTTTGAGCGTTTCCCTTTTTGTCATGTGACTCGGGGTTCATTCATCTCAATTCAATCCCACGCTCTCTGCTAGTGATTCAGTTTGTCCTTGACAGGGTTAAGCATTGTGGGGTGAGAGACAAACAGAGAGGACTGGACAAAGACCAGGAACACAAACAGGAAGTGGTGGATAAACGTTGTGTATTCAGTAAAAACTGATGGCTGAAGGTGTGGATTGTGTCAATACCTTGGTCAGGTGTCAATGGGATGGATGGATGGATGGATGGATGGACCATCACCTGGTCCATTTATATGCAAGAAAAAACTTTTAGTTTTTTGCTACAGGACTATAGTGGGACTTGTGCAACATTGTCTGTGCTGTGATGTTTGGCAGAGCGCCAGTCAAATCAGAGCAGATCAGAAAATGTTTAATTTTGTCTCCCATCAGTGATTTACTGCTTGGAAAGATATGAATTGAAACCAGGAATTATTTATCATAGTGTTTGTTTTCAATCCTTTACTTGGGTCATCAACAATTTCTTTCAGCATTTTTTATCTTTGCTTCTTCAGATGAATAATCAGAGCAAAAATAGATTTAGCTAAATGATATATTTAACAGGAAAAAAGTGCTGTTAAGTTTGAACAAATACAAAAAAGGTTCCTTCATCACAATCAAAGTCGGTCTTGATGAGAACGCTCCTATTTTTGTACGGATGAGACTGAAGCTGGTGCATGAAAATCTCCTGTGATTACATTAAAATCACTTTTAACAAAGCTATTTTGGTAGTGTGTGTGTGCGTGTGTGTGTGTGTGTGTAATAGAATATACACATTTGTATATTTTTCCCCCCATTTTTTCTGTCTTGGTGACGCAGAAGGAGCCGAGCGCTGCCTCTGCTGGCCGGACCACTTGTGAAACTTGGCTTCACCCCACTTTGAACCGCCTGCGGGCCGCTTAAACTGATTAGCCTCGACCCTGCGAGGACCCGGCCGACCTCCTCACGCATCCGATACCGTTTTCCGATCAATGTTTGCATTGATCCAGGGAGCCCATGCCGGATCACGGGTGAATATTCCCATTGATTTGAGCAGATTAGAGAAGACAAAGGTTGCCAAATCAGTTTAGATGCAAGCGGCCAACAGGATATGACAGCTCGCTGCGCGGGGGATTTCCAGCCCGGATTAGATTTGATGAGTGTTAACTGTGGAATTGATACAGCCGCAGGACTGCGCCGGGAGGCTGCTAATTAAGTAAAACAGTGTGTTGATGCAGTCATACTTGCCCTTTAAATGCACAGGGTTATACCAATCGATTTGCTAGGTTTGTTTTTTGATTTGCCCCTCTGCTTCCTGGGCTTTTACACCGGCAAACATTTCCAGGAAAAAATGAAATAAAATAGAAAAAATTCAATCTAACGCAATATTTTCCAAAACGATTAGGCCGCCCCTCCCCCTCGGTCGGCTCCTGCTTGTAATGCGCAGGTCGGAGACAAACCAAGCGGTTACGCATGTTCACCGCGAGTCGTGCACGCTCGCCATATCCTTTATTAAGCCGGGGGAAAACATGCTTCCGGCCCCATCAAATATTGATTTCCTCGACGGGGCTAAAATGAGTGAATAAGTCATGAAACACTGACAACACAACACTCAAAGGAAAACAAGAGGGGGGAGAGAAAAAAAAAGAAAGAAAGAAAGCATGTAGACGTTTGCAATGTGCAGCGCGTGAATGTTAGTGCCTGAGACAGAGAGATGGCATGAATAAGAGAGAGAGCAGCAGCAGCAGCACCACCGGCTTTCCAAGTCTGGAGAAAAGATCTTAGAAGGCGCGAGCAGAAGGTCAGGCTGCTTTACTCTGACTTAAGATGAGTGCTTGATTCAGGAAAAGTTTTTATTGCTTGTTTTTCGTCCAGTGCTCCAGAAACAAACTGAAAAACAAAAACATACACACGATTGTGTAACTGTGAATGATAGTATTTCTGTGTCCAAAATGGAAAAATATACTGACTACAGGCTGACTGACGACTGGAGGAATCAAAGAGTGTTTCTATCTGCTGGTTGCGAGTCTCGCAAGGCCACCTCAGCAGCACTGAAGCCTGACTGGATGGTGCGAGGCCCATCGTGACAGCGTTGTCTGTGCATGTGATGGATTCATGCCTCAACATCTGATCATCATTAAATCCCGTCTAGGGGGTAAAGGAACTGGAATGTTCGTATTTAATGCCATTGTCTAACTTCTTAGTCCGGATTGGTGTTTCATCTTTTATTTTATCAATCCACAGACCAGTCTTAGTCTCACAGCTGAGCGACAACCTCCTCTCTTCCTGCTGCCTCCCCCGTTCTTTTTCTTTCTTTCTTTCTTTTTCTGTGCCGACATCAATTTCTTGGGTCAGTGAGTTAATCCCAAAAGTACGTCCTGCCAGTGCCTTGCCATTTATCTGGGTGGGTATTCGGTGTCAAGCCCAGCGTGCCTCGCTCTCTCCGGGGCTCCGCTCGGCTGCGGAGGACAGACGTGAGTGGCAAACGCGCACATTATCGCTGCAGTCACCTGATCCGGCTGCCCCCCCCGCCCCCCCCGGACCACCTCCCTACTCCCCATTCTTCCATCCCACACCACCACCACCACCGCCGGAAACAATGGAGAAGATAGCATAGCTCAGATTAGAATAAGACAAAAACCACGACGTCGTCCGCGACATTTTGATATGCTAGACCTTCAGCCTTCATTGCGCGAACTAATCACACGTTCAACCAGAATTTTTGCTGCTCAGTGAAGTCACCCAAAGCTATGTTATCAGATGGTTCTAGGGACTATCTCCAGCGATTTTCTGGTAAACGTGTCGAAGCTAGAACTAGCTAAACATATCAAAGGGCTCCTTTTTTAATCCACTTTCAGGTTTTTACACTTCTCACCCAGACCTCGGTTGAGCTGCCGCACACGAGAATTCCGATAAAATGGCACAAAATTAGCCGTCTCATCACGACCTCCTGCAACAACTGTTTTGTTTACAGCCTAGTTGGAAAACTTATGCAACTTTGGAAAGGAATGGAGACACCAGATGGTCTCTGAGAGCAGAACCAACACCAGGTTGTCTGACTGCTCCGACGATGAACGATCAGATGAGCATCACCCTTCGGAATCGGCTGGGTGGGGTTAGCGTTAGCGGTTTGAGATTCCACGGATGGAATCTCAAACCGCGCGCCCGACTCCACCCTCCACTCGCTCCAGCGCCAGCGACTCCACTCCACACCTCATCTCTTCAAACTCCCCTTGACACCCGGACGAAGCGCCAAGCTGGAGAGCCATTTAAGCCGCTCATGCCGAGCGTAAACGAACTCACAGAATGGCCTCCGAGGTCGACACCTGTACTCTCACCGCCGGGGGGGGAGAAGGAGAATTCAACGGGCTGTCAAGTGCCTTGCGGGGTCTTGAATGTGGTCATTTATAGGAAGCCGACGCACACACAAAAAAAACAAAAAGAAAACAAGCAGTTGAAGCCATTTTGGCGCTGTCAGAGGGTTTTGTGGCTCTAAAAAGCAGCGGTGATGTGCTCTGACACTCAGGGCCTTGTGCAGAGCTTTTAAGAGCTCTGCGTGGGCACTCGGCATCGCACGCCGCCGAGCGAGACAAAAACCTACCTGTCACCCTCGAAAAACGCCGCCGCCGCTGCACTTAAGTAGATTTCTGACCGATTTCACGCCAGCGGAGGTCTGGAGGTGACTTTGTGATATTTTTGCTGTACAGTACATCTGTTTTTTTGTTTTTTTTCCCAAGCGTGTTGCCAGCCGAGCATGAAGTCAGAGCTCTTTGTGTAAAGTTTCACTGCTCATATTATGAAAAAAGAAAACATTTCATTGAAAATTTCGCTTAAATATTTTTTTTATCATTCTTCGTTCTGCAAATTACTGTTGAAATTGATGCAAAAAATAAAAAGTTGAATCATTTGCTCAGGCTCAAACCAGACCATTTTTTTAAAATATATTTCACCACAACGTGAAAGACGCTGGGGAAAAGAAAAAAAAAAAAAAAGCAGCCGGCAAAAGGGAAGACAATCCCCTATTAAACCTCCCCCGCCGACATCCTTCCCATCCCTCCCTCCCCTGTTCCCTCCCCCTCCTCCCGCCGTCCCCTCGCTACCTTTATTTGCTGCCCTATTAACAACTGTTACTGCGGCTTTAATTACGCCCCTGTGATCTCCGAGAGTGGCGGGCACATGTCATCTCCCTCCCGGGGGAGCCCGGCTAATTACCGGCATCCATCCGAGGGCCCTCGCCGCTGCTCCTCGGTCGCCGTGGCGATAATCACAGCGCCGCTGCAAACATCTGTTCTCTGGACCGCCAGTCCAAGTGGCCTGGGCCTGTCGCACCGTG
Organism: Nelusetta ayraudi; assembly: GCF_046127955.1. Classification (NCBI taxonomy): domain Eukaryota; kingdom Metazoa; phylum Chordata; class Actinopteri; order Tetraodontiformes; family Monacanthidae; genus Nelusetta; species Nelusetta ayraudi. The sequence goes on from NW_027466057.1 coordinate 1,030,035, forward strand.
CGCTCCTGTGTCAGGCTCGACCTCTGACCTCGCACTTAAGCCCGGGCGGGGATAATTGGTTTGCTCTGAGCAGCGGGGAAGAAGGGAGAAGCCGAAGCCAATCAGTATGCAAAGGGTCATTTGGCCAAAAAGAAAAAAAAAGCATCTTGTATGTTTAGAACATGTGCAGCAGTGTTTTTACTGTAAGTCTGTTTTCTCTCTCCCACCAATTTTGACCTCAAAATAAGATGAATAAACTCCTTTTTAAACTTTTTAACACATAAATTGTAAATAAAGATCCATAAAATTCCATAGATTTATGTTTACTCCGGTTTTCTCATCGACTGACACACTTTATTTCCATGTTTCCATGTAGAATCAATGAATTTTTTTTCAGGAGAAATAATTCTGAATTTATGCTCCACTGACTAGAAAAATACAAAAAATGAAACGGATCATCAGTCTGTGTTCTTCAGTCATCAAACTGAGGTTTGAAATCTAGTCGATGGACTTAAAACAAACCAAACTGTTACCTTTGTTTTTGCTGCACTCTTTCTCCCCAGGCCTGCGGCCGAGGCTCAGAACTCGAACATGAAGGGAAACATCTCTTTCTTAAAAAAAAAGAAAGAACAAAAAAAACATTGTAAATGGACGAGTTTTCTAAACCAGAGTGGCAGAGCTAATGGCCTGGTAGAAACCTGTCTAGCTTCATACAAATCTCTCCGAAAAAAATGTAAAAAAAAACAACAAAACTTCTGCTTTTACAATCCGTGGCCAAGTTTTTTCGTGGGAAGGCGTCGCAAACGGAGCGGGAGCCTAAATTAGCGAGCAATCAGCGTTCAAATCCTGCGAGACTATGAAGCCATTTCCTCCTTTCTCGCTGATGAGACCCCGGTGGCGGCGAGTTTTTGGCCCGCGGCTCGCCAAAACTTTTTTTTCCCATAATGAGAGCGCTTTGGATGTTCTCCGCGAGGGAAAGGGGGGGGGGGGAGTGGGGAAAGGGGGATTAAGTGCAGGTACAGCGGATGACGGGATCGGTAGCTGCTCTAAATAGAGACACGTTTGCGTATCTGCAGCCGACGAGGACGCAGCGCCGAAACGCCTCCCCCCCGCCACCCTCCGAATAATGAGAAGCTTCTCTGATCAAAGCGACGCAGGGGAAGGGGATGTGTTTAAGCGGGTCAGAATCTTTAAAAGCTGTTTTATTTATGCGCTTTTTGAAAAGAAGAAAAAAAAAAAAGGAAGTCGGAGTCAATATTTGGCAGCTGTGACATTAACGAGCAACGCATTATGAGGGAGGCGTCAGCGGCGGTGGGATTCATAAATATGCATAAAGATATTAGTGGGGTGTTAACAGTAAGCACCTGTCTACTTAACCGGCAGAGTGACTTCACCAAGACCCTCCACCAGCACCACCAGCAGCAGCGGCAGCAGCATCCCGCTTCCTCCCGGAGCCACATGTGTCCTTCTTTACTTAGCCGGTGACACTGACAACCTGCACTTGGAGAGAGGGGAGGAAAAAAAAGAAAAAGAAAAAAGAAAACGGGAGCATGTTTTCAGAGATGTCAAGTGGTGAAGGCTCAAGGTTAGAGTTGCTCGCCGGCTGGCACGCAGCGACTCAGCCTGCCTGCCTCTGCGAGTCTGCGAATGCTGGGCTATCTACATTGGCAAATTAATAATGCATTTTCATATTTTTTCCCCCTCCTCCTCCTCCTTCTTCTCCCCCTCCACCGCCTCATCGCAAGATGCGGGGAGCAGCGCAGCATCTGTCAAGCCGGTTTCCAAACTGTCGAAAGTCAAAGGGGTTACGAACCTCTCCCCCCTCTCCCTCCCACCTCCACATTTTGTCAGGGAGAAGTGAGAAGCTGTCAGGGGTATTAGCATTGACGGCGAGGGCTCCTCTACAGCTGGCATGTGCATAATGATGTCAGAAGTTTTTTTTTTTGTTTTTTTTTTTTCTTCTCAGAAGAGGTTAATCGTCGCGCTTCGTCCCCTCTGATGCGAAATGTGCCGCTTGTTAAATGCAATTTACGTGCGTCAAATTAGGTTCGATTCAACTTTTTTTTTTAAATTTCATTTCATTTTTTTTTTGTGCATCGGATGCAGGACAGTACTTTAAACGAGAATTGAATGATAGAAATCGACAGGAAATTATTTTAAAAAAAAATAGCTTTATCTCCCCATCCATTAGATTTGCTTTACAATGTTTTTGTTTTTTTTACAATAATATTTGAATCTTAAACATCCTTCCTTTACTCATTTTACATTTTTGATGTCACAAAGGGCACTCATACCTCACTGGTGACTCTCTTGCGTTTTTTTTAACCCAAAATTCAGGCAGCACAGTCTCACCTTCTTGGAACAAAATCCAATATACTGCACCACAACAAGTTTGTTTTTAAATGATAAATATGTTGTTTTATTTAAACGGATGAAATAAAAACTATCAATAATGCAATTGTGCATTTCATAGTAAATGTCAAAACACAAAGTAGCCAGCACGTTCCTGTTCCTTCTGTCCTTCTTCAGAGCCGTCCTGAGCCGTGGCGCCGCTGAGGGCTGACAAAAGCAGTACAGTGACGAGTGGAGGGAGGGAAGGAGGGAGGGAGGGAGGGAAGGAGAAGCGAAGGGAAGCGAAGGCCGTCAGACTGGAGTCCACGTCCTCGTCAGGTAGCTCCAGCGCCAGCGTCACAGCCGATAGGACGCCTGGACTCAGACGGGTGCAGGACAAAAGGTGCCGTTGTTTACCGCCACGTTCTGTCTTTCTCCCTCCCTCCCCTCCGATAGTGGAGACGGGGGAGGGGTTGGGGGGTCTCAGGGCGACGGTGGGTCAGTGCCCAACAAGCTGTGCTGAGAGGTTGTGCTTTCCCTTGTGTTTCTTTTTTTCCCCCCACCCTGTCCTGCACCAGGTGTTGTGCTGCCTGGAAGAAGAAAAAAAAAGGAAAAGGAAAAAAAAAGGCGCCATGCAAACTACCTACGGCCGCGAGGCAAAGAGGCGCTTGCAGGACAACGAGGTGTGTAAACAGGTGGCCCGCCTGCCGCCTGCCGCCGCGCTGGTGTCACAGGCGACCCCTGCGCCCGCCCACCGTGCCTTTAAAATAACTTTGACGAAGGCAAGTAGCGCGGAGTGAACTTTTGATTTGTGGCACAGGGCGCCCGGCTCGCGTGGGTCTCGTTGCGGCCTTTTTACGCTTTACTGCGAAACCCACTTCAAAGTCAGAGACAAATGTGTAAAGTCAGGCTGAGGTGGTTAAAGGTTTTACGGAGGTGTCCTCGGTCGATGGGTGTTGAACTTGAGCCCGTCTTCAGATCAAACATGTTTAACACTGTCAGCATGCAACGGGAGAGCCCTTCCCATCCTTGCCACTGGTCAGGGTTGCCAGGTCTGGGATGGTTTTATATATATATATATTTATATACATTGCACCATTATACAAATAAATTCTTTGATGTGATTTCCTGTACTTTTTTTTACATTCTGTCTCTCACAGTTTAAGTGTACCAATGATGAACATGACACACCTCTCATCTTTTCAAGTGGGACAACTTGCAGAATTGGTAGCTGCCAAATACTTTATGCCACCCAGAGGCTGTGAGCTAAAACGCACTGACTGGCTAACAAATTGTCCGGAGAGGTGCAAGTCTGTCACTCCTCAGTCACTCCTCCTTTAAAAGTCTCGCTAAAGTCTTTTTGTTTCTGAGTTTTTGCTAAAGTCTTCTGCTGCTTGCCTGGCTTTTACTAATTGCCCTAAAATGTTGTCCAACATTTCCATTGGGCTCCCTTCGCCAAACAACGATCCCTCCCGACCGCGCCGCTCATCAAAACGCACACCCTTGGCTCGGATGGAGGGATCGTCTGCACTCGTTCGCTCCCCTCCGCCCGTCTGTTCTTTCCTGTGTTCTGCTCAGCGAGGCCTCATGGGGGACAGCTGGGAGCCAACCTTCTCAGACTGCGGGCTAACCTTCATGTTCGATCAATAAGTCTCCGCAGAGGCTCCGTCTTTGTTTTTGTTTGTTTTGTGCTCCTGCCGCTTGCCGCGCTACTTACATCGCGGCTAAGATGATGAAATTGATCAAGCCCGGCACTTTTAGCCTCACAATGGGGCGGTGTGGAAAAGCGCGCAATACATGCAAAGGGGCTTGACAAAAATAAGTAAAGTAAATTTTTTCAACCAGGTGAAAAATTAAGCAATGCCAAAATCTCATCAAATCCCCAAATAAATCTGTCTTCGGCCCGAGATGTCTTTCCATGTAACATTTCAAGTTATTTTATTTATTTTATTTATTATTATTTATTTTATTTATTGTTAATATTTACAAGTATTTTCTTATAAATCATTTTCCTTTTTTTGTGTGATGAAACCAAGGAGCAACTTCTGCTCGCTGCCCCCGAAGAAGGAGAAGAAGAAAACAGGAAGTGACGTTCAGCCCAGAAGCTGCTGCTGCCGCAGCTGCTTCTCAACAGATCCACTTATGCTGCAGTAGCGGCATTTCTATAGCCGTACACAAGAAATCAAACAAATATGTTTTTTAGATTTTCTCTCTTTTTTTTCCCCAGTTGATGACATGTCACTTGACTCCTGAATGGCAAATGTTTAATGCCACTGAGAAGTCATTATTGTCACACCGGTGTCGACACTGAAATAGCAACCTCGAAAAGAAAATCATTTGATTGGTCGACTTCAATGTCATCCAATCCCAGGTCGCAGTTCAGCCTCCTGAAAGCTTCTCAGAAGACAAACATACATGAGATAAAGCCAACTGATTCAGGCGGTGCCCATCCGTCAATCCATTGTGCTGGGGTCAGTCACGTGATACCCATCAACAAACACCGTTGACCAGGAAGCAGGACCGAGCCAAACTGACACAGCTCAACGATTTGTTCCCCCGCCTCACCCTGAGAAGAAAATGCTGCCAGCCTCCAGATTTCCATCTCCTTAGTAGGAGAAAGGCCCCCTCTCCTTGCCACCCCCCACAACCCCCTACCCATTTGCACAACCCCCACCCCCACCCCACCACCCCGTCCTCTGTCCTCTTACCTTCATTACCCATTTTTTTTGTTTATGCTTGGGCGCAGCCGTGGCTGCCCCTGATAGTTTGAGGTCAGGCGTGACTGGCCACGGGTTACTCTAAATAAATACACATGGACTCGGCAGGAAGGAGCGGGTAGGCTGCGCTTGCCGCTAAATCACCCTTGATTAATCAGCTGGCAGATTCAGGGTGACTCTTTGTGTACACTCCCCGCCGTTCCTTCCCCCAAGTTGACCCTTCGCTCCAGTTCCCTCACGCCCCCACCCTCACCCTCTCGCCCCCGCCCTCCTCTCGGAGCCGCGGAAGGTGATGGAATCGGGCCGGCGTGGAGAAGCGAGGTGCTGGCTCCTCCTCCGCTGGCGGACGCTGCCGTGCGCACCAGGCGGGACAAACGCAAATGTGACTCAAGGCAGCCTGTCAGCAGATACCGGGGACCAACAGGTCCTGTTTGAGGTCTTTTAACGAGACAGGAACTTGACCTATGGAACTTTTATTTTTATTTTGTCTACACTCAATTCTCAAGCATCCACCTTTTGGTTTGCCTTTTTTAAAAGATATTCCCATAAATTCCACATCATGGACTTGTTACCGTGAGATGCATCAGTTGCGGTGGCAAAATGGAAGCTATTTAACTGCCTGGCAAAAAAACAAATGAGGATCATTTTCTCCATTCTTTTTCTTGAGAACTTCAGCAACCGACTGGGTTTCCGGCGGTTCTTTGCTTTAAACCCCCCAAAAAACACAACAAAAAAAATGAAACGCCCAACCGACCGAAAGCATTGATTCCCTCACCCTCTGTCCATCTCTCCCTGCTTCCCCCACCCTCAACTTACCCCTGCACCTCCATCAAAACAGCGCACGGGGGGCCAACACCCCCCACCCCCCAACCCTTACACTCGGCTGCCGTCATTAAGGGGCGGTGTTGTTCTCTCACCCGTCAGCTCCACTCCAGCATGGATCAGTAGAGCTTCAGCTGGACCATGCAGACCCCTGTCACTAACCCTGATCGCTGAACCTCTTCTTCTTCTTCTTCTTCTTCTTCTTCTTCTTCTTCTCACCGCCCTGCCCCGCCCCGGCCTGGCCTTCAGGCTCATGCCGTCCCCTCATCCACCCCCGTTAGCTCCCCTCTCCTCTCCCCCCCCCCCGGCTCTAGACCTAGCCCCCGGCCTCGGCCCCCTGGCCCCTGCGCCTCTGTTGCCCCCAGCATGGATGGACCTATCCTCGGGCAAGGTGTGGCCCCATGCGGCAGGCCTGTCCAGAATACAACTTATCAGCTCTGATCGCCGCAATAGACTCCTACTCAATCCTGCTGCCCTGAGGGGGCCGGTCGGGAGGCGGGAGCCGGCGGAGACGAATGGAGGGAGAGCGGGAGCGAGCGGAAAAAAGTGGGGGAAGTTGATGAGAGGAAAGGGGGGGTGAGCGCAGAGGAAGGAGAGGCGGCGGCAGGCAGCAACGGGGGTTGGTAGGGATGGAGTTTTGCCCGGAGGCAGGGATGAGGCAATGAGTGCCCCTCAAAAAAACACGCTGGCAGTTGGAGACCACCACAGGCACGGCTGCACAAAGAGAACACGGGGGCCTTTCAGGTGCGTGTCAAACACTAAGCAGCGGGTTCTCTGTTCTCCGGTTCGGCCTCCGCGGCGACATGCGCTCGCCGCCCTGCGGACTGCCTACGCAGAGGCCGAAGCAGACAGCTGAGCTTTTGTTTTGATGAATGTTTGATTCTGTAAGCTCTGCTCGTTCTTTTTTTTTTTTTTTTTAATTTATTTATTTTAGGGGGGCGTTTGATGTAGTACTCACACCCAATTCTATTCAGTGCATTACTGTCCTTCACTGTCATTATCTTTTCTTTTTTTTTCCATACACCCAACTCAAATTGGCCTCCTTATTTGCTGGTGTCCGACGGCCAGTCCAACAGATTGCCTATCTGTTGCCCGGATTCAAGTGCAACACCAAACCATATGCCACCAATTACTGCAAATTACCTTGGATGCAGATTATCATCGCAGAAAAAAAAAACTATTCCGTATGAGTCTCAAGTATCATTAATTCTCCAGGGTGTTTTGTTTTTTTTGTGCCTTACAAATTGGCAAGGACTCACCGTGGGCTGTTTGCTTGGTTTGTTGTCCTGGTTGCAGACGTTGTAATCGGGCCTCAATAATCACACTTCCAGAAGCGGAATGAGCCCGGGGCCTGCGCCAAAGGGCCCTAATGTGTTTGGAGGGAGCTGGCGCCATGGGCAGCTCGCCGGCAGACACGCGGCATCGGCAGATGGGAGCTGCCATTAAACACGGACAGTCGGTCGGTGCAGTCAATCGCTGAGCAATATGCTGTGCGCAGGAGGGGAAAAAATGTGTTTCCATTATAAAAGATTTAGTGCAGAGTGCAGGCGTTGGCTTCATTCATCCCTTCTGGTGTTGAGTTGCTGCTGTCTATCTGCTTTTTTACCGCCGGGTAAAGCTAGCTAAGGCTAGCGTGTCACAATTAGCCCTCTGTCAATTTAGGCTAGCATTCATTTGTTAGCTTAGTTGAGCCGAGTCCAGCGGTGTCTCAGTGAGCAAATTCTTTTTGCTCCCACAGTGAAACACCGAGCAACGTTTTGTTTTTTTTTTTTTGTTCTGCTCCATTTCTCCTCTGCTGCCTATTTGCTTCCTCGTCCCTGTGATGCAATCGCACATCCTATCTCCGCGTTACAAGAATTTAGGTTCCCTGGCTCCAATCGTTTCCTGTTCCACTTCCTGACTGGGGCGGCAGTGTGTGGCAGCCACTTGGATGGCATTCTGAAACCCTTCAAGCCTGTTTCGGCTGATGTTGAAGAGGGGATGAAGTCATACCCAGCAAATGCAAAAAAGTGTCTTCGACTGTTTTCAAAAATAACCAAATAGTTACCTAAATCTGATTTGGATCAATACATGAGCCTGGAAAGACATTGGTGGCAGAATCAACTAATGAGAGACATACTGCGTAGGGGTGTGAATCTTTCACTCACAAAACGATCTGATTCAGATCTCGAGTCACAAGCTACGATCCGATTCAGGGACGATTCATAAAAAATAGTTAATAATTTGGTATGATTCGATCCGATTTGGTTCAGTGCGATTCAATACAAATAGACAATTTAACCCCAAGTGCTTATTTTTACTTTACCGATCTTTACCGATCCAGGGCTCCATCAATCGATGCACTCGGATCTCATACGTCACAGACCGATAACCGATTCAAATCGGTTTATCTTTACACCACTAATACTGCGGTTTAGCAGAAAAACAGAATGTAATAGAGGGTCCCTAAAATCAATTTTTAAGGAGTTTAATGAAAAGATTAAATTAAGCAGCATTCCCCAGAAACAGTGGAAGATTATTGTTGCTATTTTCTGAGTGCATTGGGAAGGTTGTGTTGTGTATGCTGCTTGGCTTGGACGTCTCTTTGTTTTTTTTCTTACAAACTGCAGCATGTTTTCTAAGAGTTGAAGTTGTAAAAGTAATTTGGGACATTTTTGTCAATACACATGAGTTTTCCCCGATTCAAAAAAGACCTTTATTTGTTTTGTTTTGTTTTGTTTTTTTCATCCACAAGCTTTTCACGAGCATTTCATTTGGTGCACAATAGGTTGCCCGGCCTCTTTTTTGATCTCAACAAAAGTGAAGGTGACTCTTGAGCCAACCTGACATTGTACGTGTGGCAAAGTCATCCACTACATCAAGCCATCAACACTTTGCAATCAGACTTTCAATTTCAAAAAAAGCTACTTTGTAAAATCGTAAATCTTCCTCGGGAGGGCCCCCGAGAGAGGCTTTTGTGTTTTCCTTTCTCTAATTGTCCCGTGTCTCTGGATCGTAAATCTCTCAGGGAGGAGCCATTAGTAAAAATGACTGTTCGGGACTCTGCCGCGGGGACGTCGCAGGTCTGCCCACGTATGCACGTACGCACACGCCGAGAGGATGTCCAGATACTGGCTCCAGAACCCGTGTGCACACAGATGACAGAACGTCTGGCTGTCTGCAGCCTTTGCTTTTCATGTCGGCTGCCGGCCGGCCGCTATTTGGGATTTCTGTGGCTTGAATGGTTTCCTTTCAAACTTTCAGAAGAATTGAATTTTCACGTAATGGGCTGCGCCAAACGTCATTGTGTTTTGTTTTTTTTTTTTAGTTTTTTTTAGTTTTTTTTTGCTGCTGCGTTCTGGCCCTTTGCTCACGGTTTACAATGTGATCTGTTTCCTCTGCTCACGTGCTCGGTGCCCTGTGCCGAGGCACCGCGCTAGACATAACACATGACTGGCAAAGGTCCGCTGCAGACAAAAACAGTGGCTGGCATCAAACAGAGTCTGACCGAAGCAGCGCTTTAAAGTGCCGCGCACCGAGCCTTTAATGACTTGCAGGGCGAGCAAGTGCTGCAAGTAGTGCGTCTCAGTGGTGTGTCTCACGTGTTTACGACTTAACCCGGAGTGAAGGCCAGCTTCTTCTTTTTTTTTTTTTTTTTTTTTTTGCGGGGGCGTGGGGGCAACGCGGAAAAAAAAGACTTACTCACAATCGAATATCCTGCCTGTAAGTGTTTCTCAGCCAGTTTGTGTAAATAGGATCCAGTCGTCCCGGCAGTAAAACGGTTTCCTCTAACAAGCGCTGCGGCTTGCGGACGAGCATCGTCAGCAGGGACGCAGCGGGGGTCACGTGCAGGAGGAAAAACACAGGCAGGCCCTGGGCGGAGGAGGTTGCTGTGACAAACAGGCGTTCAATGTGGATTCATTATCTTTTCCTGCGGCACTTTTTCCGACTCGCTCAAACCTTCCCGCACTTCGCCAGACAAGTTATTCTCTCCGTCAAGTGGACAGCTAATTGTTGCCTTTACTGGGATAATCGCTGCAGGAAATATCATCATTGGGCCTCCGAATTTAGCAGCACAGGTGTGGTGGTGGTGGTGGTGGTGGGGGGGGGAGGGATTTATGGCTAATCTAATCCTCCCTTATTATTCCTATAAATCCTCAAACGAGGCAGGGAACAGAGGTGTGCGTGACCTTAACCGTTTCATTAAATCTAATTAAAGCGGAGTGACATTAAAAGTCATCATCTCCACTCTTTCCGTTCCCACTAACTGCGGATCAGACACGGACGGCGGCGGCGGAATCCTCCTCGGCGCTAAACACACGCGCCGCGTACAGTATTACGGAGTTAATGGGACATATAATTGACGGCGAGCCATAGGAGGTTAATAATAGATGCTTAATTGACTCCTATCAATTTGTTACAGCGAACGCTCTCCGTCTGAACGTCGCGTGCGGCGAGCAGATGAGGGATCGCTGCTCCTCACAGCGCGGGCAGATATACGAGATGTTATGACTGGAACTTTTATATGGCCGCCGTGCGAGCTACGTAGCGTGTGTGAAGATTTTTACAGAGAGAAGTATTCAATCATTCCTAAACATATGCAGCAATGATATATATATAATATATTTGTGTTGATTTATTTTTTTCATGATACATTGTGTGGAATGCACTGTAGTTTAGAACTTGACAGCATCTTGTACTATTTATGTATATATGTATATATGTATATATATGTATATATTTATATATATATACAGTATATTGCATCACTAGATTAGTAATTGTTATTTTTAATATGAAGTCCAGCACCACCCGTGATCTCAAATGCAGGATAAGTTGTAATCTTACCATCAGTGATAAGATTCCTTTGTGTCTGGTGAGTGATTTGAAGTCAGCATCAAGTGCAGTGAAGGCTTCTGGGTAAAAAGTCAGACTGGAGGCATGTGCTCTGAGCCAGTGAGCTTTTGCTGTCAATTTAAGTGCTTAAATAATCTAAAACTTTATTGATTTTGTTAATTTAGTCATTTAACCTCAATTTGTACCGGCAATCGGGGTCTCGATCTCAAGAGAGGCCTGTCCTTTTATTTATGGCACACAACAATTATACCAAGAGGCTGCACTTCACCAGGTAAAAATCCAGCTTCCTGCCAGCAAAATTTGTGGATTCGCTCTCTGGAACTGCTCCGCGCATTCCTGATCCATGCATGGGAAAGCTTTCCCACCAGGCCACGGCTTTGTCCACCGGCCGACCGGGAGGAAGTGACAGTTTATTTTCTCTGACGCCACCAGACTCGAACACGTCAGGGACTGCGGCCCCCTTGGCGCGTACCAGTGAATACCCGCCCACGTCCAGGCTCCTCTGGACGCCTTCCACTGTTTATACATATCTGTTTCACCTTTTTCCTCCTCAAACAATTAGAGTGCAAGCCGAGAGGAAATCCGTCCTGGGAGAGCCTCGGTGCGCACTTTCCAGCGAATGGGCCTGGGAGGACGCCACTGACACGAACACGGGTCGGGGGAAATGTGGGTAAACACTGTGCATCCGTGCGTAGAAACAAAAAAAATACATTTTTCTTTTTTTGTCTACAGATGCATTAAAAACCAAAACATTTTTGTGCCTTTTCAACATGTTTTTTGTCTCACCGACGCATCACTCGCCTTTACCAGACTGGAATAGTTTGAGAGCAGGCTGATCGATGCGATGGAGCTCGCCGGAGATGCCTGGATGGAGAAGGGAAGGTGTCGGAGGGCCTCGAGGATTAATCATAGCAATTATTGGAAGTGTTTTTTTTTCCGGCTGACGCCGCTAGATCAGAGCAATATATCATGGCCGGAGCGCCGTGCTTATGAGTTAGTGACACGGGCTGAGTGGAGGACGCTGAGCGGAGGGAAAAAAAGAGGGGAAAAAAATTAGCAAAGTTGCGGCGTGTGAAAAATGAAGCCGTAAGCAGCCGGCGCTTTGTTATTCCTAAGAATCCGTTTCAGGAAGTCGGGCCCTTGTCTTTACTGAAGCAATAAATTCTTCAACAAAGGTCACGGCTTTTGTCCATGCTCGCCGTGCGTTCACAGTTGCTCGGGAGATAAGTGGCGGAGAGCAGCTGAGTGGTATTTTACATCCGTCAGAACGCAGATTGCGAGCCACTCGGATTCACATGCAGCTGCTGGAGGTTCGTCCTGCAGCGGGACAGACGGCAGCTACGAGGCTCTGGTGGGCCTGAAGAAGCTTTTATAAGCTCCAGCTTGGTGATTATTTTTGACATGTTTCATTTTCAGATAATCACCCAACTCTTAGCACCTTTATTCTGAAAGAATCAAATTCACTGTTATATCTGTGTTGTTTCCCATTTATCTCCGTCATCTATTTTTGTCCTGTTTTCGCTTTGCGACGTCTCTGTTCTGTTCTACTTTTTCTTTCCTCCCGCTTTCGGTGGAAGAGCGGCATCCGCCTGTTTGTGCGCCACTTACTCACACGCTGCGTTCCTCCTTCTCCGTCACGCTGCGTGTTCGCCGGCCCCGCTTCCCGCGGGCACTCCCTTCCCTCGCTCCAGATCAAATTGGGTCGGCGACGCCGTAAACAAGGCCGCCGCCGCCTCTCCCTCTGTGGAAGCTCTCAGGAACATCAGAGGAGGTCCCGGGGTCTCTGACGTCTCAGACTGCATCAGCTCCTCTGGGCAGCCGTCCATTTGGCTGGGAGCCTGCTGCCCTGACCCTGAACCCAGCGCTCCAGGGGTGAGCCAAGGGCCAGCAGAGGCTGAGGGCGGGTGCGGCGGCGGCGGCGGCGGTGGCCGAGGTCAGGATGGGGTGGTGGCGGCGGCGGTGGTGGTGGGTTGAGCTATTAAACACAACAGAGGAAGGCCCATCAGGATGTGTCTTTTATAGCTGGCTGGTACTTGAAGGCATCAAACCCCCGACTCCTAAAAGATGAGAGCCAGGCGCAGCGGAGCAGCAGATGAATCCTGTAAGGTTGGAAATGATGGGGTCAGTCAGGTGGTGCGAGTGGGGCGGGGCCGCGGGGGGGGGAACGGCTTTTTATAAGGTGAGGACGGGTGAGGCTGGTGGGTCAGCGCAGGGTCAGGGACTCCACTCGGCTTCCTGCTTCATCCGTTAGCGTCTTTACAGGGACGGCGTCGCCCGGCGCACATTTCCATATGTCTCAGAGCATGAAGGGCCGAGCCGCGTTTGTTTTGTCGTCAGTTCAGCAGCAGGATCAATGCTCTTAAAGTGTGCATCGATTAATATCGTGCTCGCCCATCAGTGTGATGAATGGAGCGGAAACAGAACCGACCGGGGCAGCTTAGCCGCATAAGAAAATCTCACACTTTGACAATCTGAGCCAGTCGAGTTTTTCTTGCAGCCTTGAAAACATTTCCTTGTGCATTTTTTTAAAACAATATAACACATTTTGTCGCTTGGTTCATCCAATGCTGCTCACAACTTTCACTCTCTAATGGAGTGCTAAGGATAATAACTGCAGTTCCCATTTACCCTTCCTCTGGTTTCGTACAGCTGAAAAACTTTCCAAACAATGTTCCAGGTTCACACTGCTGCTTGAAAAGTCGCATCCAAAACATGCTAGAAAGAGTAGCGTGTGAGCTCAACTTTTTAGCATATGATAATTTAAAAGCATTGTCTCGGTTTTAAACTAACATATCATATTTTAAGGGCATAACACTTCATACATAACACATCTCAATTAATATATTCCTCAGTTTTCCATTTACCATCTTTTTTGTCTTAGTATTAAGACAACTTCTATGGATTAAATTTGTAGTTTGTAGTAAAACGCACCCCAATGACCCTAAAACCTCGGCCTGTTTTACAAACCTCCTCATATAGCGAGCTGACATTTTAAACCCTGGCATCACCAGCACCATCATCATCATCACCAGCCTCCAGATGACCCCGGCCCACTGACACCTCCCACCCTTCCACAACCTCCGAGATTCCCTCCAACCCTCCACCACCCCCACCCCCACCCCCTCCACCTCAACACCGTCTCCATTCTTGTTTGATTTTTTATTGCAACCCTCCTGCGGGGACTTGAACTTGTTGCCCCGCCTGAACTGGGGTGACAGCTCACTAAATCACCGCCTTTTAGTGGCGCTGCCCCCCCCCCTCTTTTTTTTATACACTTTAATCACCAGACTGCAGTAACCGGCAATATTGGGCCCTGTGTATGGAATTTGCCTCATAAAAAGAGGGGAAGGTGGAGGCCGCTGATGTGCTTCTCATGCTGGAGCTCGCTGGGAGAATTCATCTCGCGCCTGCAGAGATGTCGGAAGGGAAGGGGCGGGTTGAGGGGATAAATGGGGGGGAGGGAGGGACAGCGTGAGGGGTAAAGGGTGGCGGAGGGGTGCTCTCACTCTTTAGGCTGGCAATCAATTGCGGCGGATCAACAGGTTTCAGGCTGTAAAACTTGAGGCCGTCTCCTAGCGGGCCGACAGTTTCTCATCCAGTGTGGCCCCCGCTGCCGATGCTGCTGGCTGGGAGGCCTTGGATTTTGTTTGTTATTTATGGTTTAGTCACAGGTTTGGAAACGGCTCCGCATGATCGGAGGCCGTCTCTCACACGTGGTCTGTCGAAAACGGTTAACCCTCTGTGGAGACGGTGCCGCAATGAGAGCATGACCCTTTCCCAAATCCCCGGCTTTTACTTTGTTTTATGCTAGACTGTATTGAATCATTATTAATTACCAAGATCTTCAGAAAACAGCACAATTAGCCTCAGACTTGTGCATACATCTTGTTTTTAACATTTGGAGGACACAAAACACAACATCTGCGTGTTTGGAGATGTTTAGAAAACATTGCTCAAGTCATTTTTCTGCCAAATACTGGACCTTTAATTTATTCCTGCCATGCTCTCTTCCTCCTCCTCCATGTCCTCCTCCTTCTCACCCCTCTCTGTTTCATCCTCGAAGCTCACCATTAATCCTTGTCCAACCTGAGGAAGCCCACTCGGCGAGCTCAGAGGACGTTTAGAGAGTTTTGTTGACATTGGGCGGCGCGCTAGACAAATTTCCAACCCCTCCACTCAAAAAAACCGCAGGACAAATGGCAGACTCGAGCTCTCTGTGCTCTCTGGCTGAGAGTTTCCTTGTCCGACTGGCCGGCATCCAGCCCAGGTGACGTCTCAGGACTGCGAGACACAAGAGAAAAAAACCCTGGTTACGGAGGGAACGTAAAGAGATGAAAGAAATTGAAAGGGAACGGTTTGAAAGAAGAAGTAGGAGGGCCGCAGAGAAATAAAAGGAAAGGGGAGACCTGCTGAAACTGTGATCAAAACCAGAATGTTTTGGGTCGGATATGTTGAGAAGACCTCAACAAAGGGAGAATAAATCTTTGTCTGTGGCTCGACCTCTTGCAGTGGTGACAGTGTTTGATCTCCAGACGGGAGGAGGAGAACTGATCCGGCTGGATCGTCCGTCCACAGCGGTGGCGGCGAGGAGGGTTTTGGCAAACACGCCCACGACCACAACTTCAGCTGCGGTGGCTCGCTGCATCATTTCGAGGTGGAAACGAACACACGTGACCCGCACGCAGACGCTATTAGCTATTAACCCACGTTCAACGCATTAGCACGCACACACGCACGCAGCGATATGGGGCCCGTTTTGACAAGCGGCGAGTTGACTTGGCACTGGTTGGAACGGCGCGGTCCAAGAAAAGCAAAGTGGACCCGCGAGAGGGCTGGGGCTTTTGTGTTTGTGGAGTGTCACACTCCATCACGAGGGAAACCTGTTACAGGCCCGGGAAGAGCTTTGAAGCTCGGGGAGGGGTGTGTGGGAATCGCCTCTGCGGCTACCTCCGATGTCAGCTCCAATATTTTGATTGCCGACTATTTCCTGGATTTGGGATCGTGTTTGTCGGCGGAGAAGCAAACCCGTCGTGCAGATTGTGTGTCGGAGCAGAGGAGCTAATCACGGCACCCCGACCGCAGAGTTTGGGAGAAAAGTATTTACGCCAGCGTCGGCTATTGTGCGACTTTGAAGCAGAGTTACAACGTGTAATCAGAGGCTCCCTGATGAGATTCTTTTTTCCTTTTGATTAAATAACGTGCTTCACAGTCACATTACGTATTTTACTGTCACAATTCGAACCAAGAGATGCTTTGACATTTATGCAAGTTTGGCCATAACCATAAGCGACTTTTGTTTTAAGTTTACATCCACAGGTTTAGATTCCATGAACGTGAGACCAAATGGTGTGTTTTCTTTGGATTAATGAAAAGAAGTTCTTTCAGCTTGGGATCCTGTACACGAAACGCTGTTTGGCTGCCTCACAATTAGTGCAACGTCCGCTCTTGTAATGGACCGCATCCTATTGGCGGGAGAGTCACACCGACTAACCACTGCAACCATAATTGTTTGGGTAAGACAAGTCCAGAAATGGGGTAGAGTTTACATTTGAACTAAAAAAGAAATGTTTTTCATATTGACTTTGGGGTTTTTGGTTGGACTAATCAGGAAGCGATCGCCCACAAATCCATATTGACCCTCACTTAGGGGTTTGTTGTGTTTGCCAATTCCAACTTAATTAATAATGTCAGATTCAGGGATCAAACATGAGCTGTGTTTTCAAATTACATTCTTCTAATTACTGCAGTCGATTTCAGTGCAGGCTTGTATGGCGCAATAAGCTCAGCATGAGTTTTTTTGTTTTGTTTTTCCACAACTGTGGTGTGGATTTCTTTTGCAAACCGCCGCCTCCTCTTCTTCGTCCACTACTTTTTTATTGCAACACAGAATAAAGTAAATACAGCAAAGGTGAGAATGTGTAGCACATAAACCAAATGCACTTTATCTTTCTGCCAAAGGTCAATTTGATTTTTTTTTTCAAAATAAATTAGATAATAGAGAGAATTTAATTGGGATAAACTGCAGCACGACCTGGACTTTTTAATGACTTCGGCTCTCTTGTACTCTCAAAATAATGGCTACCAAATCAACTCAGGCTGGATTAATATATAAAATTTAAATCCAAATGGCACTGACTGTGCAGCAAGTCTGAAAATTCCAACCAGACCATCATTTTAACAACCACTCATCTGAACGAAAAGAAAAAAAAAAACAATAAAAAAGCAATCCTGAGGCTTTTTTTTTTAAAAGGCATTTTCCCCATTCATTTTCGTGCTTAATGTTGTTTAGAAGCAAATGGAATGAGGGTAAAAGCCTTTTCTTTGGGGTATTTTAGCAAAAAAACAAAACAAAACCTCAATTACTGTTCGCAGACGGGGGCTGTTGTTCAAGATGGTGCCATGATCAAACACAATTTGGATCAAACCTCGACTTTATTTCACGTTTCTCTCACATTTACAATCAAAGGCCGATTAGCCCCAGACATTAACGAACCCACTAATCCATTTGGGCCTCTTGTGATAACAGTTAATTGTCTGTAAAAATGTGTACAGATCCCCGTTTGGGTTGTTTACTAACTGATTTGGATGTGGTTAGGCCCTAAAGAGGTATCATTATGTTGATAGTTCTTTGGAAAATGAGCCCCTGATAGTGGCACCGCCAGAGACGAATTGAGCTAAAAATGCACCAGACTGCAATCAAGCATTTCTCCACTCGAGCGCAAATGTGTCACCGGTCTACGATAACACTTGGCTGTCATCGGCCCTGGTTGGGCTGCTGCTGGAATGAACGTGACTTTTTCCATGTTGGCCACAGCATTGCAGTGGCATTTTCCTTCCTTTCCTGCGCAAGCCTCTGATATTTTTGGTCTGTTAATTCATACTGTGAGGTCCAGGAAAAAGAAACGGCGCTGCCAGATGTTCCCGGGCAAACAGCACTAATTTGGCTCTCTTGTATCCTCTGCCTCATGTTTGTGGCTTAGTCGAAACTTACATCCAAATTACAGTAAAATTCAAATCCAATTTGTGTCCTGGGTAAAATCAAAATAATAACCCTGCGCCGGCTCGGGCCACGGCGGGGAGTTCTGTTTGACATCAGGGATGTTAACCTAAATGAGAGGATATTTGGGATTACGGCGATAAAGTCTGCTCTTTGCATGACTTTGTGCCACATAGCATAAAGGAAAGTCTCATGAATATTCACGTCAATTTTCCTTCAAAAGACGGAGCGTGAGGACACACAGGGGTGCCGCAAAGGATGCAAGTCATTTCTGACATTTGTTTTTCCTAAAGTTAATTCTTGACATAAGCAAGATGTAAAATATTACCCCACGGGGTAACGTTCAGTCTTGTGCCTTGCAGTATAATGTTAAAAGTATGTTGTGATGCTAAACCCCCTATTTGAATCAATTTTAAAGGCTGTACATCAGAACTTGCTGAAAAGACACAAGCTTGTTTTTGTTTCCATTCCGACTGTGTCCTGTCTAGTCAATGAAAATAAGTCACGTTGTTTATCGTGAAGACAACCCATAATCCACTGCTGCTGTTCGCTCGGAAGCGTTCCCAACCCACTTTGTTACTATGCAGCATATGAACTCGCTTTGTCATGTTGCTGAAGGGACCAGAAGCCTGCATGCATGTGCGTGTGTGCGCGCGTGTGTGTATTCCGGCCACTCGGCGTTCAACCTTGGCCGGCCCGCTCTGACACGCAATTTATGGCGCCGTGATTTGAAGCCTTAGTTTCTCATTACGCCCAAAGTTTTTGTGTCCTTGCGCGACAAAAATTAGTTTGTGTGTCCGTGTAAATCACCTGTCATATGCACACGCTACTTTAAGAAAAGGCCAAGGGTGTCATTTGATTCCTGCTGCCTTGCTCTCATATTTATGCGTCTCATATTCACGTCCGTTGGCCGCGTCTCGGCGGGGCTATCCATCAACACTTTTTATCCCCATTGCGCCAACAATACGGACATAAAATGCTTTTTCCCCCAGTGTCAGCACAAACGCTGCCACAAATAAAACCAGAGTAAAGCAGCTCTTTATTTGTGTGAGTGATATTAAAGCCGATAAGTGACACAATTTGCATTGGTCATATCCTATTGGCATGGGCTTTAATGGGATTTAACAGGATGCTGCCCTGACGCTGCATTATAAAGTATTGCTCACTAAATTGGAAAATGTAGGTGCTATATTAATAAGTTTACACACCTGAAGGACAACCAGACCCAGGGGTCTGTGTGTCCTGCTCACTCCAAGACAAGACCATATTTCACATCACGTCTAAAGGAACATTTAAAAAGTATATCAGTCACCCTGTCAAATGAAATTCCCAACACTTTGTGAAATACCCATTTTCTACCTTTATTTGTGCCATTTTTTACACAGGAGCATGGAATGGCTATAGGGCTGTGGATAGCTGTTACATGTCCGGTGTGTAGTCTCAATAAATAATACATCAACCAAAGTTTAAATTAGTCATAATAAAGTCACACAGAAAACAACAACAACAAATGACTAAAAATAAATTTAAGGTATTTAACTGCAAAGAAATATAAAAGATAAAAGCAAAGAAAAATCTCTCCCTTACTTTTTAATTTTATAGAACATCTCGAAATTAATTCAGAATAATTTTCTATAGGACAATTTGAAGTTACCACACAGAGATTCATATTATCTGTTTGCCTAAATCCACCAACACAAATGTTGCATGTTTAGGTTGTGGATTCTGCCATATCAGGGTGAATAAAAGAGAGGGTGGGGGATGAGGAGGGAATCAAACAACAACAAAAAAGGAGCCTAGTTAAAAGTGATGGGATGAAAACACGTCTCTGCCTATTTTGTACACTCAAACGAAATCAGTTGCCTTTGGCCTGCTTAGGGGTAGGAGGTGAGGGAAGCGCACAAAAGCCACGCAATTATTCTGCTCTGGCACAACAACAGAGAGCAAAGGGAGCATCAAAGGCTTTCCTCTGAGCAAACTCAGGCTCCCTCTGAAAAATGCAACCTGTGTTTGTGTGAATAGCACTGCATGGACTTCTGGTCTTCCCCGGAGACACAGGAGGGAGAAGATGTGTATCACTGTATGGTTCAGGCTTGTGCATCGCTAAACCAAAAGGCAGTTTCATTTTCTACCCATAAATGTTAATGAGTAAGATGTGTAATGAGCCAAATAAGTTTTTTTGTTTTTTTTTTTAATACTCATTTCATATACATATTGTATTTATAGATGTATAATAGAATATTTTGTATAATGCACGAATAATGTTCAATCAATTATATTAGAATTATCAATATTAGCACATACAATGTTTAAAACCAGCTATTTCACAATTGAAAATAAAACGGCTGCCCACTGTCCAGACCTCTATGTGGGCTGTGTTTTGGATCATATGTTTTATGCATGTTATATTGTAATATTGCATTTAGAGAACCAGAAAACGTCACGGCCGATTGAATTTCCATCAGGCAAATGTGAGGACAGCTCTATCTTGGAGGGGTCCTTCGTCAACCCCGGAAGCCGGTGCTCCCATGTGTTGCCAAGCGCTGTCAACTTGTGGACCACAACAGAGAGCACGTTTGCGTTCTCTTGAGTAATAAGACCCCCCCAAAAAAACTAAGAAGATGAACGTTGTCGCATTAATAAGGTAAAAGTGTCTCTCTGCTAAACAGTCTACTGTCACTTTTAATGGCAAATTTTACGTTTGCTATTACGAAGTTGAATGCTGTTTTAAACAAAACTATTGGCATAATTGCAGTACAACCTGATGTATTTCTTTTTCTCCCCGTGGGGATGTGTTCCAATCATGGCCGTATGTATTGTTATGAATGATTTTCAAGTTATCGTTCAAATGTACTGTATGTTGAAACGATGCACACAGCAGGATGCTCCAGACTCAGAGCATCCTCAGGCGCAGAGGCACAATTGCCGCTGCTGCATTTCATGACCACGTCACTAACACCCCACCCCTGATAGTGTACACATGTGTTTCTCAGTGTTTCGTGCATTCTGTAACATTACCCCTGCATTTCTCTTTCTTTCCGTGTGCCAGTGGTGGAAAAGACAGCTGCTACAACATGATGCAGTGTGTCACTGCTGGCCACCGGATCGTAGCCCTGGCCAACCTCCGTCCTGCCAACACAGGTAACAGTAACACCAGCAGGCTTTACGTGATCCACAGAGGGTCGGTGCTCCAATATAGGCCAGCCAGGTGCACTGCTGCGCAGCAGCAAACTCTGAAGTGCGCGCCATGAAAGTACTGCAGAAACGCCCAGTGCTCTAGACTGCAATGATTTACAGTCTTATAAATTTGTTGCTTGAGGTACAAAGAGTGAAGTAAATTATGAAAGCCAAGAGAGGTATCTGTTATGAGATAAGATATTATGGAAGTAAAAACTAAGTGTGTGTCTCTGTAATACCTATTTTGGATGCATACAACATATCCCAACAATATTTTTTATTAATAAAATATTTAAAGTGGACCTACAATATTTAATGGCTTAAAACCACATGACTATGTGGGAAATCTTTATTTATCAATATATATCTGTGCACAATTTTAGTTAGTTAGCAGAAATTAGCGATAATGTAGTTATTCTTCTATCACATTTGCTTCCATTTTGTTTTTCTATGATGATTGTTCCCTATTTCTATCTAAATATTAATAAATTCTGACTTAATGTTATACATTTAGTTCCCATGTTTTGGATGCTCACCAATGAGCAGGCTGAAAACAGTCATCAGTCAACAGCAGTCTTTTACAAATCCTTATATCACACAAGCTGGCTTGTGGTTTATCGGCTTGTGTAACAGTCTTTTCCTGATGCCTCAGATGAGCTGGACAGCTACATGTACCAAACGGTTGGTCACCAGGCCATAGAGCTGTATGCCGAAGCTATGGCCCTGCCGCTGTACAGACGCACCATCCAGGGCTCAAGCCTGAACACTGGCAAAAACTACAGCAAAACAGACGGGGACGAGGTTGAAGACCTTTATGAGCTGCTGCGTCTTGTCAAGGTTGGTGTTTCTAATCCATCAATAGCAAAGAACAAACAAAAAAAGCAAAAAAATTGAATATAGAATATCCATAATTTAATACATAATTTTAAATAATATTGACACAAAGGAATGCTTTTTAAAACCTTTTTTTTTTTGGCTTTATGTTGCATGTTTTTTATTTCATTTGAGGTGTAAATCCTGTTGAAAACGTTATTACCGTGCAAGCCGACTATGTAAACTGACCACTGGGAAGCTCCTTTGAGTGCGCACTAAAGCTGTTATCGTCTTGACTTCGTGCCATCACTGACATATGCTCGACTGCTCTTTAGTGAACAAGCTTTCAGAGCACTACTAAAGTCCTCATGCCGGCTAAGGTTCATGACATGTGTCACACCGTTGAGATGTTTTACAAGTCATTCTCTGCGGATCCAGAGTCACTTAGTGGCCCATCAGCACTGTCTCATAGAGCTTGTCGGGCTTCATCTAGCCCGCTGTACACTAACAGTCCTTAGCACCTATTGTAAAATGCAACTGGCCTATTCAGGAGATTAAAAAGCCATGTTAGTGCTTTTAGCCTGTCATATTTACTGTGTCTTGACTTCATTTTGAAAGCGGAGCAAGGTTTTCCCTTTCATCCAACTCCTGGAAAACTGTTGGCCCATTGGAACTTGTGAATGAAATGTTTAATCTTTGAAGTTGGAGCGAGGTGCCCTTCAACTGGCCGACTTCACAGGAATAACTCACCTGACAGAATATCAGATGCAAAAATTAAAAAAAAATTTATATAAAAAAAACATTAAATTAATATTTCATCAAATAAAGCTTTTGTTGCCAGGATATCAAAAAGTGTTCGTTTGATGCCAAATTATGGATGAGATCTGAGTGGCCCGACACAGCGCAAAAAGAGTGGCTGGCTGTTTTCGAAACGTGGTCGGCGCCGGCTGCCCACCTGACTGCCTGCAGCCATGAGGAAACTACCTGGACACACACACATCAAGCGCCAGAGCAGCAGCCCTCCCTGCTGTCAGCGCGAACCGACTGTGGGATTGATCCTGTGCGCCGCTTTCCCTTTCTCCCATCCTGCACCCTCGACGTGACCCCTCTTATTAGCCGGCGAGCTTCACATTCCCCTTTGACGCGGCGGTGGATCGGGGTTTGTTGTCGGGTTCGAGCTCGGCGCAGCGCAATTGAGAGACAGTGGGAGTGTTGCTTCCTGCCGGTCTGTGCGGAGACATGTTCATCCGGAGCCCAGCGCCGCTCCAGGGCCTCCTGCGTGTCCGCACACCGGCTGGGTGGCAAGGGCCAGTCGGCTCGCCTTCAGGCAATACGCGCGCCATCCACCTGACTTTCTTTGTCGTCTTCTCTGGAGTTGCAGGCTTTGCACGTGTGGCTGCACGAGAGAGCTCTTTTCCTCTGAATATGCAAATATTCACACGTTCCAAAGGAGCCTAATCTCTCAAGCTGCGTTTCCATTACCCCCAGAATTGCTCAAAACCAACAAAAAACTGGTAATGGAAACATCTAAACTTTGAAAAACCTCTCAAATATTGCTAAAAGGTCACTTTTTTTTGCATTTACACGTCAGCGGACCTGACGTACGGGGTCACGTGACCAGTTCACTTCAAGTAAAGATGTGAAAAGTGGAGACATTTCCCTCCACCTCCTCGGTTCAATGCCATCACACAGCTCATTAAAATGTATCCCGGGTCATTCTGAAATTTGGAATTTACAATTCATCTGTGAATTCCTTGGTGACGATCCTCTTCCAGAAATCCCTGATCCGTGTCCGCTCCCATAAGTACCGACTTTGCCTTTGAACTATCACCCGCTGCCTTTGTCTCCTGATGATAACAGCGGCTACAGCAGTGGTGACAACTGAAATAGCTGCTCCAAAACGCAAAGTGTTTTGTACCTCCATCCTCCTCAAAGTGGGGTCTCGTGGGGCGAGATTCTGCGAGAATTACAGCTTCACACCATTCAATGGAAACACCTGCAAATTGCAATTGTAATATGCCGAAATTTTAGAAATATCGCTTTTATTTTGCAAAAAACTGTCATGGAAACGCAGCTACTGATGGGATGCAATGTAGTATCACCACATGGTAGTGAGTGTTCGAATCTCAAAGTGCTGTGAATTTTCTGTTTTCCACGGCTCACCTCCTCTGACCGCCGCAGCCAGATCAGCCATAGATCAGGTCAGTTAGACTCCCGGGGGGGCCATCACAGCAAGAGGACCTCAAACCTGGAGGCAGTATATTCTTCTGATTTCCAGAAACTACAACAGAAAGACGTCATAAAGACAGAGAAAGAAGAAAGAAGTTTTCTCATCGCATCTAATTAATACAAATGAAGCCAGCTGAAGCATTCTGAATGTTAGTAAATCCATGCTAGTCTTTATATACCTTTCATTTAGAAATAACAAATCCTGTTAGACCAAAGAACATTGAAGATCCCCCCAAAAATACAACGAAACGTCTGTCATCAATTTTATTTTCTTATTTTTTGCCGCAGTTTTGATTTAGTTTGGGGAACAGTCTTGAAAAGTGGGAACAAGAGATTAGAAAAGAAAAACCAATGATAACAAGCTGTGAAATCCCTATCACTGTATAACAGAACTGCTTTCGCACTGGAGGATTAAAAAAAAAAAAAAAAAACTCGGATCCTTTCAGAAAAGTGTAAAGAATCTTAAAGATTCTTCCCAGCAGGTTGAATTAATTAGAAGTTGCAAGATTATATTTGGCAAATGACACTTGAGCTGCGATGAAAGAATTTCCTGCTCAGATCTGAAGTTGATGAGTTTTAAGTGCAGCTTTTTTTCCCGCCTCCACCGCAGCCTCCACCTCCTCTCCAGCAACCCGAGCTTGCTGCCGCACCAGTAGCGTGAGCCAACAGTGCCATCTACGGATCAGTCTCAGAACCTGACGGTCCGGTGAGGCTTTCTACTATTTTGACCTCTTCAGAGAGAAAAAAAAATGTTTGGAGCCATTGAAAAGATTCAAAGGAGGAGATCGTATTCTTTAGAGAGGCTTTGATGGAGAGAGTGGGGAAGGGGGCGGGGGGGGGACGGCTCAATTATGGGGTTGGCGGAGGGGGGTGGGGGTGGGGGGGTTTAGTCCTCCTGCAGTGGCGATAGTGGCGGAATGACAATGCGGCGCTATCGTTTGCTCCGGCGCTCTCATCACTCGCAGCGCGTCTTTGAAGTTTGCAACCCGATACACGCGCAAAACGCGACACTCTGCATTCAATCCTGCAACTGTGCCGATTTTTGAATCTGCCCTTTGAGTGTCGGGGAGAGCAATTTTATCTGGCGGCAGCGGCGGGGGGTCAGGTGACTCCCTCCCTCCCTTCCGCGTCACCCAGAAATCAAAATTCATTCCGAGATGCGAGATGAAAATGTGTCATTTGTTTTCTTTTTCCGTTCAATTTTCCCTGGTGCCTCCTCCGTGCGGATTCCGTCTGCACCCTGCCTGCGCGTCCAGACCTCATGTGTTGTCCGCTCCCCCTTCTGCCGTGATCCGGTCTGATGTGTGATACAGATCAGCAGTGTCAGTCACCCGCGGCTGTAACGCCAGTCTCCCCGAAGGCCCGACAGAAACCCCTCATATTAGTCATATCACATCCCTCAAGTCCTTTATCCCTCCCTCCGTGCTCCGTGACCTGACACAGTGGCTCTTTATGCCCCGTGACCCTGCTCGTGTGTGTGTGCGCGCCCGTGCACGCTTGAGTGTTCAAGGTCAGGTCAGCCTGGGCCTCTGTCACACGAGAACAGGTCTATCTCTGTTCCCCTCGCACACCTCTTCCTGTCTTTCTCTTGCCCTCCCCTTCCTTCTTTCAACACGCTGCACTATGAACAAGTGCTTCTCTAAAATAAAGAAAATTAAAAAAAAATGTGAACTGTACTAAACCTCTGGATGCTTTGCACACTGGGCAGCGTTTTTTAAAGAGTGCTTGCTTTGCAAAATTCAATTTACGCGTTTTCTAGCAATAGTATGTGTGTCTGGCCTCTGCATAATCTCCCTGGAGATAAGAAAAGTCCGTCCTTTAGATGGTGTCCATGCTGAAATCCTTGTGTGATGTCATGAAGGGCATTAGTAGCAGGTTAATGACAACAACCCCAGCCAGGTGTTGGCTCTAGCTTTTGAAAAATGTGCAAGCAAAATATCTGTTTAAACTGAAAAGCTACCAGCGAGATTTTTTTTTGTTTTTTTTGCTTGTTAGCTGTATGAGACTGTCCTACTATAGCCTAAATGAAAAATAAATTGGCTCTGGCTTTAATATCTCACCTTTTTATTTAGATGCCAAGATGTATCAGCCTAATGTTCATATTAGCCGTATGTTTGTCTTTTTCTTTTTCTTCTGTTCCGATCAACAAGATAACACACATTTATAGCTGTAGCCAATGTTTAGCTCACTTGTGTGGATTATTTATTTGTTTGTAAAAAAAAATAAAATAAATGTTAATAATGCTCCAGCTGAATCCAAAGCCAATATTTTTTAAACAAGTATTTTTGTGCTCTGCAGACTTCTACACTACTGCTAAATGGAATTTGTTCTTGCACGTTTTCCTCTTTTTTTTTTTTTTTCTTCCCTGTTGGATATTTTACCGTAGCCTTCATTGGGCAGATCATCCTCAAACGCAGCCTCGCAGCAGGCGCTTTGAGCGTCAATGACGGCGGGTTCGCCGACTGTAAAAACTGGAGCACCAGACACTTGATGCGCTGCTAGATAATGTATACATTAATGGAAAAAAAAAACCCTAGCCACTCTTTGGCGGCAGGACCCCCGCAACCTTTGAGCTGATGAATAAAGACAAAGACATTTAAGCTCATTAGAGTGATGAGGAACAATAGATGATATCTACGCACGCGTTCCTTTCCGCCAGCTCTAATTAGCCGCGCGGTGACATCTCTGTCGCGGCGAGACCCGGCTTCCAGAACGATGGAAATGTTACGTTCGGATCTAATTTCCTGCCTTGTAATGCACAAGACTTTTCAGCGGCGTCTTTTCTTTTCTCAGACTCAAAGTTTTCATTTTACTGTGGCTTCAAAAAAAACCCAAATACAAATCAGAGTTTTTTTTTTCCACTGTCCGTATATGGAGATCTTTGAGGATGAAACTTTTATTTTATTATTATTTATAGTGTGGATTTTTTTAGTGAGATAATCCTAGTCTCCTCCGGTATCGACACCGGCAGACGAGAGAAGACGTGGCCCTCTGAGATCTCAGCCCGTCTGAGACTCCAAGCCTCTGTCACCCATTCCTCCCTCTGCCTCGTCTCCCCCGTTTCTTTACTCTCCCGCCTTTCCCAACGCCGCGTTGTTGCGTTGTCACACTTTCATCCAGGCGCCTCCAGAAGGCCGGCACCGCCGTTGTTTCGCCAGCGCCCTACGTCCCGGTGCAAGGAAGGTGGAGGGGGTTGGGGGAAGAAGAGGAGGAGGAGGAGGAGGAGGATGATGATGATGATGAGTAGGAGGAGGAAGGAGAGCCTGGCTGGCAGGCTGGCGGGGGAATCTCCAGTCGAACCAGGAGCTCTGCCGTATCGATCAAGGAGGCGAGGTGTTGCTAGACGCGGCCATTGGGGTGTGTGTGGGGGTGGGGGGTGGGGGGGTGTGAACCATGAAGGGTGGGGGGGGGGGTGTGAACCATGAAGGGTGTGGTGGGGAAGAGGGTCGGGGGGCAATCAAAATCAGAAGCGCAGCCTCCCTGTCTGATTATGGGCACGGCGCAGCGTTAGTCGTTCGTCGGGGCGGTGGGGAGAGAAGCTCAACAGGAAAATGGATTTCTTTAAAAAGCTGCTTAATACATAAATCATGACCTCTGGGGTCACAGCAAGGGTTTAGCAGATGGGATCAATAGCCGGGCTAATGCGAGGTTGTTGGAGCTGGTTTTGCGGCGCGGAGAGAAAAAGCCCTAAATGGTCTTGTTGGGAGCTGCGTATTACGAGCGACGTGAAAAAAACAAAACAAAATGTTGGTCACACTCATTTGTCCGCGCAAATTGATAGAGCTTTATAAAAAGAACAAAACAAAACAAAAAAAATGACCGACACCGATCCTTTCCCCACCAACAGCTGCTCCTCCGTCTCGCCTCCCTCTTTGGTGAGCCATTGTTATCTTTTCCGGCAGCCTTGTAGCCGTTTTTGTTAGCCGGCAACGCGGCAGCGGCGATTGCGGGCTTGTTTTGCACAAGGAAGGATAGCATTAGCGCGGAGATAATGGCGCCGCGCATTGTTCGCCCCGCCGCGTGGAAGTGCCAGGACAGGATCTATTAGATGCAGGCCCATTTCCCTCCAACTAGTCCCCCGCAAACATTAGATAAAGAGCCTTGCCTCCAGCCTTTGTAATTTGTTTGTATTTTTCTGCTTAATGTACTTTGCTCAATCTTGTTTAGCGATGATGGAGGCTGATAGCCTTATCTCGCCTCGCCAAGGGCATGAGCCACCGCCGCCGCTCGGTTGAGCGCCGCGCCGACGGAGAACGCCGCTCGTGTTTAGGTCCCTTTTTTTCCTCAGATATTTTATTTGCTTATTTATTTATTTTTGACACTGGCTGAATTTTAGACATAAGTGGTCATTTGCATGTGAGATATTAGCTAATACGCCCTCGCTGATGTAAATGCGCCATTATGGAAAGTGTATTACTGTAATTTCTTTTCATCCACGCTAAAAAATTAAGGAAAAAAAAAAAAAGGCTAGCCGAATTTGATTTCTCTCGCCTTCAGATGTTTCACGACTTTTGCAGCCCACCAATCAATCCACTTTCCTCGAATCGCGGTTAAATTTTTCACCGGCTCCATTTTCCGCTCCTTTGAAAGTCAAATTCAAAAGTAAAACAAAATTGCGCGCGCATGGCGCGAGCCGGCTAAGTTATTGCCGTGTTTAAATCTCGGTCTGCGTTCACGGCCGCGGTGAATCTCTCTCCCCCCACCCCCAACTCCTTTCCATTCGTCTGCTTGCAAAAAAAAGAAAAAAAAAAATCAAGAGCACGTTTTATGTTGTGTTTTCGCGAGCCGCTCCCCTGAAGAAATACTGGTGGCAGACCCTCATCGCCCCCCTGTAGCTACAGTCATAACCTAAGCCTTAGAAAAACACTGTCTGGAATCTGGAGAGTCTGGGTAGGAGCTGCGCCGTCGCTATATTTGCCTCCGGTCTCCCTCTGGGTGGGGGTGTGGGGGGCAGGGGGGAAGAAGTCAGTCGGGGCTCCGGTGCAGGGTTACGTGCCGCGTGACGTCTGCTTGGAGCCGTGGAGAAGGAGTGACGAGGGGGGGGGCACCGAGATGCCAAGAGCCTGGAACTGGACCCCAGCAGGAAAAACAACATTTGCGCTTTATTGTGTGTGTCTGTTTATAGAGCGAGTTCACGACGGTGAACGCGGTGCACATGGATGGAAGTGGAGTGCGTCTGTGCCCTTGTGCGAATGTCCAAATGATGTGGATGAGCCTTAAAAAGTCAGTTTAAGCCCTTTTTTTTTGGCAGGAGTTATTCTCACTTCTCGTGTTTTATTACCTCACTGTGAGCGAGCTCCAGTCTGACACTCAAACCGTCTCGCCTTTGCCAAATCTGTGCAAGAAAAGATTTGGCAGCCAGTTTTTTTTAGTTTTTTTTTCCAGAGTGCCTTATCATTTCCAGGGTACAATGCAAGTCCTAGAAAAAGAAAACGACTCCATGTTGACCTTTTGAGAGCGACGTCACAGATTGACATCTTGTTTAACGTGGGGACTGTTTTTTTATTTTTTTCACAATTTCAAACGGCCAGCAATAACTCAAGCCGTCCGCTTGAATTGCCAGTATTCATCAACATCGACAAATGAACTTATGTCTTGACCCGCTGCGTCCAGTTTTTTTATTTTTTTTATTTTTTCCACGCTTGAAGATATGGAAAGCCTCCTTGTCCTCGAGCGCTCGCTCAGACCCGGGCTTTGTGCTTGCTTTGGCCGGGGCGATCTGCCTCCCTGCCTCCCTGCTCGACGACTGGCCCGTCCCGTGTTTATGTAACCATATATATCCAGGAGGAAACTCGTGAAACGTTAATCTCCCTTCGTTTGCGGCCCCGATGAATTTCTACATTTTCCAGCTGCGCCGCCGAAGCATATTTATGCTCTGGCTCTATCGGCGAAGAACAGCTCCGTCGTTGTAAATGAATCACGACGGAAGACCAAAGAGCCTGTGTGTGTGTGTGTGTGTGTGTGTGTGTGTGTGTGTGTTTTGGGTTTGGGGAAGTTGGACAAATACACAAACCCCGAAGTTCCAGCACCTCCATTTACTTCCACGGGCAACACTGGCGTTGGCTGGGGTGCCACTCGTCACTTGTCACCAGGCCCGATAAGCGCGTCTCACTCATCGCCCCGGTGACACCACGTCCCGTGTCACATCCGCCGTTGACTGGTCACACCTGCGTTGGGCCCGAGCCTGACGACGATGCCCCCTCTTCTGCCGCACCACCCCCAGGAACCGAGTTTGGGCGTCGGGCCCTGGCGAGCAGCTGCCTGCGTGGACGGTTTGTTTTTCTTGCTCTTACACTCTAGCGTGGCTGAGGACTGACACGCTGTGACTCATCGCGCTCGCCCATCCACGGGCACAAAGGAAGAGTCCCATCTTTCAGCAGCTCCTTCAAACAGACAGCCCCCGCCAAATTTACCAAAAAGGGAATGTTGTCTGAAAGCTTTTTTTTTTTTTTTTTTCCTGAAAAAAGCCTTTTGGCTTTTGCCTCATCTTGCGGCGCTTGTGTGCCCACTTGACGATTTGTTTTGAAAGGCCAGATGCTGCTTAGTGCCATTTTAAGTGTCCCGTATTGTGGTGTTTTGTTTTGTTTTGTTTTGTTTTCCGGAACACCAGCGGAAATGTTTGCTTTGCTTTTCAAAAATATATACGGAAACACTCGGGGAAATCAGCCCTTTGTGATGTCACGAGGACACTGACACTTTGCTGATGTTTGGTTTACCGTTTGGAATGTGCAGAGCATCGGCTTTGGCAGGAAGCTAATACTGAAGTATCGGTGCTGGTGCTGTTTTCTGGAGATGTTTGGGTTTTTTTTTGTTTTTTTTTAATAAGAAATCCTGTACTCAACTGCATATTGGGGATAAAAGCAATCTGAATTGGTAAAAATGGTATGCTGATATCAGCCAATATTGGCCAGCAAACTTGCATAACAGCAATAAGTTGCAGTAGTGGCCAAAGTTTCGCCACAGCTGACATTTTTCAAATGATGTGCACCCTTTGTGAAATTATTACTATGAACTTCGAACGAGGATCAAAAGCAACAATCTTAAAACTGTTGCTGATATGCATCGTGTTATTTTAGCTTGTAACATCGTGTGCCGTCGATACCCTTCCTCTCGGGCACGCCTCTCACATGACACCACTCCTTGAGTACCTTTGAGAGGGTCACCTTGGACTGCGGCCGTCCGTCCTGAATGGTAATGAGCAGCCCTGATTTAAAACAAATAGCCGCCGTCTCCTCCCACTAAGCGTCGGGTCGAAGCGTCCTGTCAGTTTGCCGCGTCTTGAGTTGTCGGCTCCGCCGAACATGCCCGGGGACTTGTGTCGGCATTACATTAAACACGGAGCGCTTGACCCTAGCACCCCCCCCACACACACACACACACACATCACCATACCACATCTACTCCAGCTGCCACAACACGGTCCAACCCCCTCTTTCTCCATGTTGCTGCCATGTCGGGGGAAGAGGGGAGAACAATCCCATTACATTAGAAGAGGCCCAGAGCTGATCTAATGGAGAGAACATTAAAAGCGTGTTGCGTGGAGTCACTTACTTGATGGATCCTGGAGGAGAGGGACGAGGATGAGAGGAGATTGAGGGGCGAGGAGGAAGACTTGGAGCGGGGGGTGGGGGGTGGGGGGAGGTGATGGGGGTGAAAACAAGGGGGCGTGAGGTGAGAGGTGGTGTCGATGTGACAGCGAGGGTGTGGCACTAGAGGGACACGGTGACGGTACCCCAGTGCCCTTGAGCAAACTGTCATTGAAACCACTTTAATTAATTTCTGCACTTTGTCTCCATTGCCTCTGTGCCTGCCTGCCTGCCCGCCTGCCTGCCTGCCTGCCTGCCTGCCTGCCTGCCCACACACACACAATGGCGCTGCTCGCAGGAGGCATTGGTACAACAAAAAACGAGCGCGTCACCAACTTTGAAATCAATCAAAAACCGGGCGTGTGGGGGTCTGGGTGGGGGAGGGTGTTGAATTTGAAATGGAAATTTGCCGCCTTTAATAGCAAAGATCTGCCAACGCTGGCTGGCTGGCTGGCTGGCTGGCTGGCTGGCTGGGGATTGTCAGAACGGGCTGAAACCGGCACGTCGGGAACCCACCATTTTGCCAAATGGGCCTTTTTGTATTGTTGGGGTGTATAATTAAGAGCTCATTGTGACAGCCATTGAGAAAGAGCTAATGAGAGCCTTGATGTATTCCATATGAATATGAATATTGAATTTTTTTTTTTAAATATTTCATGGCTTTCTAATTGTCTCGGTTTGCTCATAATGGCTCCGACTGTTGAATATGGCCCAGGCTGAGCGCCTAAGTACCTTTTACAGCAAGTGCTGCTGGGGAAAATAGCCGCACTTTCTTGCGCTACGCTCTTCGCTCCGTAATTGCCGTGTGCTTTGTGAGGGCAGACACGCGTCGACGTGGGCGCTCGTAGACGGGCGGGCGTGTGTGCCTATGTGTGTGTGTATCACACACCGTGATGTTGAGTTTAACGGCAGCGTCGTCTCTTTTTTTGCCGAACATGTCTGCCGGCCTTAATCTTCCCCCTCCCTCCCTGCCTCCCCCCCTCCCTGCCGCTGACGTCTTAATAAGTCAGGCCCGGCGCCACGTCTATTTCCACGGGAGACGCGCGGATGTTGGGGAAGGATTAGTTTAATGAATTTGACAATTAGTAACAGAAGTTAATGACTGCATGGGGCTAAGTACCCTGATGGACATGGCTGGGGGGCGGGGCGGAGGGCTTCCATTGCTCTGGGCCATAGATCCTCATTAATAGCTTCCCCGCATGCTGGAGAGGATGGCGGTGGCGGCGGTGGTAGTGGTGGAGCCGTGCCAGGCCTTTGTTTGGTCAGCCTCTGAAGGGGGGTTTGGGGGGGGGGGCTGCGCTGTTGCACAACGCCACGCTAGAATTAGTGCCGCTTGGGGCCTGAGTTAATGCGGGGCCTCAGGTCTTGGATCAGGTGAAGCTTCCTTTAATGAGCTGAGGTCATTAAACGTTAAGGGGGGGGGGAGACAGTGGCGTGGAATCAGGGGTGGGCTGGGGTGGGGGAGGGGAGGGGTTGCGGAGGGCTCGGTCTTCCAGCCTTGTGCCAACAGTCGTGGAGGAAGAAAAGTAGCTTGTGGGTGTCGACAGGCGCCGTGACCTCTCCGTCGACTTATCACAGTTATGTAACGATAAGGTGCATTGATGCCATAGCGACCAGTCAACAGTTTAATTTTTGTGAGGTTATTGAAGAATCTGAAAAATAATAAATGAGGATTGGGAAGAAGTGCATTGATAACACTTTATATTGCAGTCCTTGTAATAAGCATTAATTAATAGGTAATAAGCACTCCAACTTGCAAAATATTTTGGGGAAAAAGTGTGTTTAAGATTATTTAAGTAGTTTTGCCTGAAATCATTTTTTTTTTTTTTTTACCATTTCTTGATTTCCTTGAATCTTTGATTTTTACTTTAAACCCTGCTGGAGCATTGTGTGTCGGGGGGGGTGTTATTGCGTCACTTGATCTTTTAGCAGGGAATGGAACACAAAAGGCTCATGTGAAATATAGCTCCCACTCTTCTCCACTTTGACTAAATATTGACGCGCCGCATTGCTCTCATAAAATTTTTAGTATTTGTCTTTTTCAGGTCACCCTCTCAGACAATGTTTGGATAAGTTTGTTTCGCTGCAGTAAAATTGTTGTTGTTTTTTTTTTTTTGAAAATGAAGTAAACGCCAAAGAATCCATGCTCCCGTTGGAGCGAAATGAGAAAGTATGTCAGGAATTTGTAAAACAGCGTGCAGAAAAGCAAATGCTGGCCACCTCAACGCCCCCCCCCGACCCCCCCCCCACCCCCAACACCCCCACCCCCTCCCCGTCTCCTGGCAATAGCCGCAACAGTGAGAACCAAAAAAGAAATAACAATAACCACGTCCAAAAATAATAATTTCTCGCCGCGCTCTTCCAGTGAGAGTCCAAACAAAGGGGGGGGGGGTTCGTGTGAGAATTTATTTTTCCTCGCGTTCAGGCAAAAGTTTTTCCCCGACCTGCATGATGTAATAAGACGAGAACCTGTGAAAAGAAGCCGAGGTCGAGTCGAACGCCGACTGGAGACCTCGGAGTTCTCGCTGCTGGTTCGCTCGACGCCGTGGCGAGGTCGACGGCTGAGGATGAAGGCGGAAACGCTTCGTTTTTTTTTTTTTTTTTGCCGTTGCGCTGACGACCCTGCGAGGTCGAGTCGGTTCCTGGCAGATTTCCAAATCGCCAGCGATGCGCCGCAGCCTCGCCAACGCTCGCCTCTCCTCTCTCACTCTTTACCCCCCCCCCACCCCATTATGCCTCTTTAGGAAGTGACAGTTGTATTTAGGGGAAAAGGTTATCGCCGCATTAGAATAGAGTGGCGGCCCCGAGGCTTACCTAGAATTACATGACACCGCCTGCAGCCTCCTTCGCTCCGCGCCGGCCTGAAATGTTATCAGTCCGACTTAATTACTGTCACCGGGCAGCGGATTTTGACCATAATTTATATCCCCGCCGTCATTGGAGGAGATATTAAAAATAAATAAATGAAGAGGGGGATAAAAACAAACCAAAAAAAAACTTGAGCGCCCAATCTGAAGTGAACATCTTTGGGCGTTTAACTCTGGGGGTCAGAGAGTTAAATTTGACGCCGCGCATTTTGTGTGTTTATCCTGTAGCCTCGTAGCTTACATCCTCTCCTGCGCTGTAAACAACGAGTGCAGGTAGCCACGTACACGGGCTCAGGGCATTCTTTATCTGATTAGCTGGGCACGCCTACGCGGAGCTGTGTGTGTACGCGCGCGTGTGTGTGTGTGTGTTTGTGTGTGGAGAGACGTAGCATCGCAGCGTCAGGCCCCAGGCAGGGCATGGATTTCATTTAGGAAAGTATCAAAGGTTTACACGCTGTTCGCTTTAATCAGCATGTTTATCAGGCAGAGAAAAATTGCAGGAAGGGACCACAAGGGGGGGGGGGCGGAGGGGCGAGCGGTGGGGGGAGAGAGATTGGGTTTGGGGGAGGGGAGGGGGGTGCGGGGGGGTGCCGTATCGTAAGGACCAGTAGCCAGGGAAATTGATAATGGCTACAAGGTAATTTAGTGGAGCCTCACGCGTCCCTCCGCTGCCTCGGCTGCCCCATCGCCTCTTGTTCTAATTACAGCCCATGTAATGTTCTAATGAACCTGCAGGTGTCTGTCTGTGTGTGTGTGTGTGTGTGGAGGGCGAGGGAGGGGTGGGGCTGACTGACTGAGATGTGTGTGTCGGGGCTCGAGTTGCCGTTTCGTTTTGTGTCGCCCAGCTCTTCTCACTCTGACAGAAAAGAGCCGACTCGTCGTCCTACGAAAAGCCCTCAGCTCATATCAAAGATCCAAAAATCCAGTAAACGGGGTATACTACTGAAACCAAAGTGAAGAACGTATAGTATAATTAAAAGTTGTTATGGAAATGAAAATGATGATTTCTGCCCCTTTGTCCCAGACGAAGAAAGACTTCTGTAACATCGATGTTGAGAATGAGTTCCACTTTGTGTTTTATTGCCCTTTGTACCATGAGTTGCATCAGATGTTGGTTGCTAGGTGTAAAACTGTTGATTTGATGTGGCTGAATGATGCAGACAGACATAAAATGGATTTTTAATCATGAGGAATTCACCCTTGCCAAATCTTTCAAGAAAAGCCTGGGCTAAGAGAACTGAGAAGTACATTTAGGTGAGACATCAGGGGTGTTGTTCTTTTTTTTTGTATTTACTCCTTTATTTATGTCTTAACCTACGGTGAATTGTGGCGTCACCTGCAGAAAGTGAATGTTATAATTGAATATGTTTTTTGTGGCGTCTTATAATAACATGACACAGCAATAAAATTCATTCATTCATTCATTCATTCATTCATTCCAAACGGCTCAGTGAATCACTGCTCCGCCGATTGCTACAAGTTCTGTTTGTGGCCAGTCGTCTCCTGCTCGCCCCACTGCTGATAAGGTCCAGGAACTGCCCCTGGTTCTGCCTGCCAGTCTCACACACACACACACACACACACACACACACACACACACACACACACACACACATGCGCGCACGTTTCAGAAAACCCCAGGGGATATTGGCGAGACCATAAAGGGCCTCGAACGTGTAAACATCCCCACAAGATTGCAGTGCAATGAAAGGGAAAAGCCAACAGGAATTCGCTCTCCTTTGTCTGCCGCCGCTCGCGCTGCCACGTCGATGTTTGTGTGGTTTTCGCTCAGATAACACATCGGGTTACCGTTGCGGCTCCGCTGTTTGGTCCCACGGGACGGTGACATCACGCCGCCAGTTACAGTGCACGTCGCGCACGCCGCATAATGGAACAAGGCAAGAAGTCTTTTGTGGTTGAGTTTCCTCCATCTTTTTTTTCTCTTCCTCCTCCTCCTCCTCCTCCTCGCAGGAAAAGGAGGGTGTCGAGGCCGTGTCTGTGGGGGCCATTCTCTCCGATTACCAGAGGGTCCGTGTGGAAAATATGTAAGTCCCGCTCACACACACGCACACATGCAAGCGTGAGACAATTCTGCACACCCGGTTCAGGCCTCTTGAATTGAATCTGTAGCTGCAGGAAGAGATTGCAGTGTTGCAAAACATAGGCTATATTTTTTTTCCAGCGGTTTTGCAACAAGTGCGACTCCTTCAAATTTAAGTTGCTTCGTAATTGTCCCGTTATTTGGGCACTTTGGTTCACGCCAGCTGTGGTTCCACATTTCAGAGAGAAAACAAAAGCAGCCAGTCACAGTTGGCTTGCCCACTACAGAGACGCTTTAAAGGCGCCACCTATGGGTAGGAGACAGGAAAGAAAGAGACAGTCTCTAACAGACCCGCCCTTGTTATCCTTGCCATGGATGTATTATAAGAACTGGATACCGGAGTGGCAATATGGCACCGCGCCAGTGGCCACGCGAGGTACTGCATCAAAAAAAAAAAAAAATCCCCTGGCCCCAAAAAGCATTTTCCCCATAGACTACAATACAAAATAAATGCCTTTAAAACGGCTGACAGGACGACTGCAACCTGAAATGCAATTCATAGCAAATGTTTCTATTGTAGATTTTTCAGTTATGATCTGTTAGTCGTTGATAAATGCCAGAAAATAGTTTATTCGACTGCGTCGTTGCGCTTTGCAGGAACTCACATGACCAACAACTAGGGCTGTCAGCGTTAACACATTAATCACGATTAGTTAAATACAATCCATAACGTGTTAATTATTTTAAAGCGCCGCAGTGCGGAGCTGCTTGCTTTAGGCGCCCTTGTTAACAGATAGTGTCGTTCAAAGCAGGCACAAGAAATGCGTGTCTAGTGTGAACAGGAGGGCTGCTGCTCGCGCGCAATTTTCGTGGGCGCATGGCACTTCCGAGTCTGTCGTGAACCCAGCAGATTTCTGTAAAAAAAAATACTTTACATCATTGGGTTAAAACTGCCTTGAAATGCTAGATAACAGTATTTTACACATGCATTTCAAACCGTGATTATTCAGAGTTAATTATGAAGCTTCTGCAATTAATCGCGATGAAAAAAAGTTATTGTTTGACAGCCCTAGCAATAATGCATAGCTGCCGTTGCCTCGGCGAAGCCAGCGGCAGGTGGGAGCGCGTCTCGCAGGCCTGTCAGGGGCTCACAGTGGTTACTCAACCCTGGACGACTCTGAAGCTGTGCAAGAGAAAAGTAGAAAAAACAAACTTCAATATTAACCTTTTACCTCTCCCCCTTATTCCCCCCCAACACAACCTCCTGCCCTCTCACCTGCTCACCCAGATGCCTGCGGCTGGGTTTGCAGCCCCTGGCCTACCTGTGGCGCCGAGACCAGGAGTCGCTGCTGTCTGAGATGATCTCATCCGATCTGCACGCCATCCTGATCAAAGTCGCCGCTTTCGGTGAGTCCCTCTGACCGTTGTGCGTCTCAGAAAAAAAAAAAACTTGGCCGTGTCTCTACCTTTCCTCTTCCTTTTTTTTCTAGTTAAAAAAGGCGCAATGTTGGATGATTGTGTTTCTGATTGCATTCAAAAGAAAGGAGGGGAAGGTGTGAGCAGAGAGAGCGAGTGAGGCGTCTTAATTGTCAAATCCGCGGCTCAGCGAGACTTGCGCCGCCGGCAAACGCACTGAAGCGGAGAACAATACGGAGAGATAAGGCGGGAGGAGGAAGAGGAGGTGCGAGAGAGAGTGAGTGAGTGAGTACGTGGCAGTTGAGGAATAATCACCCCCTCCCTCCCCTCCACCCCCTCACACACATTAATGCAACCTGTCAATAAGCCGCCCATCTCCTCGGCCGAGCGCCGGCTTCATAGCTGGCGTCACGCGGCCCGTGAAGCGGAGATTGAAATCGCTCATTTTCGCGTCTCAGCCGCTCCGGCACTGAGTGAGGAGGTTAATGCCGTGTCACCTGCTGCTCTCTACCTGCCCGAGGACAGGAAGATCGGATTACTTTGTAACAAGAGAGAGTTTTTTTTTTTTTTTTTTCCTTTTTTAAAAAAGCTACTTATTCTTCTTCTTCTTCTTTCAGGTACACAATGTAAGACCCCTACCTCCATCCGCCTGACAGCGCAGCCGTCTGTCCCCTTTGACAGACGCTGTGAAAAATGATAATTACGCCTACAAATGGGTCTCTCTTCTTTCTTTTTTTTTTTTAACTTCTGAAAGTACTCGCAGCGATACTTCGTCACGTAGACACTGTTTACGTGTCATTAAGTGCTTGTTGTCGCCCCTGCCGGCCAATCAGTCAGAGACGGGGGTCCGCGGCTGACTGATGACCCGCAGAGCCGAGGGGGTCGCCTTCAAGATATTTTGCGTGTCTTTCAACGCGGCTCCGATAACCTTCCGATGGAATGTTCACGTCAAGCCATTTGTCTTGGACTCCTTTCATCCCGAGCCTCGTTTCTCATTTTTAATGGTGTCATGATAAATTTCTTTTCTTTTTTTTAACAGTAATAAATAACGTAAAGTGCCAGGTGTCCGTTAAAGTGGAGATGATGTCAGAATCAAAAGATTTTTTTTAATCCCCCCCCCTTCCAGCCAGGTAATAACTCTTGTTTTGTAGGTCAAATTTTTTTTATCTTAACTGCTCATACACGTGTAAGGAGATACGATCTTAAGTTTTGAGATGAATATTGACCGATCAATCATGATGACAAGCGGCTCCCTTTTTAAAATAACACGCCGGGGCGTGGAGTGGCACCTGGGAGACCTCGGTCACCTCTCTGACCCCGCCCACCTCCGTCCAAAAGAGCAACCACCTCTAAAGTCTAAAAGCAAATTCTCAACATATTTGGAAAGAGCGTAATTAGAAAGGAAAATCACCCTGGGTGTCTCTCAGAGCGCGTGTGTGTGTGTATGTGTGTGTGTGTGTGTGTGTGTGTGTGTGTGTGTGTGTGTGTCTTGGCCTCTTGCTGATGGTGTGCGTCGTTTTTTCGTTGGAGGTTTTGCCTTTCTTTCTTTTTTCGAGCGTGTGTGTTTTGGCTACAGGTTAAAAAAAAAAGAGAAGATCTTATCGGCCCCGACTCCTCTCTCGTCTCGAGGCGGTGGTAATTAGAAAGGAGAGAGCTGAATAGGGGGCTTGAGCGCCTGTGGCGCTTTTTTCAGGCGGCACTCGTATAATTGCAGCTCGGGCAGGGGAGCAGGTCTGAGCAGCGACGGCTCTCGAGTTAAGAGGCGGCCGGGCGGCGCTGGAACGTACCTGGTGGCCTTCGGTGTTTGCAGTTCTGAGGGTGTTTTTAACTCACGCGGAGGGAAAACAGCTCCCGCGGGTCAAAGGTTAAACCCGAAGCCAAACTGACAGACGCGGAGACGCGCGATGCCCCGCGGTGGCGGGGGAAATGTCTCTTGGTGGGCGCCGGATAGCCAGAAATCAGTCAAGATTAATATTCTTTCATAAGACACTCAGAAAGACAGGTGGAAATTAGCAGCAGACAGATAAAGAGAAGAAAGACTTTTTTTTCCTTTTTTTTTTTAAGCAGGATATACTCCTTGATGACAAATCCCCGTGGAGAAAAGACAGCTGTCCAAATGCAGGATGATCCTCTAAGTGAATTCTCATGAAGTGTTCATTTGCGCTCTGATGGGAGCCTAAAACCACAAAGGGGAGAAAGAGGATTTCAGTCTTTGAAGGTGCCAAATTGCATGTCGTGAAAAGGAAGTTCAACTATTTGAGTCTAAGCCTGTGAATGTCACAAAATGCTCTAATTAGCAAAAAAAAAAAAAAAAAAAGAGGTGGGGGGGGGGGATTCCACTGCAAGGAAGCAGCATATTTTTGTTGGGAAACCTTATGATGCAGCCGACACCCTGCAGCGTTCTTTGTTAATTGGAGATTTAAAAGAAAGAAAGAAAGAAAGAAAAAAACCCGGTATGACGAATTCATCTAATTAGTTGATTGATTGATCAGCGCAAGTGTGTGTGAGGGCACAGGTTTCAGCGGTTAATTGGTTCTCAACTCCGGATATAACTGGCACGTGTGAAATCAAGGTCTGTCCGCGAAACAACCTCAGTCGCTACTGGATCCATTTTTTTTTTTTTTTTTTTTTTTTTTTTCACCCTTCCCTCCGACGCAGCCTTCAAATTCCCTTCAGGAAAAAAAAAAGTAGTTTGACCTTAAGGACAATGTATAGAAAACGGTATCTTTTAATATGATGGAAAATTAGCTGAAATTTCTTTCTCTGTTGACGTCGCTCTGAGGGGCTTTTAAACAGTGAAGCAGCGCGTTCCCCGTTTTTGGTGTGATGAAGGACAGGTTCCTTTTAGTGTGGCAACAACTGGATTACTTTTGTTTAATCCGAGCGTTGTTGGCCAAAACAAGTAGTTCCTGTTCATGGCTTTAATTGAAGCCATTAAGCCCTGTTGATTTTTTTTTACATCTGTTTTTCCATCTATTCCGTGATTCTATATTTCTCCCATTTTGTTTCGTTTCACTCACAGAATTGATATTGAAATGTTTCGCTGCTGTCGATTATCCCGCGCGCAGACGGCGAGCTCCAGATAAGAGCGTGACAAACTGCGCGCCTAACCTTAATCCCGCTGCCCTTTGTTTGGCGCCCCCTACCTCCTCCTCTCCGCCTCGCTCTCGAGCAGAGATCGGCAGGCGATAGCGACCGCCGATTGTTTCCTTTTCAGAGATTTGTTTAAAGGGGCCGACACGTCATCTCACCTACTCGGGAGGAGATGCTCATTTTGTCCATTTAAAGACGGAAAATGTTCCACATCATGAATCCAATTTTCTCCGCTCTCCGACCCCCCTCCACCCCCCCTCCTCCCGCCTGCCTCCTCTCTGAAGGCAGGGATTAAAGTGGAAGCTGTCAGCCACCGTGCCAGATCTTAAGGCAGCGGCGGATGCATGTGTGATACCGCGCCGAGCCCGGCTCAGACTATCTCGCCGCAATCTCGCTGCCTTTAATTTAGCATTAGGCTCCCGTAAGCAACTTCGCCAGCAGTTTCAATTAAACTGGGCAACGCCGCGGCGGCTTTGAGTGATTTGACTTTTTTTTCAAAGTGGGACAAAAACCCGGCGCGATTGCTGCAAAGCGTCGGCGCCAAAGTGCCGCGTGTGCTAAATAAGTGCCATTGACTTGTTGTGTATGGGTGGAATTGTGGGCGGCGTCTGGGAGTGCGAAGGAAAGCTTTGTCTTTGGCCTCAATTTGACGATAGTTTCCTCAACGATCACCACGTTACAGAAAAAGCACCACAGTATGGTGAGACGCTTCATTAGGACGA
The DNA here is from genome assembly GCF_046127955.1 of Nelusetta ayraudi. Classification (NCBI taxonomy): domain Eukaryota; kingdom Metazoa; phylum Chordata; class Actinopteri; order Tetraodontiformes; family Monacanthidae; genus Nelusetta; species Nelusetta ayraudi. The sequence continues at coordinate 1,071,661 of NW_027466057.1, forward strand.
CGTCCTCGCTGTTGTTCAGTTCCTAAAACACTCTGCTCGGGTTTTTTACCTTTGAAAATCTCTCCATCACACTTGCCGCCACCTCTAAAATATCAGCGGGGTGTTTTAAACCACCGTCCTCGTTCCAGCGCTCCGCAGTTTGAAAGTTCACTGTATTTATTTGAGTTTTATAGGATAATAGAGGGCGCGCAGAGCTTTTAAGGGAGAGGAAATGTCGATCAGTCTCTCTTAAAGAAGCCTTTGCCGTCTCCGGCGGAGGATTGATGGCAGGTGTGTTTGGGTTTAATGTGGCATAATGAGCTTCGGTAATTGGGGTTTTCTGGTCGGGTTGTGAAGCAGGTTCAGGAGCCTCGATGGCTCTCAATAGCGGCCACTCAAAGACTTTTTTTTTTCTTCTTTTTATTCAAGTACCGACCGAAGCCTTTTTCGAGCCATCCACAATCCCAAATGGTCTCAGTGGACCAAAGTCACTCAGGGGCCTCAATTAAGACAACACTCGTACAAGTGCTAAGTGGTCTTGAGAGAAATACCTCCACATTAATGCAGTCTTTATATCAGTTCATCACTCGGCGCTGCACTCCTCCCAGACTTCCATCACCGGCTTCCCTCCTTGTAAATATCAAATCATGTATCATTTATTATTTAAGAAGTGGGGGGAGGGTGGGGGGGCGGGGCGGGGGAGGAGTTAATGAACATATTAGAAGAAGAAGGAAAAAAGTGGCATCCCCTCAGCAGTTTGGAGCCAATTATTAAAATTTGTTAAAAGGCATGACTAATTAAAGAGGGTATTTAAATGGGATTGAATTTTAATGCTTTTTTTTGTACCCTCTTCCCCTTTCCTTATTACCTTTGTGGCAGGGTTAAGATGAGAGGATGCTGAGATTAGATATTCTCACACTAATTAAGGCCGCGGATCCCCTGGGCAGAGAAGAAGGGCCGGATCACACTCTCCCCTCTCCTCCCTTCTCCTCCCTTCCCCTCTGCTGGGGTCTTTCCAGCTCCCCGCAGCAGCGCTGGACCACCGGCAGGCCGCTGAAGGGGAGACGCGTCCCTTCCTTCCCCTCCGTCCCCAGCCGACGCTCATCGCGGGGGCCGCCGCCGACGCGTTAACCTTAGAGGATGTCGGGCCACGAGAGGAAAGGGATTCTCACGCTTTCTCTCGCAATCAGCTCTGTACCTTTTAATTAAACGTGCACGAATGTGCGGGTGAGCGGCGCAGCTCCATGCCCAAAGAACAGAGGGGGCGTAGCAGGAATTTCTCAGACGGTTTTGCAGCCGGACCGGTTATTCACTTTGACAGTCAATGAATCAGCCACGGCAAAGAAGCTTGATCTGCTCCAGAAATTGAGGAGGAAAAAAACGGCTCTGTCGACAGATTTCTGGGATTTGCATAGACTTGTTTGTTTTGCTCGAAAATGAATTGTGCATTGGACAAATACGCTCACCGTTTTCTGCTGGTAGGAAATGGGTAAGAATGAGCGGCATTGTTCCACTGGAGTGGGACCCTGATGGACAAAGGCATGTGGATTTGTGACAACAAAGAAGTTCAACTCTCGACTGCTCGAGAAGCTGAGAAAAGATTCTGTTGAAAGAGTTTCTAGATAGCAAACTGTAAGTTCCACTACTTACAGTCCTGGATGAAAAATAAAGCCAACACAACCTCATGGGCACTGTAGTCCAACTGGGGAACTTGTAGTCCACAGACAGGTATCACCTTGCACAGGGTCTACTGAAACCAAGATACATATGCAGTAATACATCCTTACAGCAATATACCTATTAATCATTTGTTAAAATACTGTATATACACAGTACATAATTACCTCGCAATAGATAAATGCAAAGCATTGTAAAACACTAGAATGGAGCTCATTTCAAAATCAACCACAACACCTTTGTAGACAGCCACACTCGCTGGTTGTCCATAAATGCCTGAAGAAGGTCAGAAGGGCCGAAAGCTTGCGAAATACATTATTAAGGTTACAAGTGTGATGCCGCTGTTTTTAAAAAGTCCAGCACCAGCAACTCCCCGAAAAAGTCTAGGCTTTTTTTCTTACTATCTCAAGGAAGCTACCATTATTTATTTATGTACTTATTTTGTTACTTTAGTAGCACTGCATGGCACCTCCTTGCCAGCCACCAGCCTCCTTTTCTCTCCAGCCTCTCTTCTTCTGCCTGTGAGTCACTTCCATGTACCGTTTCAGGGGAGCAGGGGAGGGAAAAGACAAATAAACAAGGTCTCTTTCCAGAGTTTATGTTCTCAAAGGGGGACTGGGGCGAGGGGCGGCATGAAGGTCTGTGGCCGGCGATTGAAAACTGTTGCCCTTACCCGGAGAGATGTGTGTATACTGCTCTCTAAAGTCAAACAAATAGATCCAGGGTGCAGGTTTACGTGTGTGTTTGCGCCGCTGCCCGTAAACCTCCCTCGCCTGTCATCTCCAATCAGTGTTCCTCGCCGCTGATCAGACCCCTCTTTCTCTCTTTGCATTTGTCTGTGTGTGTGTGTGTGTGTGTGTGTGTGTGTGTGTGTGTGTGCGTCTGCGTGACCATTCCCCGCGCCGGTGCCAGGCCTGGATCCGGAGAAACACCTCGGAAAACCTCTGGCTGACATGGAGCCCTATCTGAAACAGGTCACACACTGTCTGCCTCGCCGCTCGCCCTGCCCTTCATCCGCACCGCGGTATCATCCGTTACCACAGCGCGCATCACTCGCAGCGGCCCGCTAACGGCAAAAGGTCCCGCGTTGCGCCTGATTCCGAAGCCTTGTATTTCCGCCCACGCAACGGTGGAGATGCCGAGCGTGATGAATTATCCAGGCGCTCTGCGGATCCCCAGTGCACAGTGTGCTTAGCCCTCTGCTAAATCACTGTGGGACTTGCATTGCTCTGTCAGCTTCATGTTAAATAATGCTAAAGTGGATTTAGTATCCTACGGGACCGTGTCAGTTCTATTACAATGTTATACTGCTGTAACTACTTTTTTAACTAAATGTTTCAATCAACTCCACCCTGTTGTTTTCTCTATTCTCTCTATTTTACTATACACTACCAGTCAAAAGTTTACTGAATCAAATATATGAGCAAGATATGTGTAATTATGCAGCAAAGAAAAACACATTAAATAACTCTAAATATGTTTTTTATGAAAGGTGGCTATTTTGAAGATTTTAAATATAACGTTTTTGACTTATTTTACACTTCTGTTGTTTCCTACATAATTCCGTATGTGTTCATATGTAGTTTAGATGCCTTCAGTGAGAAACTATAACGTCAAAGGTCATGAGAATGAAAAAAAAAAGTCATTACATTCATAGGGTTTGTCCAAACGTTTGACTGGAAGTGTATACACACGTTTTATCTCTTGATCTCAGTCATTACAGGACCGTCGTCTTATCTCACGTATTGCACGGAGACTCTGCAGCCTGTTTGACTTCCACTGAGCAGCGCCACATTAGCCGGAGTCTAAACTGATGCCCCTCTCACTCCACAGTGTTTGACCGTGTTGTTTTGCTTCGCTGATTAGCTCTCCCAGAAGTACGGAGTGCACGTTTGCGGAGAGGGAGGGGAATATGAGACCTTCACCCTTGATTGCCCTCTCTTCAAAAAGAAGATTGTCATGTGAGTTTCTTGCAAACGACCTCAGAAGGATCTCTGAGCGCCACTGCTGTGTATAATTCTAAGTGTATTTTTCTAAGCTTGTCCGTGTGTGCGTGTGCGTGCAGTGATGCAGCCGAGACGGTGATCCACTCAGCAGATGCCTTTGCCCCCGTCGGCTACCTGCGTCTCACCCGGATGCACACCGAGAGCAAAGACGACGTGAGTCCAACTTCCCGGGAAGGAATCCACCAACATCACTTTGCGAGATACTAAATAAGATCGATCAATCGCTCTCCGGGTGGCCGATTACTTTGAAAGTCCTCCGAGGGGCAAAAACAAAACACGAGAGCAACAAATGAAGAAAAAAAACAAAAAACTTTTGGTGTCTGATAACTTTGTCGAGCATAAGAGATACACGGCACCGCAGGGCAGAGTTCAGATCAACCTCCGGAGGGTCTCCATCCTCTCTCTCTCTCTCTCTCTCTCTCTCTCTCTCCCTCTCTCCCTCTCTCTCCCTCTCTCGCTCGCTCGCTCTCGGTCTGTCTCTTCGTCCCTCTCCTCTAGCCCCACGTGGCCTACTTTGACGTCCGCAATATTCACTGCCGCCTGAAACCAGGCCCAAATTAATAAACATGTCCACTCACATTAGGTCGCTTTGCATTCAGGTAGCTTGGCTAAGCGGATGGCGGGGGGCTACGAGCTTGCTGAAACTGGCTCCCAGTGCATTATGGGGCGCCGACTGGGGCCTCGCAGAAAAGTCGGTGGCCGAACGACTCGGGAGAAGAGCGAGTGCGGCAAACTTTCAGTCACAGTTTCCCCGCTGCTTGCGTATCGAGACGTTTGCATTTCCCCCCTGCGCGTGATTTTAATCGCTGTTAATTGAATGAGCTGCTTTAATGCGTGACAGCGCCCCCCCTAGGGCGCCGTATGTCTCCGAGGCAGAGAGCGTCCGCAGCAACGCAGTAATTTGCAAATTTGATTTTGAATCACATTTTGTTTGTGGTCATGTTTGCAGCCCTGTGTGTGTATTTGTGTGTGTGTGTGTCTGCAAGCGAGATGGTGGTGGTGGTGGGTGGTGGTTGTGGTGGGTGGTGGGGGGGGTTGTGACTGTTATGGACGGAAAACATACCCCCATCCCACAACCTCTGTGACCCCTGCAGTCTCACTGCCTACAGCTATGTATTTTTTTTCTTCACTCCCCCCCCTCACACTGCCGCCTCCACCCACATCACCCTGACACACACACACACACACACACACACACACGGCCCCCTCAGCTCCCCCTCAGTTGCTGGGGTAAGAACAGGGAGATCCAGGGCCTATGAAGGGAAGGAGGCGGCGGCGACGGGGGGGGGGACCAGGGGAGAACCTGCCCCGGTTCAGCCTTCTAAAGCGCTTCTCGTCAGGGTGACAGATCGGCGGTGACACCAGCACTAGAGGAGACCGCGCAGGGGGCTCAGGGGGGCGGGGACGGACCACCATCATTTGCCCTCCGTTAATGCTAGTCAAGCTATTTTTCATGCTGGCTAGGAGAGAAGGGGCTGAAGTATAATTAATTTGATTATCATATGGCCTAATGTGGTTGACAGCAGATGAGGGAGGGGGGTGGGGAGGGGAGGAGGGAGGAGGCAGTGGGGGTGGGTGGTGTGATGTGATGAATGTTAGGCAGGACAAGAGAGAGTGGTGGTGCTGGGTGGATGGGTGGGTGGGGTCGGCGGCATCGGAGAAATATGAAATATGTATTCAAATGTAAGGCGGCCCCGGCAGGATTTGGCAGGTACTGCGCCAGCCTGGGAGAATGTTAATGACTTGTTATTTAAAGGGGGATCAGAGCGCGGCCGGGCTAAATATAAATAAGCAGGAGGAAAACAAGCGGCGGCCCCCCGAACGTGTCGCGCCCATCCAGGCGTGAGTTTTTGACTGACAGGCCGCCTGATTGGATCCACAGTATCAGAAAGCAGACGCGTCTCTCCGGCCGCGAATATGTTAGCATGTTGTTTCATATTCATTCACCTTCAAGTCATGTGTGCCCGGGCCCTTGTCGCGAAAGACTGACACACACAGAGGCGCCGCTTAGTGGGCTTTCTTTCTCTTTTTTTTTTTCTTTCTTTCTATCTCTCCCTCTCTCTCTCTCTCTCTCTCTCTCTCGGCTAATTATACAGCATTTTGTCTGTCTTTGCAAAAGGTTCCCCGGCGCACTTTGGTGGGCGTTTGGCCTGATGTATTCCCTGCGGTGCTTCATTGCAGGATGCGGTGGCGAGCGCTCTGCCCTGTGGTACTTGTCCTTGCCAGAGCGCCATTGACAAGATGACTGAGGAGGTGGAATATGCTGATCAAGCCCAAGACAACCGGCGAGAATTTACATCAAGCGGTGACCTTAGTTGTCAGCGGGGCCACGGTGAGATTCATTTATGGTGAAGCATGCACATGTAGACATGCTTGCCTGAGTGTGTATTTATGTGGGCGTCAGATGATATCTGCGCGTGTGTGCGCGCGCGCCGCCTGAATGTGTGTCACGCACACGGCATCATGATGCTTGTGTTTTCTGAGTGATTGTTTGACAAGCGCTGTCATTTCAGCACATTTGGGACAGTCGCTGAATTCATTTCCCCTTTGACACCAGCCTCCTATGCATGAATTACCACCCAGACAGCTTATGACATGGGTGCAGATGGAACGAGAGCCGATTTCGGAGTCTGAAAAGAATTAAAAGAGGCCGGGCCATAAAAGGTTATTTGGGTATTTTTGGAGCGAGGATGTATGAAGAGCCAAACCACAACAAACAAAAGCGTCACAGATAACAAAGCTCAAATGTTTACACTGTTCTTTTTGTTGTCGTTATTTTCTTTTGTAGTTATTTTTCCATTCACGGCATCGGTTGGACAGCTTCACACAAATCATTAGACCCAAAAATGCAACAGAACTCAAAGCAGCATGTTTAGCCATCTGTTTACAGCGTCCCACAAGGTGTTAGCTTCCTGCTAAGACTGATACTTGGTTGGGCCTTTGGCGTGATTGGATGGGAGCGAAATCAGTAGTTTGATAGAGCAGAATAATAAAAAAAAAAAAAAACAAGCTGAAGGTTACGTCACTCACCATGGCCAGTGTGTTATCCGGACCCTTTGTGACATCACAAATGGTCGACTTCCAAAACGGTGTGTCACAGCAAGCAAACAAGGTCAATGATGAGCTTTTCTCATTTCCGGCCGCTACGATAAGACGTCGCTAAAGTGAATCAAGCGTCACATGAGGCCTTCAGAAATACCGACCGTACTTCTTGTGGGTCTAACCAATGGGGCTGATTTCACACAGGCTTTTCTTCTAAATCCATTTTCACCTCCCGCAGAGCTCCTTCCATCCTGGTCACCGAGAAGCTCCGGAGGCTTCCAGTGGCTCTCTGGCCTCAGCGGGCGTCAGGACCACAGGGCAGGGATCCAGGAGCAGACACGAGCTGCTTTCACGCAGCTGCAGAGTAAGAAAAACTGGGCCGGAAGTACTGATGGAGACAAAATGCACTTTTTAAGAACCTGTCATTCCTTTTAAATATTATTATTTTTTAAGACTTCATATTAACATTGATGATACAACTTTTTTGTCTGATCTAGGGGGAACAATACAAAAAGTCCTTTTTGTTCAGAAGCAGCTGGAATTCTGCAGGGCTCGCTGTACGGCCTTTTGAAGACCTAAAATTTTTATGGTCTGCGGGGTGCCTTTTTTCCCCTCCTCCTTGGCTTGTTTGCTAAAGACACATGAGGGGGGCGGAGGGGTGGGGGGGTGTATGGCACAGCTCAGGAAGATTATACAAAAAGTGCTTGTCAAACCAGCAGCCTTGTGTGTGTGTCAGAGACTCTGTCTGTCACCATGAGTACAAGCCGGAGTGAGTCGGCAAGCAAACAAGGACAGGCACTTCAAATTAACCAAGCCTCTTTAAAACACCCACAGACAGTGCAGACATGTTGGGTGGGTTAGTGTTTTGTTTAGTTGTTTTTTTTTTTTTCTTCTTTGCCCTGCAGAAGTTTAAAAAGTGCACGCTGTTACAGTGTATCTGAAGGCTTTTTTTCCCTCCCTCCCCTCTCTTTCTCTTTTTTGATGGAGAAAGAGGAGCCAAAGATGAAAAGCATATTTAATGTTTATCGTGGCGCTCAGCTGAACAGCCTACAGAGTGCCGAGACAATATTAAACAAGTTAATATTTAATGAAAAACCTCTTTGTATGAGGGTGAAGTAGTCTGAGACGCTCGTGTCGGCTGAAAAAAGAGGCAAGAGGAAAAAAACAAACTTGAAGCGCTTTCAAATGGTTGTAGGGAGAGCGGCGGCAGCGGCGGCTTTTTCCCTTTGAGCTCTTGTGCCTGCGATTGCTTCCAAAAGATCAAAAATGAAAAAAAAAAAAAAAAAAAAGAGAAAAAAATAGCGCTTGTGCACGGCACTGAGCCGCGCTTCGCGGACGTGGACGCAAGCTATTACTGCTTTAAAGCCCCGTCAATACACGTCACTGTCGCAATAAAATGTCCCGGCTAGCCACATGAAAAAAAAACGGCGGCAGAGTTGGACTCCGACTCCGCACTGCGGCGCTTTGAACTCCATGTCTGCCGCGCTGTCTAGTCGGCGCAGGTAGCCGCGCGTCGGCTCTCCCGGGGAGCGGAGGCAGCGGCGGATTAATCTCATAACCTCGGCAGAATTGGAGGAACATAAACAGCGAGTGGCGTGTTTACAAGAGGTGAAACAAAAGAGTCTCAAAAGTCTCAAAGAATAAACGCTACGGAATTGGTTAAACATCGCGACGTCGAAAAAGTTCGGCGCGGGTCCAAGGGGGGGCGCTCCTTTATGGCAGCCGTACCTTTTATACGGGCGGAATACAGCGAGTCTGGATTCTGTTTAGCGCGTCGCTTTGTTATTTGAGCTGCGCTGCCGTTATTTTTTTTCTCTTCTTATTTTTGTTGTGCATAACCATGTTTACCAAATATGCTTGTTAAGCCCAAAATGAATCCAGGTTATTGTAGGCTCGGGTTTCGCCGTTTGATGCTAAAGAAAATCCACTACTGTGGCTGACGTGGGGAGCGCCTTGTCTTGTTTCCAGGCGAGCTGGACACCAACGGCTGGACGCTGGCGGACGTGGTGCTGGTCCACCTGTACGTGGCGTCGATGGACGACTTTGCGCCGCTCAACGCCGTCTATAAAACGCACTTTGGCGTGAACCCTCCGGCAAGGTGAGGCCGCAAAGTCACATTCACAATCCCATAATACGAAAAAAAATTGCCAATGTCTTTCTTTTGATCGTCACTGTAGCATGTAGCTATGATTTCTGACGCCCTGACGCCGAAGCTCAACCATAGAGACAAACAAAGACAAACAACCATTCACACACACATACACACACCTGCAGACAATTCCCAATTCACCTCATATGCATGTTTTTGGACTGCGGGAGCCGGAGAACCCACGCAGAAAGGTCCCAGGCCCGGACTCGAACCCAAACCTTCTTGCTGTGAGGCAGCAGTTAAATTTAGATATTCCTTACTATAATCAATTCTCTTATATTCTCTTATGCAGGGGATATATCCCTGTGTCTATAACATGTCAATACTCTGTTCAAACATAATTTTTGTTGATGTAAAATGGCGTTGTCGGAAATCACCCCTTTGTGATGTCACGGAGGGTGACGTGAAACCAGGTTCCCAGTACCGCCACCAGCCTTGCTGTTCATTCTGCACTCTTTCAAATTGTCTCATTGCTTCTGCCTCATCAATTTTAGCTAAAACTGAAGATTTTTTTTTGCTTTACGCTTTGAACAGAGGGTTAAATATATAATCTCTTCTGGAGGTCTACACAGTTTTTCAGAGACATGTGAGGCTGCACCGTGTGTTCTGGCACGAAACAAAAAACAGCTTGAAAAGTTTATACTTCTTGACCTTTTTACGTGACGCGTGTTGTTCCTCTCCTTCAAGGACTATTTGCTGGCAGTCAGGCCGTTTCTGCGTTGCGAGCCTCACGGTGACATCATCTCTTTTCCCGCCCTGCAGGGTTTGCGTTGAGGCGCCTCTACCTGCCGGCCAGCTGCTGCAGATGGACTGTCTGCTCCACGCCTGGGCCGAGCCTCCCGAGGAGGGCTGCTTCCGAGAGAGGGAGGCGCTGCACGTCCAGAGCCTCTCCCACTGGGCGCCGGCCAACATCGGGCCCTACAGCCAGGCTCTCCGGGTAAGCACGGAGACGGCACGGAAGGGGGTTGACGTCATCAAGCGTGAAGATGGCGGCGGCGGCGGGCCAATCAGCCGCTCGCATGCTTTGCTTAATCTCTAAAAAGAAAAAGTGTTTACCTTCCCTGGGTCCGTCTGCCTTTTATTTTTGTCTGCAGCTTGCGTTCGAATCAAAGCGGGACATGTCCGCTAAATCCTTTTATCCTCCTGTGGGAGGCTGACTCACAAGAAAAAAAAAACCTTGGACCTTTTGTTGTTGTTTTGTACTTTTTGCAGCAGTTTATAGCATTGCGTCAGGACGATGCGGAACACACGGGCGGAGGACCGAGTGACGAGCACCATCGCCGACCCTGTTGTGTTTGACTCTTAAGCGTTTTCAATATCTCGGATCACATGATGCCCCCCCCCCCCCCATCGCCTCCGTTTGCGTATGCATGATGTGCGGCACTGCGTGTGCGAGCGCGCGTGTGCGACAATTTGTCCTCATTACCGCATTTGCGCACACGCGTAAATACGCCTCCCCCCCCCCCCTCGCAGTGGGCCGTGCGCATGCACGCATTTTCTTTGCACTTGTTTGTAAAGCTACAAATTGAAGGGCCCCTTTCATATTGTTTCAAACCTCAGAAAGAATGTCGGATTCAAAGGCGGAGCGGAGGAAGTGTGGGCTGCGGTTGCACGCTCGACTCGGTGTTTTGTTTAACCAGTGTGTATTATATGGGATTACACTTGTCAAGGTACTGTCAACAAGGATAGTGTCCATCTCCTCCACACTGTCCTTGATCCTGCAGCCAAATCCTGTCTTGTGAGTGAGAACATGTGTGGATTAGCCGCTCGCCTCGGCGCGAGACGGCATATCTCTGCCGTGTGTCACCGCAGCTCAAAGATTCCCCGCGTGCGCGCGAGGCCCGGAACCCCGCGATGTAACCTGCAGAGTCAGGTTTTTTTTTTTTGCTTTGCTTTTAACGCGGCAGCGGTGTTTGATTTCCTCAATGGAGTCTCATTGAGACATGAAATTGAAGTCAGCTGCCGAGCGCGCGTTGCCTCCGGAAAGCCATTTCATCTCTCATTCCCCTAATGATCGTTTCGCATCGCGGGCCGTTTTCTTTTGAGGAAGCGGCACCTCACACGACCCCTATGTCGCCTCCTCCTCCTCCTCCTCCTCAGCGGAACAACTGAGACTTAATTTGATCTAAAATGCATTAACAACTATGGCACAAGTTGAGATTTTTCACATATTGATACAATTACCCCCTTGCTGTGAGGGCGGCCTGCGTGTCGCCCCCCCCCCCTGAATCCCACCCTCCTCACTCCTCAAGCCTCGACAGTGACTCATGTCACAGTTGTCCTCGACTTCCTGGTGTGACGCCGCGGCGGCGGCGGCAGTGGCGGCACAGCCTCTGCCGACCGCAGACAGAAAAGCCTTTTCGGTCCGAGATGGGATAAACCGGAAGCCTCAGCGTTTGCTGTGGGAAAAAAATAGTTTGAAAAGAGACTGGGACGGGGGGGTGAAGAGCTTGAAATGATTACAGGATGAGTTTTGCGATCTTAATTGCGTCCAGGGCTTGTAGCCTGCGATGACTCCTTCTAGGGAAAGCCAACGACTTTGCCAAACGCGCCAAACGTCCCGCTTTTATCCCGCAGTGCAGCCAGGAATGGCCCAGGGCCTCGGTTCTGGTGCCCCGCAGACAGACACCGTGCGTCCGCAAGGCCCTGCAGGATTTGTTCCGCAGGTGGAGGTGGTGTGAGGGGGCGGCGGCGCCCGCCACTCTTCCGGGATTGACACCTGATGGATGCTGGACTTTCAGACTCCGCCCTCCCCGGCGTCGGCTTGTCACGTCCCCTCAGCGTGGCCGAGCGCCGTGAGCTGACAAGTTGAGATCCGACTTGATTTAAAGAATTATTTAACCTTTTATGATGTCAAAGCCGAGGGGGCGGCGAGCCGGGGGAGGGGGACGAGTGGGAGGAGCTGGCGCTGATAGTTTGAGGTAAAAAGTAGAGTGAGAAGAAGTAGTAAATGTGTGTTTAGTTTTCATTCAAAAGTTGCCTTCACTGTCATTTGTTTCGCTCGCAGAGCAATGAGTGAGTTGTTTTTTGGTTTTTTTTTTTAAGCGGAACGACATCAACATCATTTGCTAATTGTTTTGTTTTGTTGCCTTTATGGGAGATCTAATACACATCTTGCTGCCATTTGCCTCAGAAGCATAATCTAATTAAGATGTAAGTAATGTCGCAATTTATTGTGCCCCTCCGTCGGAAACAAAGGACACTCACAGACATCCAGCCTTTCATGCGGCTCTAAATTATCTTGTGACAACAGTACAAAGCGTAATGGCATGCTTTTAAACTAAAAGTTCCGACTGCCTGGTCCGTCACAAGGGTTTTATTCCTTTTTTTTTTTTCAGTCGAGCCGGAGCTTTTAAACAATCACGTTGCAATGACGCAGCCGAAGGATCGTTTCATTTCATTTATGCGCAGATGTCCATATGTGCCAGTGACGACTGATTCTGCTCATATGTTAGGGGGTAAAAAAAAACATAATTCACTGAAGTCTCCGTTAGCGCAAAGCCACGGGCTGCGTCTTCACAGATTCAGATGCATCACGAGGCCAGAACAACACGGCGGCGGTCCAGCGTCTTCCTCTCCCTGCGAGGTTAAGTGGCTCGCGCCTGGGAAATCATCCGCTCTGATCACATTCTGCGGGCCGGTGTTTTGGGAGCCGGCTGCGCTAGCCTCAGGTTGTTAGCGAGCGCTAACCCACCCCGCCTCCCGGTTTTTTTCCTCCTTCCTCTAATTGTGAGTGACAGTCGATATTGTGGAAGGCCGTCTTGCGCGGGGGGGCCCCGCGACAGGATTTACATTGGATTTTGAAAATTGTCAAAGTGGACCGTGAGGCATCGGGAGGGAAGTGGATCTGACGTGGCTGATTAGTGTCAAGAGGGAGGAGTGTGCGGCGGCGGCTGGCAGAATTTGAATAATCTTCTTACGGGCGTCTTGATGTGTAAAAACAATGAGCTCAACTTTGTTTGACCCTCTTGATTAAAAGTTAAGAGGTCAGACTGAGTCACCGTGAGGTTTGGGCCACCCAAGCAGAGGCAAGAGTTACGGGGCAGGAGCGACTCGCTTTTTACTCGGTGGGAGCCTGATTTTGTTTACTTCCAACAGAAGGCTGCGTGCGTTATGTGTGTGGTGAATGTAAATATAACGGCAGAGACAGTTCACCCGTAATTGGAATTTCACCTCTGCGGCACGACGCAGTTGCAAGGCGCCGGTGACATTTTGTTCTCCCACAAAGCCTCAAAAGAATCCTTCTCATCTTGAAATTGTAGCGTTAGCCGTCGCAGCTAAAATATATCATCGGCACGTGTGACTCTGGTAGGTGAGTTTACTTGCTGGCCAAACTCGCCGCGCTTAAGAGAGCTTGCATGTGCTAGTGTTGTAGTTAAGACGGACCAACCGAGACCAAGACATGATCAAGACTCGAGAGTATCGAGACTTAGACCAAGACTTTATATGTCCAAGAAAAATAAGAACAAAACAGAACAAAATGACCAGCATCTTTTTTAAATTCAAGTTTGCTTCTAAATCAAACAGTAACATCTCTGATCAGCAAGGTATCTTTTAATAAAAACAACATTGCTTCATAACATTGAAAAATGAATTAACTGGGAATAAAATATTGTGTCACTCTGAGTGTCATAAACAGAGTTTAATACAGAAGCAGCTGGATTCTTTTCCATTAGTATCTGTCATTGTAGTGTTGGCTGTGTCTTGACCAGTCTTGATCAAAAATCCCGGGTCCGTCTAATCCGAGACAAGGCAGAGTAAAAATGCCTCTGAGTCCAAGACCAGACTGAGGCCCTTAAAAAGTGGTCTCGAGATCTCAATCACCAGTACGACAACACTAGCATGTACGACTCAACTATCCCATTAACAACGATTCTATTTGCGGTTTTAATGGCTGTAAGATGAGAATCGGAGAGAAAATGAGTCCCACCCTTGTTTCAAAGCGCAGATATGTGACCTTTCTGTTAGAAATACCGTAGCGGAACGAGCTCTCCACGAGCCCCTTTGTTTTATGGCCAATCGCGATGTTGACAGCAGAGTTGGACTCATGACTCAGACGGCAGAGGGGAAAAAGTGACGAATCGCAGAAATTAAGTCGTTTTACGCTCTGCCGTTGCCTCCCAGAAGGCCTCGCTGCCGTGCCAGAAGAGCCGGCGTGTGGGAGCGGCGCCGAGCCCCCAAAACATCAACCCAGCGCCGGCATCACCTCCGCAGACTCCCTTAACCTACATCCAGAGAACGCATCCGCCTCAATTACCAAAGGAGAGTAATTAGCCAAAAAGCAGCATGTGCGCGCGTGTCTGTCTGTCTTTGCGTGCGTGCGTGCGGCCGCGTTTGGGGAGGTATTCAGGCGGCGTAAACAGATTAATTAGGACGTGTAACTTCATTTCTAATATAAGAAAATTAATCCCATAAAATAGGGGGGGGGGAGGGGTCTCGGAGGAGGCGCCTGTCAGCGTCTGATGCCGTCTCCCCTGTTTGCCATAATCTATTAAAACCCTGCTTTTATCTCACCTCCACCCCGCCCCTGTCATACTTTATGGATTTTTTCATAAACACGGCGCATACTTCATAAATGTCTCAATTTTCTAGTCTATTAACATTACTTCAGAAGCGCTTGATAAAAGAGGAGGGCATGCGTGAAATAATGCACCAATAACACAAAATGCTGCAGGCTAGAACAGTGAGGGGCGGCTCTCTCTCTCCCGCTCTCTCTCTCTCTCCCGCTCTCTCTCTCTCTCTCTCTCTCTCTCTCTCTCTCTCTCTCTCTTGCTGGCCCCCCCTTCTGCATCTCTCTCTCTCTCTCCCTCTCCCTCTCTGGCGTGCGCACCCTCAGACAATGCGAGGCGGAGCGTTATCAAGTTTAATAAAAGAACAAATGATCGCTCGTGCCCAGGGAGGAGAGGCGAGGCGGAGGAGAGGAAGCGGCGTGAGGCCGGTTGTCGAGCAATTGAGCCGATGAAAAATGGGCTCTTGAAGGCTCAGTGGCGTGAGACTGACGGCGACCCTGAAAGCGGCGGGATTCTCCCTCAGCGAGGAGCCATCGCTGGCATACATCTCTGGGGTGGTGGTGGGATGTTGTTGTTGTTGTTGTGTTTGGGTTTTTTTCTCGCTATCAAGCATCCGATTCTCGACCCGAACGCCCGGGTTGCAGGCAACGGCTCCAACCTTTTTGTCTGCAGTGGTCCGCTGGAGGTTGTGATTGACAGGCCCGGGGCCCTCAGCTCCGGGGCCGGCATTCCACTCACTCCCGATTTGCACCTGAGCCGTGCGCGCTCCACTTGGAGCTGCGTGCCAGTTCCCAACTGCTGGACTCACCTGGAATTAAAGAATTTACTGAAGATCACGTCACATGACACAATGTAGTTGGAGTCATAGGAAGGTTGAGCTGCTGATCCGCTCATCAGAGTTCAGTGCTTCTACCATGAGGATAAAATATATCAGCCCCAATTTAATACTTCAAAACAGTCCAAGTGTTCTCTTGTGGTGCTGTTGTATGTTGTGTTTTATTTTGAAAGAAAACCTGGTGTCCACCACGTAGCATCCCACCTTAGTGTCATGCGCAGGCTCCTCGTCTTCTTCACTGTTTTTGCCGCCCTTCCGTGGCAGCGCTTGAGCGCCACTTACAGGCCTCTGAACGTCACCTGACTGTCTCCCTGTAGGCTTTCACTCGTCCCACCAAACTACCAGGGTCACCCGTCTTCACTTGAACCAGGCGTGCGTAAAAAGAAAAGAAGGACGTGACTGCGGCGGCACGCCAGGCTGTGCACTCCTCCACCTACGCACCTGTGTGGAACCTCTCGGTAATTGGGCCCGGATGCATGACAAGGCAGGCTGTTTCAGAACCGCCAGGCGCCTCGACAGCGCCAGGTGTAAAGAAAAAAAAAATGCTCCAGTCTCGTTGACGTGCAAACGGATAAAGACGGAAAGGCAAACAAACAGGCGGGCCGGGGCTGGCTCTCCGCGTCTATCTTCGGAGCATCTGCATGTAAACATTTGGCTGACAAATGTTTGCGCACGTGGCCGACCCGCGCGCGTGTACGTATTTGTCAGCGCTGCCTCGTGCGCAGGAACGGGGAATTCCTTTTTCTCCCCCCTTTGCTGCGACGGCCGCGTTGGCTGAGATGAATATGTGAGCTGACAAACGCTCGCAGCTCCATCCTTGGCCGCTGCCCTGAGCCGCTGCATGAGAGGACGTGCACTGTATGCCAGAGGTCAACCCAGACCACTTTCTAATCAGAGATGGTTTGGCAGGAGGGTTGATTGAAGGTCCCGTATTATGCGAAATTGACTTTATTATTGTCCATTATTATCATTATTATTTTTTGTGTGTTTGCTCACAAATAGTTTGGGCTCTGTTTTGCATTGCTAGACTTAAAGGTTCCTTTATTGTGTTGTTTTTGTTTTTTTTTGTTTCATTTTGTTTTTTTTGCAAAACTCACTTTTACTTTGATGTCGTACCCAAGAATAACAGAAGCCCAGAAATGAGGAGAAATACATCCTTTATTTCACTTTCTTGCTCCTTTTTTCAAAGCAAGTATGCCTGCTGGTATATGCGGGCCATGGAATGGGCCGTTTGTGATGTCACAAAGGGCACAGACAACGACAACACCAGGCTCGTTTTTCAGAGACCACCTTGTGGTCTGCATTGATTTCATCCCCTTTCTAAAGGAGCGAGACGTCCAACAAACCATGAGGAGAAAAGCTAAAACACTCCTGGCTTTGTGGGAGGCTGTAAACAGAGGGCTACATATGCTGATTTCTGGATGTTATTGTTTTGGGGCCGTGCAGCTGCTCCTTTTGTAGTCTGGGGTGAAAAAAACCAAAAGCAATCTGAAAATGTCCGTCGTGTGGCCCTTTAAACACCTCCCCTCCTCTCTCCTCAGCTGCGACCAGGCCGTCCTAGCTCTGGTACTTTTGAAGAGCATGTTTTTCTTTTATATTTGGTGTGTGTTTTTGTGTGTGTGCATGCTCTGTGATTCACCACCGCCGCCGCCGCCGCAGCTCTCAGCACCACGTGGTCCCGGGCTGGTATCAGCATGTACCAGACGAGGACAGGGGAAGGACTGGATCTGTCAAAGTGCATCGACTCTCGGGCGTCCGCGGCGCACGCCGACGCCGTGGCCTGGCCCCTCCCCCCTCTAGCCCCCCCTGCACCCACACACCCACACACCACACGCGCACACCGCACACACCCACTCATTAATGGAGCCGGCCCTGACAACTGATCCTAATTGCCTTTGAACAGGCTCTTCATGTATTATTGGTGCCTGACCGCCTCGGTTCATGTCAATAAACCATAGCAGGCAGAGCAGGGGAGGAGCGCCGCGGCCACGGCTGCTTTCTTGTGTTTTGAGCTATGAGGGAACACAAATACGCCCGCTGGATGTAAACAATGGAAGTTTGCGTCATGCAGCCATCTCCGCCACATCTGCATTTATTCATTTATTTATCTATTTTATTAATTAGCCTCATCTTAACATGCGTAACTCACTCCACTGAACGCGTCCACGGAATTTAAATCAACTGCAAACACATGGTAGTTTTTTTGTTATCCCCCCCCCCCCCCCCCCTTTCTGCGATAGACGCCAGATTCATTTTTCCACAGTCGCGCTTGGCGTCGCCTCTCCGTCGTGTCAGCGCTGACGAGCGACGGAGGAGTTATTGTTTCAGAGAAATCAGAAGGAGGCATCGGGAAGAGAGGGAGAAGAAGGAAGAGAAAAAAAAAGAACCCAGGATGTCAGGCACAGACATCTGCGGAGACACTTTGCGCGGCTGCACTCGCTGCAGTCACAAACAGTCAAAATACATCATTATTTGCTGTCTCATGTGTGAATTATTGCCCCCATATCTCACTGTTTACTTCCCGCCTCGCCCTTTCCATTCGGATCCGTAAACAGGGGGGAGGTGGCACGGCACGGCACGGGCCTTTTCTTTTTATTTTTTCATTGTTATCATGATTATTTATTTATTTATTTATTACAGCGGAAGGAAATAACGGCATGGATAAAAAGCGTAGCGGCGTGTCCTGTCCACTCCCATCACTGTCTGGCGGGGGAGAGACGTATGACCATCCCATTACTATGGTAACTAGCCACTATATTCAGACCTGCCCGGGTGTGTTTCTTCCCCCTGCGGTGACGAGAGGGCATAGCTGACAGGGGCCCCCGTGTGCACGCGCTCGTGCACGCACAGACGCAGACGGTGGAGGGTGTGGCGGCGGATGCTCCCTGGTAAATGTACAGAAGGAGCCACGGCGAGGCCGGGCCCGCCCTGCAAGGGTGTGATGATGAAACTGAACCCAATAGCTTTTTCTTTTCACTATTTTTTTATTTATTTTTTTTTCCACACAGCTAAAAAAAAAAAAATACAAACAAAATTCTAAAAGTCGAAAAAAAATACATAATTTACATCAGATAGTAATTAATAGGGTCCATGGGGCAATTTAAAAGTCAAACATAACTATAGATTTGCATTTTATTCAAACATGGTTTTTGTTTTCTGAGAGGAAATTAAGCAACAACGCCCCCCCTGTTACCAGACCAAACTGGCTTGCTGTCATTTGATGATTGATTGTTCCTGTATTTCATATTCTATGAGAGTGATTTACAATGTTTCTATCAGATGTTGCACTCCTCAGTCGCAGCCTTGCGCCATTTTTCTTGCTCCCTGTAATCGCATGCAATAGTTTGCCAGCATTTTATTCATTAGAATTTTTTTAAGGGGTCATTTTTTTAAACTCCATTTCATATATATATTTTTTTTATTTTGGCGTGTTGACTTGGAGCGAAATTAGCGTCCACATTAAATTTTACTTGCTCTCTCCAGCCCTATTATAAATTACACATGTAGCAGTTCTTCAGTGTAGTAACTTCTAACCCAAGTCATTCATTTTTCAAACGCCATTGTCATCAAAAGACCCTCCGCCGAGGTAAAAGTCTGCTTCAGATGAATAATAAAAATATCTTTTCTATTTTTTCTTCCGCGGACATATCGCCATGTTCGCTTTTAATGTATATTTATTATTAATAAAATGGATTTATAATGTAAGGTCAGGTTGCTCGATGCCACGGTGATGTATTGAAGCAGAGGTGCTCAGTGCAGGAGTTAGTTTGACAAAAGGAAGAATTGACCCCACTTATTTATTGCATTTTGGAACTTATTTTGGACTAACTGTGAATTCTTAAATTTCAAAACACTCATCTCCTTTTTGCAGCAGAGGATTTTTTTTTCCCACACATTGAATAGCTGTCTGCAATGGAGCATATATTATTGCAGCTGCACATATCTATAGCAAAATTAGCATTTTAAACATAATAAATAATCGCGTCTGTGATGAACACAGTTTCTAATTTTTTTTAGCTCTCTTAATTTTTTTTATCTATTTTTATTCATTTTTTCTCATTTTAACAGGCACATCTTTAATGCATTTTTTAAAAAACATTTTTATAATTTCTGTGATTTTTAATCAGTATTTCTGCCTGAAACAGAGGCTGTTATATGCAAACATTTAGACCTAAAATAAATAAATAAATATCAGGACTCTAATGCCTCTGTCCAGCTCCTCCTCGATTTAGCTGAACTTTGAATGATGATGTGGCTGCTGCCGCGACTGCAGCCCTTTTCAATGCAGCCATACTGCCATCTGTTGAGACTAGGCGGCACTGCGCGGCTCTCTGCCCCTTGTTGTGCTTTCCGCGCCATCTCGTTCACTCTTGTCTCTCATGTTTTGTTCATCGGTGGCTCATCCGCTACTTCTGCACGCTGCAATTGTGCAAATGCAAGCAGCGGTCTATTTAAAGAACTGATAAAAAGAAGAGGAGGGAAAGGGTTTATGGGATTTTTTTTTCTCTCCCCCTCCTTCTGGATCCGCAGCTTCCTGTCACTGCAGGCCACAGCGCTGTGTTTGCTTTTGACACTGTCGCATGCAGAGCAGACATTTCACACGGCGGCACCAATCCTTCATATCGCACACATGCGCTGCCTCGACTTTTGCCTCAGCTCCCACTGACAGTCGCGCTTAAACGGTCGTTCCGCGGCGTTTCTGCGCTCTTGACGTAAATTCTTTTGTGGCCACGTTCGGCCAGAGCTGCCGTTACCAGCCGGAGCCACGGACGCGGCTGCAGAGAGAGGAGATATATGAAAAGACAGAAGAGACGAGGTGGTCACAGCTGGGAAGGGAAGGGAGAGGAGGGGAAGGGTGGGGGGGGGGGACGGAGGTTGAGGGTTTTGCGATTTCAGCATCATTCAATCAGACAACATGCCCCTCAGCTGAAACAACGAGACCCTCCCCGACTCTCTCGAATTAGGGAGATTAGCGGGAAAGCGCATAATGCAGGATGATGGAATTTGTCATAATTTGCATTGTCCTGGAAAGATTCGGTTTGATCGAGCGGTGCGCGCAGGCTCTTGTCATGTCCCACGGGCAGGTCACAGAGGAAGCTTGGCAGAAATGATTTTTGCGATATGTGCATCAGTCGTAAAAGCCTCACAACCAATTTGTCAAACAAAAAAAAAAAAAATGTGAGGCCGGCACAGTTTGAAGGCAGTGGGGCATTTCGCCCCGGCGCGGTGAAAAGAAAGAAAGAAAGGAAAAAAAAACATGCCCCTCCATCACTCGTTGCTCACAGCCCAGATCTGGTGTGGCACAGTGTTCCGCTGCATAAGACATTATTACATCAGTCTTTAGCTTGTGCGTTCTCTGTTTTGATATCACTCTTAACTGACCACTAAACCAGGCAAAACATTTCAAATCAATGACAATCTGCATGTGCACTATGGTTTTATCGATGTAGAACACATTTTTGTTTTACTTTTTCAGTGGGTTGGTGTTTATATATTTGGTAACTGGTGCCCGCTGGCTATCAGATGTGTCCCTGTGATCATCCTGCACTCAAACTGCAGCAACCCTTGGCTTCAGTCCTGCTTTAGCAGCAGCAGCTCCTGACCACCGTAAAGTTGACCAGAGCTGACTTGACAGTGCTCCTCGTCCACACGGTTCACTGTTTATGGAGTGGCCGTGTCCAGGGATGACATGAATGCACAAGAGAGAGAGAGGGGAAAAAAAAAAGAGGTAGGGGGGTTGGGAAAAGGCTTGTGTCTGCCTGGTCAGACTGGCAGACTTCAACAACAACAGCAACAAAATGTAGCTAATTTGTCACAAAAATGTCGTCCGCCGAGTCTCCAGATTTGAGCGTATGCTCGTCGCTGGGCTCCCAGAAACGAAGCGCGCCGCCTCGGACCAGAGAGAAGGGCGCTCCAAGGAATGTGTCCCTGCAGTGGCTTGCCTTTGTGCGTTTCATACGGCTATTTATGTCGCCGTTTAAGTAACGCTGATTTCGTGTGACAAGTGAGCATACAGGGGTTAGGCTCAAACTGGAGCACAACCGGGAAGCAGAAAATAGAAATGGCGGGCAAAGGGAGGGAAGAAAATCAAGAGGGGAGGGAGCGGAAAAGGCAAATATCTCCCTCCCCCCACCGTCTTCCTCTTCCCCTCTTCCTCTTCTTCAAATGAGAGTCCCAACGTGGGGAAGAGGATTCTGCAGAGGGCAGGGACCGTTTGCGGTTCTCCCTTGGAAAAGGGGTTTGTAGAAATGAGGTGTCATCAGAGGAGGCGGGATTTCGCGCGGCGCAACACGAGCCCATCTCTTATCGTCGGCCGCTCGCAGACGTGATTTGCTTTGAATGCGCTAATGCTGAAGGAGCCCCGCAGACTGGGAGCCGGTCGGAGATGGAATCGCGGCGCACGCACATCCCTGACAAACTGCCATCCGCCGCGCGAGGATTAAAGAGTCGCTGCGCCCCAAATCCCCCCCGCCCCCCAAAAAAAAAAAAAAAACTGAAATAATATATGCACTTAAATACGTTTGACTAAACTTCAACCCCAGTTTTTTTTTTTTTTTTCATCCCCCACATTTTGAACTTTTTTTTAAAAGAGGAAACATTTTAGCTGTTAAAATATTTAAAAAAGGGGAAAAAAAAAAAGAAATCTATAGCAACAATCTGCAGCCATTCAGAGTAAACTAGAGCTTCCTGTGTAAAAGCAATTCATCTTTGTGTTGTATATCTAATTAAGATGTACAATAAACACGTGTCAGAACCCTGTAAACCCAACATCCTCAACCTGCTGTGTTAATCAGACTGATCCATCCTTCTGCGACTGTCCGGTAAACACCATGGAATAAACAGTCAAAAATGCTCAAATCCAAAAGCTCTGACCGACTTCCTTTTCTGCGTCTCGCGACGCACTCGTTTATCTGGATCGTTCATGAAGCGTTGCTGGAAAGATTTTTCACTTTCTAGGCTAAAATACAACACTGCACATCTCATTTGCAAATGTATCCTCTTTGTTTGCTGACACTGGCGCTGGATGTTGTGGCGACACGTGTCCTTGCATTAGAGGAAAAGTTACATCGTGCTCGACCAAACCTATTTTACACATTTTGTATCATCATTTTCCTGGTTAAATTATGCATGAGGTCTCATTGGGAAAGAAATGTGAGCATTAGCATATCTGATAGGAGTGGCCGAGCAGTTTTCCACCTCCCTCTGTCCTTGAAACCGAGCAAAAAAAAAAAAAAAAAGCCCTGACTGTTCGTCAATACCAGGTCATTTTATCCCAGCCGGCCCAGTTCATCCATACCATCCCAAGGCTTTGCTAATGACACTCAGAGACATCCTCAACACTCAACACGACGAGGGCCCAGAGGGCTCCAACACCGATGTGGATATAGTCTCGCGCTGTCCGGTCATCCCTGGAAGCTCTCTGACAAAACCTGCAATTAGAAACACCTCCAGGCGGAAACAAGACACCCTTAAGGGCTAAAAGCGGACGACGGCACCGGCTTCCCGAGTTACATTTGAATACACGACGCCGTCTCCATTTAACAGGGGTTGAAGGAGGGGACGTCTTTCGGGTACGGCGACCTTTTGTCTCGTCATTGCGTTTGTGAGGGAAATGACGGTGTTGGAATCGTGAAGTTGGAGTCATCCAGGTTGCTGGGTGCCCTTTGTGATGTCACAAAGGGCACTGATACTTCTCTCAGGTTAGCGGCAACATCCAGGTCCTTTGAGACCGCCTTGTGTTTTTCCCTTTTGAAACGTGGAAGTTCCAACACAGCATGTTTATTCTCTTTTTGGAGCCTTAAATGAAACATAGCAACTTGGAAATCCAAATATATGTGGATTACTTTATATATTTGGGATGTTTTATACACTCTTTGTCGTGTTGTTTGGATCCTAATGCAAACAAAACAAATATATCTGTACATCTATAAATATCGGACCTGCAAGCAAACAAAGAATTGAGTGTCATCAGCAAAATTGATGACATCATTTCATGCTTATTGACAAACATTTTCTGTTGCTTTGAGCATTACAACTGATGCAACATAAGATATCCTTGCAACTCAGATGTGAAGTTGGTTGCTACATTTACAGTAATGTGAATCATGAATAAACTATAAAATGTCTAAATAAAGAGAAAAGCCAACAAATGTTGACTGTTTTTTCTCAGTCAAGTGCAAAAAAAAAAAACAATTCTGAAATATTTTGATGCTTAAAACGGGAAAAAAAAATAATAAAAGCAAAATCCTTATTTCAATAAAAGGCACTCAGACAGAAATAAAAAACAAGTCACATTGACTGGAAAGGCTCTTTCCTCTGTGGGCCATTTAGAGTGCTAAGACGTTCTTTTGAAAAATACTTAGCTTGTTTTAGAAAAGTTTAATGTCATATGCAATTATTTGACCCTTATGAATATTAAAGCTTCGCGTTCCCGGTGCCATTAAAAATGCATGTGGCATTGTGGTTGTTGATCACGTTCAGAATGCCCATGCAAATTGGACTGTCTTCCCTGTCAAGGCTTAAGATGAATAATGTAGTTGTGTTGTATATTCAGGGACACACCATTGACAGTCAATTAACAAGTTTGATTGGTGTGTGAACTCGCGCTTTTGAACTGTTAATTTTATGTAAATAGTATTCGCTCTCCCTTCTCCGCTCGCGCCCCAACCCGTCCAGGTTCATACCGCAGAACGATGCGCCGACGCCACCGTGGATGCGCCCTCCCCCTCCAACCCCCCCCCCCCCCCCCCCCGCAATCCCCAATTCCACCTCCCACCAAGAATTACCAGAGTGGGATGCTTAATAATTGATCATCACACACCTGCTTGGTAGAAGCGATGGGAGTTTGCCTTTAACAGTCAAGAGGCCCCATGCCAGGCCCCCTTTTGATATTCAAATAGACAAACGGCGGCGTCTCCTTTGTGGATTCCGAGCGGTGCGCGCTCTTTTCATGGGGACAAGCTTATTAGGAGATTCTGGCCACCCATTCCAACCTGTTGGAGAGCCCTCTTTTCTTTTTCCAGGAGTGGATATGATGGCATGTGATGGCTCATAAATGGAATGCCAATGACAATTTGTTGTTGACGGGCGGGAATCTGGCTTTTATCTGAGGCGGACATGGTAATGTGGGCGCCCGGGCGGAGCTCGGCTCGCAGGTAAATGACGCGGTGATTGATCCGACTCCATGAAAGCGGCGAGGGCCTTATCGCCTCCCGCTCACGCGCTGCCTCCCCCGCCCACCCTCCCCCCGCTCTCCATCTTCCCTCCATCTCTTGTCTGCGGCAACTGCGCCACTAATTTGGAACAGCGGAGATGGAAGTGGAAGATTCATCAAAGTTGACAAGTGAACCCAGGAGCTGGGGATCACGGCAGACCCATCTGATTATGGAAATAGCCGTGACCGTGTCTGCCCCTTAGCTAAACCGCCGCGCGGCTCGCGTCTTGTTCTGCACGCGCGCCTTAAAAGACGTACATATCGGCGAGTGGGTAGAAGAGGCTGTTTTCAATTTCTCCTCCTTTGATCGTTCTGGGTTTGGCGTCGTCAAACCACGGGCTCGCTGCAAGGAGGCTGGATCGCTCAACTCTGGATTTCATCTGTAGCGGCATTTCCATTCCCCCTAGAATTGCGCAAAACCTAAATATCGCAATAAAAAAACTGGGAATGGAAACTTGAAAGACCCCTCAAATATCGTTAAAAGGTTTTTATGCTCTTGTGAGGTGGTTTTTCAGACGTATCAATGTAGAGGTTTATCGCAAAAGTGTCATGGGAACACTTTTTTTGAAACATCAAAATGCAGATTTATTGCAAGATGTTTTGTACCTCCATCCTCCTCCAAGTGGGGTCTCCCGGGACGAGATTTGACGAGAATTACGACTTATGCGCTTCACGCAATTCAATGGAAACCTGCAAATCGCAATTGTACTCTGTCAAAAATTTTAGAAATATTGCTTTTACTTTGTAAAAAAACTGTAATGGAAACGCAGCTTGTGGAAATAAAAAAGAAAAAGATTCAGTGGATTCCATTAAATAACCAGTCAGCTTCCATTGGAGATGAAGACAAAAACAAAGAAACAACAAAGAAGACAAGGAAGAAGAAGCTAATATGAAATGTAAAAGAGATTAGCCAGGTCTGCTAACTAGTTCACTCTAGTTTTGGCTTCCCTTTTCCAAATGCTTTCCATGGGCTCTCAACCGGATGGATACATTAGATCCATATTGCTAAGTGATGCAAACTGAAAGGAATATGAAGCTTTCGGAAACCAAGTCTAAATTTTGCCCAAGTTGTCTTGAGCCGATAGTCCGGTTCATGAAAACTCTGACCATGAACTGTGAAACGAAAATACCTCCATTGCCCATTATAGCTGCTCTGTTAAGGACCCGTCTCTTGGATGTATTGGTCTTTCTGATCCTTGCTGGAGGTCCCCAGGGTCCCTGCAGGGCCATCCGACCCTCCTCACTGCTAAACTAAACTAGGAGGGTCTCCAAAGACCTGACCTCCTTAACACCGCTTCTCATCCCGACTCATCTCTTTGCATTAAGCAGATAGATTTTTTAATTTTTTTTTTACTCTTTCCGCACGTGTTTCATTACTACACGTGGAGATTATTCCAGCGGAGGTATTTTACAGAGGGCTGAGCTCACTACCTGGCCACTAATTGTATTGTTATAAATAACGTGGGTGTCTGATAGATATACATCGGCCGGATCTTCGCAGTTTCAACTACTTGCAAAGTGAAAATTGTTGGTGACGACATGCTGAAAATTTTGCCAAGGTGGAACTCGCTAATTAATTCAGCGCCGGCCCAACAGTCACCTATAATTAATGATAATGTGATGTTAGCGCCTGGCTGACTGACAATGTACAATGTTTTTGATTATGAGCTATATTTTGCTGCTTGATGATGTGGTTTCTGGTTAAATATAAACAGTGTGTTTAATTTCTTGCCCGATTGATTCACCGTCAGTCTTCACACCCAGAACTTGTTGGTGATGGATGTTAAAATGAATTCACAAGGGTTGAAATGACTCAGATGATTCGGTCTGCTTATTCCTGCCTAGTATTTGAAGTTAGCCATGTTGGAAGTTCGTTCACGTTCGTCAGGGCAACGGCATCAATTTGATGAATTTAAAAAAATAGCAAATACATGTTCATGAACTTGTCACTATGACCATAAAATATGCCTTTGGGTATTCATTTTTCATTTGCTTCTCCAGTGGAGCATCTTTCTATGATCAAATGACCTGAATAAAATCTCTAATTAGCCCTGTGTTTGCAGCCTCCTGCTATCAACACTGTGTTTTAGCATTTTCTTTTTTTTTCTTTTTAGCAGATTTTAATTGGTGTCATCATTTAACACATACTGCATTTGTTTTCTTCTTGTATTCCCGCCCTCCCCTCAGGTTGAAAATGAAGTTTTCTGCGCCGGTCAAATCGCTTTGGTCCCCTGCACCATGCAGCTGGTGAAAGCCGGCGCCGGGACGCAGGCCCGTTTGGCCTTCAGCTACGTGAGAAAGGTCCTGGAGGCCGTGATCGGCGGGCTGACTCTGGCGTCGGTGCTCCAGGCCCACTGCTACGCCACACGACGCGAGGACGTCCCCGTCATCAGGGCCGTGTGGGAGAGCATGCTGAGGGACTCTGAGGAGGAGAAGGTCAGCGCCGCCTCCTTGAGACCCGTGTTCGTGGGCTGACTCAAAAGACGAGCAGCGGCTGGCTGTTTCAAAGTAGATGCGAAAGAAATATTGATTAAAATGTTGATAATATGACACAAGAGCGCAGATGAAAAGAGTGCGATCCGTGCACCCAATGAATAAGAAAAAAAAAAAGAAAGGGAAAAGTCGATAAACTTGATACGTTCTCCAAGTTTTGCAGAGAGGGGCCCTTTCTGTTTTGAATTTAGTCGTTGCGAAGCGAGAGAAAGTTCCCTGCCCCTCACCCGCCTCCCGCGGGACCCCCGAGCCGTGGCGACTGATATTTACCAGTGAGCGCGCTCATGAAAAGTTGATGATGTGGGAAACGCCGGCGTCTTTGATAGCGCCGAGCTCGGCGCAGAAGCAGATGTCTTCCTCAGAGCTCCGCTAATCCTTTTGCCCCCACCCAACCTCCCCCGTGCACCGTTTTGGCGCCCCGTTCAAGTCTCAGAGCAGCTTAGGCACCCTCCCCCTCCTCCACCCACCCCCCCCAGCCCACCTCCTCCACCCCCCCATCCCACCTCCTCACCCCTCCTTCCTGCCTGCCGCCCTCCAACCCTCCTGCCATCCCGCCGCCTCGGCTTACAACCCCTGCTCCGCGTGCCTAATAGGGGCGCCGCGCTCCCCTGCCAGCCCTTCTCCTCCCACAGTAATCTGTCTTACCAGGGGACTAGTTCCTGGGGGAGCAGGGCAGGACCCGCCTCCCACCTCCAACACGTGGCTTCCGCGCCCAACGCAGGCGGGATTAAAACCTTTTGCGTCAGTCCTGAGAGAGAAAATTTGGGACTCCGATGAAGGACAGAAATCCAGTTTTAATTTTGCGCTATTTTTCATTCGTTTTTTTTTTTTTATTATTATTCCTCCTCCGTCATACTGACATCTCTCGCCCTCTCATAGCCGGAGCAGAAAAATCTGCGGCGCGATGACAGCCCTCGCCGTCTTCCTTAGCATGCAAATTGGATCTCACAGATAACAAAGCTTGCCAGGAGCGAAGCTTCGGGACGTGACCGGGGTCGCCTCGTGGGGTCAAAGGTCAGCCAAGGTGCGGGCTACATCATCCATCTGTTGTGCTTCGTCGGCGGCGTGTCAAAACAGTCCACAATATTCATTAAGACGACCCGGCGCTCGCCAACAAGCAGACTGTCTCCCATCCTTCAATTGATTTCCAAACTGGGCGCCTCTAATTGGCTGGTTCACCTGTAAACAGGCGACTTTCCCTCCCTGATAACTCAAGCTGCACTTAAGTCGTTCCACTTCCCCAATGCTCTTTTTTGATCCTTCCTTTGGGGCTCTGACTCTTATTTTGGCTCTTTGAAATCCAATAATAATGTAGTAAAGAAACATTAAACTAATATCTAATATATTATATCTTATATTATATCTAATATAATAACTAATACATTGAAGCGTTAAAGATGAAAAGATTTCCAACAGTTCAGCTCCACCGGCAGAGAAATGGTTTTGCCTTAGAGACTCTTTGTTTTTGCTAAGCCAACAGTTAAAAAGCTTTGAAGTCTTTGCTTTTTGGGAAGGTTTTCTTTCACCAAAGAACTAGAAGAAGAAGAAGTATTTTTTTTTTATTTTTTTTTTACAATTTTTTGCTGCCGTTTGATGTAGGTCATTTTGGCACTTACAATTAGTAAACAGAAATCTACAAAATAAGATATATTACACGTTTCATCATATAGCTGTTATCACATGGTATATTTTGATGTGAACGGGTGGAAACATCTCGGCCGAGCTTTTCTGCTGAGCAACGAGCTGTTGTTGTGTCCTGGTGATTGCTCTAATCAGGTGGATGAAGGAGCTTGCGGGGTTAATTGGGAGCACGCTGGAGTAGCTGCAAGTGTGAAATCGTATTCACGCTGCATTAGAGCACAATGGGCCTGTTTTTTTTTTGGTTCTGTAGCCATTGAGAGTCTGACGTGAAGAAGTTGATACATTTTTACAGATGTAACAACTAGAAGCTCTTTGAACAGTTAGGTTTATATAAAAAAGTGTCATAAAAGTGTTACAAATGATCCGTTTAGTTCAATCTTAGCCAAATAAAAGGTTTTTCCGGAAATATGAAAACAGTCATAATCAGAGATGATTAGTTTCTAGTTTGTTTGCTGCTAAGTGTATCTTATGTTTTTCCTCTCTCCATGAAACGCCTTTCTTCTGACGCTGTTGAGTCACTCTGGCCTCTGGCCTGTTTTCATAATGGTCTTACGCCCTCAAACCTCAACTCATTCCACTGACACGGCCCTGCTCCTCTCCTTCAAACGGCCGCTCGGACAGGCTTTCACGGTTGACTCTGAGGGAACAGAGTGGTGCACTGGAAGGGATATTATGGCAGACTGACAGCGGCTACAGTAAGTGCTGAAACGCCGAGCCGCTTGCTGAAGGCGTCCCGCTGGGCAGGAAATGTAGGGGAACTGGCTAAGCAGCGCAGTCCCATCAGCTCCCCGCTGTTCGCCGCCTTTACACTACTTCCTTATTACCGTGTTTACCGTTCGGCTTTCACGCCTCTCGGCCATCACCCCCCGAGCCCCTCCCGAGCTCCCCTGAGCCCCCCTCGCGCACGCTCCGGGCAAGCACGCGTTGCGAGCAAGAGGGAGGAAAGTGGGGAGAAGCAAAAACAAACAGTGCGAGAAGAGGAGCGGCGCGGAGAGCCGATAGCGGCAGACCCAGGCTGCAGCTGCCTGCCTGCCTGCCTGCCTGCCTGCCTGCAGAGGGAGTGAGCGGTGAGGGGATGGCTGCATGTGCCGGGATTGAGGCTGCAATGATCAAGAAACACACGCGTTGAGTGGTCGAAATAAGGTACCCATGCATGGCCAGGTCCAGCATGGGCTTTACTTGACTGGATTCATCAGTGATACCTAGAGACCCAGTAATGTGCAGATTTAGAGGTCCCATAGTTCACCAAAGTAACCTCACAAATGAAAAGTTCATCCTTTGGTTATTTTGCCTGCTCAGCTTTTCAAGTTATATGGGGTAAAAACATGTAAATAAGCCATTTGTGATGTCACAAGGGGCTCAAGTTTCTCTCTGCCATGTTTGTTCTGCTGCCTTGTTTTTGCCCTTTTGCAAACGTGAAAGGTCCAACAAAGTGTCAGTTTTCTCAGGAAGCACGGAAACTTATTTCTTTTTTTTTTTGCTGGAGACTCTCAACACAGGGCTCATGCTGTTTTATGAATCGTTATATTTTGTTTTTGATAATGTAACAGATGAGACTAAGATAATCCTGGACTGCCAGTTCGTCGTGTCGTAGTCACTTTCATGTTGACATGTTGACATTCAGCTGGAGGCTGGCTGTACGGTGGCTGTAAACAGAGGGCTAAATAGGCTGTCTTCCACAATAAAGAGCAATAGAAGAGACCAGATACGGATGTCGTAACCCAAACCCCTAGTAGATGTTATTTAAACACATTTTTGGTGTTACAATAATTGAATAGAGTGACTTTTCCACTGGTTGGCACCAAGTTCCCAAAGAAATTGTCTCTGGCTGGTTAAAAAAAAAGAGAAAAAAGAAGTTTCGACCAAGTCGCAGTTGGTATTGCAGCGCCGAGCGATTTGAAATGCAATGCAGTAATATTGCATCACGACTTCATTACTGCAGCTGCAGTGTATCTTGGAGGAGGCTTCACATCCAGGAAGAATTGACAGACAGAGGTCCAACTCTGCTCATCAGCGCTGGAAACCTACAAGGAGAGAACACACACACACACACACACACACACACACACACACACACACTGGTACACCATTAGCACCTTCAGTACAACGGAACTGCTGAACAAACTTTCTGACAAATATAAAAAAAATGTTCTTGGCCGCGTTGAGGAACAAACCGGGAACTGATGTAACATAGTCCGACAGCTCTGAGCAAAAAAAAAAAAGAAAAGTCAGCACAACTGCGGCGTGACAATAAAGTCCTGCCAGAGGCTGCAGCCGCGGCGGCGAGGCGCCCTGATCTGATCTTTGCCTGGACGGGACGGTCGGTTGGGTACAGCACCTCAGCGCCACAACAAGGCCTGCAGGGTGGCCTTTAAGCCTGGCTGAGCAGGACGCTCTACCCCAGTTCCTGCTCCCCTCACCATGTTCAATCGCTATTGACAAGCGCAGGAGCAGCCCCCCCTCCACCTCCCCACTTCCACCTATCGTGCGGCAGAAGTGCTAATATAACATTTATCAAAGTGCGGCCCGCGTATGTGTGCTGTCACTTGGCCTGACAGGCTAAGAGCTCCCACGCTGACACGGCCCCATTGTCCCCCCCCACTCCCTTGTGATTGTTGCTGTTGATCGCCCGCCGGCTAGGCCCTCTTCAGGAATCGGCAAAGTAAGAGGAATCTTAACGCGCGAGCGGGAGACACTCCGAGCCGAGAGGTGAGCGGCTGACATACAATTAAGTGTTTGCTAAAGATTCATGTGGAGGGGGAGGGGGAGGTGGTGGTAAGTGCTGCCCCGGTGAATCTGGCTGATTGGGTCACGACGGCCGCATCTTTGTGGAGTGACGAAGAGGCCCTGGTCCGCTCTTGTCAATGTTTTTTTTTTTTTTTTCTTTTCACCCCCTTGTTCTTTTCGTCTTCTTTTTTTTGTGAATGAATATCAAAATAAAATGTGAGAAACCTGTTATTATTCTGCACTTACGAAGTGGGATGTAAGTGGATGAAAATTGATCCAGCAAATTGAAAAGGGGGTTAAGTGTTTTTGCCCTATCGACTCCGACTGGAATGGCGGTTATATAAAACACTCATTTCTCTCCCATTAGCAGATGAAGCCACAGCCAAAGTATTATTAGGGGGGGGGGCACGTTGTAGCACTGCCCAAAGACATTTTGTTACTGCTAATGGCCCTCAGCCGCCCAGAGAAAACCATACAGATTGTGGCTCCGTGGACAAAATTGAGGCAGTTTTCCACTAAATGTGTGTGTGTGTGTGTGTGTGTGTGTGTGTGTGTGTGTGTGTGTGGCACTAACGTGCTGTGAGTGATCTTCTTAGAGGGGTGAGGAGTCATCTCAGCGCCTGTCACGCCCGCAAATGCAGCTCAAATGACATGAAAACATTTGCAGCGAGCCGTATGGATTCTTTTCCAACTGTTTTTTTTTTTCTTTTATTGTTTTTGTGAACTATAATTAGCGAGACGCCGCATCGCAATCCAATCTTAATTGATTGGTGTTTGATAGCCGCTGTCAGCTCTCTCCCTCTCCCTCTCTCTCCCTCTCAATGACCAACGGCAGATATTTACTCAAAGATTTTAAAGTGTCACGCACAGACGCACAGTGCAGGAAAGTCTTACCCCTGTGATGTCACAAAGGGTGACTTACCCCTCCCAATTTAATGACCGCAACCCCTGCCAGACTCACCTTCACCTCTTTGTCTTGGCCGCCTTCCAAACTCATCGGAATAACAGCAAAGAATCCGTTTCAGGCAGCAAGTTTAGGCTAACGCTGAGTTACCCTTTTTTTTGTGGGCAGCAGTAAACAGAGGGCTAAATATGCTCTTTTCTTGAGATCTGCCAAGTTTGTTTTGTTTTTTCTTTTTCTTTTTATAATTAACCTTGCCAGGTAATAAAGGTAATAAATAAATGCTATACGGGGCCTTTAATATCGACTCTTCTCTATTATTATTCAGAATGCGGCGCTTCATTTGAATACCGTCTGTTTGCATGGCAGGACTTGCGGTGGGAGCCTGACAGCGGACGTGCTCCCCTCCTGGTTGCCGTGGTTCCCGCCCTGCCCAGGGGTGCAGCTGTTGAGCTTCACGTCGCCGCGGTTCAGGATGATTTCACCCAAAGGACTTCCCGTCACCTCAGCACAAAAGTGGCTTGCGGCTCCGTGGAGTGCCGCGTCGTAACATCTGCTGACAGGTGTTGTGCCTCCGTCTCGCTCTCCCTGGTCGCCGCCGCCGCCGACCTGGAGGCCGGCGCCACGCCGGAGGTCGCGGGAGCCGTCGGCGCCGCGTTCAGGAGCGCCGTGGAGGAGGAGGCGGACGCCGGCCTGGTGCCGCTGTGCGCCAGGGTCTTCCACAAGTGCAGCAGCTCGGCGGCGCGGGAGATCGTTAAAGGTGGGTTTTACGACTCCGGTGTTAATATTCATGCTAATTAAAGAGGATTTATTATGAATAAGCCGTTTTGGCAGCAACGTCCAAGATGCAGTGCTCCTGAACGCCGAGGCCCTCCGCCGCCCGCCCGTCGCATTAGCAGAAGTGAAGTGACAGCGCGTCCCCCTCCGCTCGCTGCCAGCGTCTCAAAAGAAAGAGAGAAAGTTTCAGGACGTCGGCTGAGTCAATTCCGCGTGGACTTCCAGGAAGCAGTCTCTCCGGAGGATCCGGTCCTCCTTTCCCTGCGTTTAATTGTCGCAGTCGTTTTGTTGTGTCTGCAAGTTGCGTTCGCTAACCCCAAGCAGCTGGCGCAGTCTTTTGTCATCATTACGTTTTCATACGCCGCCGTCTCCCGCTACCCAGGATTCTTCTAGGTGCTTGTCAAGGCGAATGCGGAATGGTATTTGTTTTATCCGGAGAGACGTTCCCTCGGAGGGGAAAAGGGCGACGGGCGCATCGATCACGCCCGGCTCACTTGTCAAGTCCCCAGCGAAGCAGTCAATTAACATTTTTGAATCGGCGCCAAACCAGCCATCTTCCTGTCACTCCTCGCCGTGACATAAATCATCTTCTTTCTTTTTTTCTTTTTTTGGTGGGGGGGAGGCCGCGGAATTATGGTTAGCGGTGATGAATGGGAAATAAGTTGATCTGTTTTGAAGTGCGCCTTGATATGTGTGCAGCCGATCTGCGCGGTCTGTTTCATTGCCTAATTGTATAATTGATATTTAACATCGTTGGGCGATATATGATGCGTGTCGCTTGACAGAGAAGTGAGTGTGATTGCCACGAGCAGGAAAACGTTGCTTAACGCAAAATCCTGTGATGAATAAAACAGGTCCTGCAGACTTTTAAATACTCTTGAAACCAGACAATTCACGTCTATTTAGGTGCCTGTCTAGAAATAAAAAAAAAAAACTAAAAAGTTTCTAATTGTGTCACTGGGTCAGGAGCAGTCTGGAGCAAAATCAACCTCAGCCCCCCCCCCCCCCCCCCCCCCCCCAGTGTGTCTGTGATTATGGACTGCATTTACTTCTCCCCCTAAAACCATCCACTGACTCATCAACTGAGCTGGAATCTGTCGCCAGCGACAGCACGCAGCGCCGTGACACGCCGGGCCTCCGGGGGGCGTGGCCACGGGGCCTTTTTATGGGTCACAGCCAATGCTCATGGATGATGAATCCAAAAAGTCAAAGGAGGAAAAGTAACACCTCTGGCGCTGGCAGTCACAGCCTGACGACCGGCGCTGTCAGCGGGGAGACGGACGGAAAACGGACGCGCCCCTCCCCCGCTCCCCCCCACGCCTTCGGTTACGTGCGTCGGAATTCACAGCTGATAGATGTGACATATGCTCCAAATGAAACCTTTAAACATCTTGTCTCAGCTTGTTACTTACGATAGAAAGATTCTCACAAGCATGGATGGGGGTGAGGGGGGGGGGGGGGGGGGGTGCCCTAATATAACACACACACACAGCCCAAAACAGCTAAAGAGGCAAACGCGAACAAACGTTGGGGCTGATTAAAAGGCCCAAAGTGAAATATTGGAAGGAATATAGTGGAATGAAATGCAGTAGGAATTAAAAATTTGGTTGGGTCATGGATCTGCTCGGTTTCTTCTTACGATTTTTGCGTTTGAATTGTTGCTCGGAACAGGAAGATGTGAAACTCACCAGGTTTCTTTATCCACGTTCAGACTGCTAGCCAAAATCTGAATTTTTAGCCCATCCAGATTGAAACCGGAGGGCTCTTTTCTAGTCACATGAAATCCAATTTTTGCAAAACGGATTGAAACCACCTTCGGGAGGTAGTTTGTTTCAAATGCCATTTGGACAGATGCATCTCAGTGTGAACGGCTCCAAACAAACCGATGGGTTTGAACTGTCCGTGACGTCACTCTACGCGACGCAAGACCCAATGCGCCAGACCAGAGAGCGCCATTCCAGGTGCGGAGCTGTAACATCATGGAGCAGACAGAAGAAGTAGAAAACAGCAGTCCCTGGACAGAGGAGAAAAGTCATTGGCTCATCAGTGAGTGGGGAGATAGCTCCATTCAAGCCAAGCTCCAGGGCATCTGTCGCAACAAGTGCCGCTGTCGCAATTGTATGACGTCACACACTCCACACGCTGGACGAGGCCTCCGCTCCGACGTCGTTGCTACAGCAACCTGTCAGATGGGTCAATAATGTGGCCCTGTCTGAGCAGAGCCAGATCCCATTTGGACACTTGCGAAAAACAGTGTGGACAGTCAGCCCTAAAGGAATCTGATTTGAATCAGATCAGGCTTTAGGTTGGTTCATTTAGCAAGGAGACATAACTCAATACACAAGTTTACTAGAATTCACTTATGCAACATCAAATCAACTTGATTTGGGCTCGATTTCAGCACAAGAGGGCGCTGTACTTATTAGGTAGGTTGATTCTTCCCCCGACAGGCCAGGAGAGAAACCTGCCTTTTTAAATAGCGGGAACCTTTGAGTGGTTCAAGACTCTATCTTATACAATTTGCTTTTAAAAACAAATAAATCATAAAGGGTCTTCTTTGTTTTGTGTGAAAACTGGAGGTGTTGGTCTGTTTGCTGAGAAATGCACAAAATACTCATTAGAGGAGTCCCTCTCCTGCCAACGTTGAATTATTACTTACAGCATCGGGATTTTTAGCTTTTGGCCCCTGTTCTTGGCCGCCGCTGTTAGAAATCCACTGGCCTATTTGCTCTTCGGCCCCTTTGTTTGATAGCGCAAATAAACTGTCACATTGAACCAGGATATGCCGTTTACAACATCATTTACCAGCTAATTTCACCATTTTGAAAGTTGCTGTTTAGGGGTGAGAGAGGGGGAGCTGTGGGGTGGTGGGCATTTGCTTAACATCCCAGTGAGCCCAGCAGGCGCCAGCCATTACGCACTGGAAGCCTCTTTTTGTCTCTTTTACTTCAACCACCATTACTTCACGCTTTACAATATTTATATTTTAATAGGCTCAAACTTCAAAGAAAAAAAATATTATGTTTTTTTTTTTTGTTTTTTTTTTAATGGCTGTTGATGTTTAGCATAAAAGGGGTCACGGGCATTAGCAAAGGCTTGGTTTTTGAAAACACAAAGATTGAACAGCAGCCTTCCGGCTCCCTGCGTGCTCGCCGCCGAGCAGAATAATGACGGCGATTCTTGGGTAGATGGTTTAGTTCCGTCCCATTGCTAATGTGATGGCTTTTTGAATCTTCCAGCCTCTGTTCACTGGGCCTCTCAATGAGGCTCCCCGTGTTGCCCACAGGGGGACTTGGGAACCGGTGGACTGGGAATTGGTGCGTTAGGAGGATTTTGTGACTTTTTTTTTTTTTTTTTGCATACGCTTTTAACGTGAGTGCTGTAGCAGAATTTCGCTTTTCACTCCTATAACAAGAACCAGAAATTAATTTAAAACAAAATTGCACGCTCTCTCTAGTCACCTTCATCCCCGCAGTGCACTGTCGTTCAACGCTTGCACATGTGGCTCCGCTATCTGTTTAAGCGAAAAGATTAAAAACGTCCCGGCATAAAAGTGGGCCTAATGCGAGCGACAAGATGAAGGGTATTTTTCCTCTTCTAATGAAACCATCCCTGGCCTGTGATCTCGTTAGGCCGCTCGCTTGTCAGCTAGCCATCTCCAGAGGATGCCGCTTCCCAGGGCACACCACATGCTCTGATAACACATATTTTGGCTTTTAATGCCCTCCAAAAAGCCTCCGTGTTCATCGGGGGTGTTTTAAGCCGCGCCGCATATTAGCTAATTGGGCTGTGTGGGCTCTTTGTGCGGCTCTTTGGCATGCTGAGCGCGCTTCCAATGAAAGAGAAAGAGGCTTATTAAATAGCGCCGCGCGCGTAACCCGGATTCCTCTCCGCACAAGTTCACACAAATGTCACATTGTGGTACAGCGGCACTGGTAGTGCTTATTAAAAAGGACACGGGTCTGCGTTTATTCCCTCCGGGGGTCGAAGTGAAACTGGACTGGAGTTGACATTTTGACACGGCGGGACATGTCGGGTTCCGCCGAGACAAAAATTGACATCCTCCAAAAGTGGCGCGAGACGCTTCCCCGACGTAAAAACCTGCGCCGCTTCGCGGAGACCACGCCCAAGTCGCGTTCAGCGTCAGAGGAAATGAGCCAAGACAGTGGACCACGAGACGGGAACCACTTGTGACCAATTAGCGAGCGGAGGCTGAGTGGGGAAAAGGGGGCGACGTCCCACAGGGAACGCTGCTAAATAGACGAGCTGTCATCGGGACCCCGCTTCCGTGACGCTCAAGGAATTCTCACGTGCTCGTTGTCCGTCTGTGGCACGGCCACACACACACACCACGGACATATCCCAAAACCTGTACAACTTAAAAGGTAGAGACAAAAACAACTTCCTCGCGTTCCCAGTGGTATCGATTCCCTCCTTCAACAAACTGCTCTGAAAAGGATATTCCTTCCCCTGTGTGTGTGTGTGTGTGTGTGTGTGTGTGTGTGTGTGTGTGTGTGTGTGTGTGTGTGTGTGTGTGTGTGTGTGTGTGCGTGCGTGCGTGCGTGCGTCTGTGTGTGTGTGAACGACAAGTTTGGGAGGGGTCAGCTCAGTGTAATGTAGTCCTTGTCTCCCATATGTCTCCACTGCAGGGGGTTCCTCTGTGGGGAGTTCAGGGGGGCTTCAAAGATTTTGGAATTTCAATCATTCCTAAATGCTCCCATCAGCTCCCAGGTCTCCGGGGTTAAGTGTCATAGAAAAGCACTCGAGG
Organism: Nelusetta ayraudi; assembly: GCF_046127955.1. Classification (NCBI taxonomy): domain Eukaryota; kingdom Metazoa; phylum Chordata; class Actinopteri; order Tetraodontiformes; family Monacanthidae; genus Nelusetta; species Nelusetta ayraudi. The sequence goes on from NW_027466057.1 coordinate 1,109,380, forward strand.
TCCCATATTTTACCCAATATCCTAGAATCTACTGGGACACAGCTTATTATCTTGTTGGGTTTTTTTTTTTAGTTTAGTTTTCTGATAATCCTGGATCCTCCACATGCTTAGAGAGGGACAAAAACAAGGGGCTGCCAAAGGCTGAAGACCTACATGTGTGTGTGTTGTCATCAACCTAGCAAGAGCTATCAGCACCCTTTGTAACATCATTTTGTGCAGATGCCCAAGCTAAGGAAATCATGTCTTTGAATACTTCTCATATTCAGAACTCATCTGTGAAACAAATTTTACACATTCTTTTCTGATTCTATTTATTGTCTTGTGAGCTTTCTCATCTCATGACTTGTATCTATTTGCTTGCTAAACTACGCTACTTGGCCATTTAATGACCATCCATTCCATTCCAAAGTGTTGCCCACTGCCTGACCAGTAGTAAACAATGTCTTCTTCTTTCTACCTGCCAGGACTTGAGGACAGCCTGAGGAGCACAATGGGGGAGTCTTGCCCGTCTCTGGCCTTTGTTCCAGTTCTGGACTTGCCCGACTCCCAGATTCTAAATTTGTCCTGTTGGCTCAGTTTATGAAAATCCAGGCAAAGCTTAGAGACCCTCATCCCTTCCCTTCACAACAGTGCTGGAATTCACTTGGGCTTTTCCAGGACATGGAAATCTCCAGCTCGTCATGATGCAACAGCAGGACATCTGCACGGAAGGTGGACGAGAAAAACTTTGAAACTTCAAAATGTCTCCAGGCTGTTTGGACAACTTTAGGTTTTAGCAAATTCCATGTTGTCTCCAAGAACACGTCCCTGAACGCTCCCTGACGGCGTCGCAGCTGTTGTCGAAGATTCATCTCAGAGGACTTCTGCATACCGGATGACAGACAGACGAATGTCCAAAGAGGAGACACGAGCTTCGAGCAGCCGCCGGGTGATAAAATGCATCCCCTTGCGATCCCGCCGCCTCTGGTGGAATTTCTCTTAGCGCCGGCTAACACTCCTCATAAAGAGCCAGTGCCACCGCTGACACCATCTGTTCAGCTGTAAAGCTATAGATTTACAGTGCGACTGCTCTGCGGCGGTGTGCAATGCGTGTGGATGAGGGGGCGGTGGTAGAGGTGGGGGTCCCTCTTGCGCTCGGTGGGACTCGGCGTGTGTTATTATTGTGTAATAGGCAATCAGTGCAGGGCACCTGAAAAGATTAAGGCTCTTTATGCTTTTTATTGATTTTTAAGGCGAAACCTGGTTAATAGGAGGGCGACACCACAACACACCGCTTCGGGGCAGGGTTGTGTTCCCTGCGTCTGCGTGTTTGGGGGCGTCGGTAGACACAGGGCGATGATGTCGGGAGAAAATAACACTATTAACCATCGCTCCTGGAACATTTCTCTCTCTTTTTCCCCCCAAGATCATGAACCGTATTGATGATCCGAGTTGGAAGGCATCTTCACCAGGGCCGCTTTCCTCATCACATCCGTAATGGCAGAGAAAGCAGAGCGGGCTATTGATCCTCTCCCACCGCGTCTCATTTTGATTGTTGTTATCAAAAATTGAACAATGGAGGCGGCAAATAGAGCCTGATGATTTTTATTGGGGTCAAAAAAAACAAAACAACAACAACCCACAAACAAGCAATTATTTATGAGAGCGGGCAGGCCAACCTGAAATCAAATACCCAGGTTGTGTTAATGTGCACAAGGTTGGTTTTAACAGGCAAATAGCGCAACGGTTCACACTTGATGGACGATTCAACCATCTGGAAATTAACCGGGTGAGTGGATGGTAGTGATTGTTGACGGTCAAATAAACAACTGTAAATTTGAACAACAAGCATTTATGCATTTTTATAATTTCTCCAAATGCAACAACTACAGAACCACAGAACTACCAGTGACATAATCAGATTGCCATAGCGTGTTTCAAAAGGCCAAATATTTTCTGTGATTTGTTCAATAATAAAAATATTAATTTTACATGCTGCTATCCTATCCCTGTCGTCTGAGGAAAAACTGCTGAAAATATATCCTTTACTTCCTTTGCTTGCTCTGCTTCTTAGAAATATGTGTGCCCAAAAATGTAGTCCAGGCATTCTGCCCTAAGTGACATCACACAGGGCATGAGTGCCTCTCCCTCTGAGAAAGAACCCCTTGTTTTGCCCCTTTTGCAAACATTTTGTGACTGAGTTCTACTGGAGTCTGAATTGATCAATAGTTGTATGAAAATAAATAAAATATTGTCCAAATGTTAAACGTTTCCTGTTTTTCTGTTGTGTGTGTAACAGTTCACAGAATGACAGTGCTTTGCCCTTTGCTGAGCCAGTGTTGAACTTGCATGCGTTGTGCAGCAACAGTTACAGGACCAGGCATTCTCGTCTGGCAACATTCAAGCACATGGGCCAGCTTTTCAGTCAACGGCGAGGATCTGTGCCACTAAAAGTCTCTGTGCTGCAAACGCCTGTCGTTCCTCGCTGTAATCATAACAGCCCGTCTTTCAGCGGCTGTGTTCGCACAGACAAAAGGCAAAGCCATAAGTACACCGTCGCGCCCTCGTCATCGCCATTGTGATGGCCCGTGGCAGACATTTCTATGTGCCGTTACCGCAGTGGTTCCTCACAAAAATGAATTCAGACAGGGTGACATTTAGTTCTTGTGTGTGTCTGTGGTCTTTTTTTTGTTTTTTTGTCAAATGTACATGTTTTACAGGGCTGACTCGCCACCGCTCTGCAAACAAACTGTCTGATGTGGCTAACATTGTCCTTTGTGCGCAGTGTACCAGCCTGCGGCCCTTGTCATTGTGGCCTTGCACATGGACTTTAACTGTGTGTTTCTTCCTCCAGGCTAACCGGACTGATGTGTGTGACTCTCTTTCCCCATAGCAGTCGGCTACAGTAGTGGGAGCCTGGGCTCAGGAGCAGGCTGTCTGCACAAGATGCGTCCTGACATTGAGTTGTGCTCGCCTTGGTGGACGCTTCTCTTGGTTTGTTTTCATGTTTGAATTCCTTTTGTTTCATATTTTATTGTTTTCCCCCTCCTGATTTGCTGCGAAAGCCAGTGTCAACGCTGACTGAGTGCAGCTTGCACCAGCCGCCCAATACATGACATTGAGTGGTGTGTGCCTCCATCTTGTGGTCAATAAAAACAGTACATTTTACAAGCAGAAGACTGTTAAAAGGAGATACAATGTGCATTTGTGAATAAATGTTTCATTTTTGTGTTTTTTCTAATGCTCCTTCATCCTTTTTACATAATTAAATGTTAATTAATGTTTAATGTCTACTATAATATTAAACCCAAATAATGACAATAACCCATGCTTATTGTGATTGAAGAACTTTTGGAATGGGGTCAATTTTTAAATGCAGCCATGCAAATTTACTTGTGCAGTGAAACTTAAAGTGCAAATGTTTCAAAGTCCTTTATCCCAGGTGTCAGGTAGCATTATAGCAGTAACATAGTGGGGAAGTGAATCAACCAAGTTTGAATATCGAAGTCATTCACTTCAAATCCAAAATCCTAATCAAACATATTAGATAGAATCTCACAAATATATTGCGATAAGTAGTTATTTATCTAAATGAAAGTTAGGAATTTCTCACATACAAGTTATTGTAGTGACTCCTCAGCGCAATGTTGGCCCCTAGTGGTCATATCAGGGTATCAGGCCAAACCGTGGAGCGTGGCAAACTGCAGAATAAGGACCATCCGTCCGAATGCAGCCGTTCTCCTGAGCAGCAAATCGGCCAATAGGTGCCCGCGACAGTGCTCAGGATTCAAGATTTTTTTTGTAGTGTTATATATGACTGAGTATTTTTGAGATTCAGATCATAGTATACAATTGTAGTTAATACCACTGGAATAAAGTCGTACTATTACAAGAGTTAAGTCATAACATTGTATTTTCTATTAGAATACAGTAGTTGACTAATTTTATGAGAATAAACCTAGAACAGTAAAGTTTCCCGCCTGCGTTACAGTGAGAAATGTTGAGTGCTGTTACATTTGGTAGAGCTGAACGTTATTTATTTATTTATTTATTTATTTATTCATTGGCCCTTAAACTCGGTAGTAAGATTGGACGACCTTTCTTAAAACAAAACAAAACAAAACAAAACAAAACAAAACAAAACAAAACAAAACAAAACAAAACAAAACAAAACAAAACAAAACAAAAAAATCTTAGTAGGAACTTACTTACATGATGAGTTTCCTGGGGACAACAGAAAGCGACGTACCGAAGCAGGAAGTGAGTCGCTCTCAGCGCGTTTTCGTTGTGTACATGCCTCGCTTTGCCACGGTACTAATAATGATTTAAATTCAAAAGCTTATTCAGTTCGCTTCCTGTGATGTGAGTTTTAAGAATTTTATTTTTCTCAATCGGTATCTAATTGCCAATCTTTTCCTTTTGTTATTCAAGTTTAGATATGTAGGAACAAGTTGGGGAAAGATAATGTTCGGGTTTATGGTGCTACGTGTAGAGATGTAGCCTACACAGTTAATCAGTAGAAATGTCCCACGCGTGTGTAGTGGCATGCTTAGTAATGCTAAAAACAACTGAATGCGTTGACCTCGAACATACTTTACTTCGGGTAACTTTCGTGTTATGGTAATGACCTCATAAATTCAGGAAGCAACAACTGAGCGTTAGCTTTACTCTCACAATGCGCGCGGCAAAAGCGATTTACTTTAATAATGTGTCTTTTTTGTTGTCGTCTTTATTATACAGACTTCGTGGTAAAAGCTCGCCATGGCCACGACAGAGAAAGAAACTCCTTCCAAAAAGGCCGCCGCGCCTTCGGTGTCTCAGATCAATGCAGAATATGTCACACAGGTAACTCTTCTATCCCTTCATACTGCACAACGCTTTTGTTCCTCTATACTTCCGTTATTATGGTATCACAGTGGTCCCAAACGGTATAGCACGCACAATTTCATGTATTCATGTCTACGTCTATTTATATATATTTTTTCTTTCATTTACTGTTTCAGTTGGCTAATAAATATTGGGCTCCTCATTCAAAGAATAAACTTCCCTTTGACCCTAAGGTGAGTTATATCAGCATTGTTGCGTTACTGCGTGCAGTGTATACAACCCAAATATAGTCAATAATCTGGACGCAGTAGTTGTAGTTTAAGGTACATTTAAAAACGTTGCTATTAAGATAACAGCTACTGTAACAACAAACAAACATAAATATGGCATATGTTAGTTACTGACAACTGCTATTGAATGAATAGTGAATAGATGTTCTGAAAGAGGTCAGATTTAGTAAACCTAAACCTCAGTTTCCCCTCTGCTTAAATTACAGATTATGAATTTGACCATGAACTTCTAAATGGCTTGTCATTATAGCGTTTCTTATCCTTTTTCAATAATAACAGGTTTTGGATGCCGTTTTAGTGGCTTCTTGTCCATTATATTACTTATCACTTACCTCCATTATTTCATTTAGTTGTGTATCTCAATTTACTATTCTCACTTTCTTTATGTTTCCATTAATTCTGAATTGACTTGACATGTTTGCATGGGTACTTTTAGGTAATGGAAGAAGTATATGACAAAGAGATTGTCCAGTCCAAGTAAGTAAATATTTATCTTGTCTAAATTTCCCTTTATTCATCAAAATGGTTTAAATTTAAAGCAATTTATCTTATTCTGTTTTGTTTTTTTCTTCCAGATTTGCTATCAGAAAGATTATGCTGCTTGAGTTCAGGTTGGTTATTTTGCTTTTGTTTTCCTCTTTGTATTTTTGTATTAAAAATGTGTATATGTATATACAATTTATTATTATTATTATTATTATTATTATTATTATTATTATTATTATTATCATTATTATTATTATTATGTGTTTTCATATAACCCAGTATAATGACCTCATACTAGTATTCATTTTTTGTTTTGTTTTTTTTTATCTCACAGCCAGTATCTTGAGAACTACTTGTGGGTGAATTACACTGAAGAAGTGTCCAGCAATGCCTACCTCATGTCCATCTGTTGCATCGTCAATGAGAAGTTCAGAGAAAATGTCCCTGCTTGGGAAGTAAGTCAAGCAGGTCTTCACGAAACTTTGTCACCACAGGCTGACAGTGGCCTGTCTAAAGATGAGCACATTGCAAATGTGCTCAAACCCTGTTGCTGCTTTCTTTCTTTATTTTTTTTAGGTGTTTAAGAAAGTGCCCACCCATTTCCCCTTCTTCTTCAAATGTGTGATGGAAGCTCTGTTGGCAGGAGAAGAAGCTGGACTCACTGTGAAAGAACAAACTGTGCTACTGGTCTTCCTGGATCACTGTTTTAACAGTCTGGTGCGTAGAGCTCCAACAATCTGCATGGCCTGGAGAATCTACTCTCATTATTTTGTGTTCTGTTGCATCTTGGGTAAAAAAATAAAATAAAATCGCACATAAGCCTTGATTACATCAAATCATACATTAGCGCAAATTTAGGGTTGCTAGAGCTGGCAAAAAAAGATTAAATTCCGATTAAGGGGCCACTATTTCTTGGATAAAAAAATAGCTAAATAGTTATATGTATAAGAATAATCATTGGTTGCACTTCACATGTATTAATTTGAAAACAAAGTTATATGAACTTGGAAGAGAGATGACATTATCGACAGATTCAGTGGTGTACAAAAAAATAAACTGAGAAGGTAGGTGCTATGCTGAAAATGCAAGCGAAGGTGCAGTTCTTCCTAATCTCCACTGGGTGTCAGTATTAGACTTGCCTCTTAATCTTGGGTCACCAGTCTGCATCTGCAGCCTCATTAAGCCACAGGGAGTCGGTGCAGCTGTTGCACTTTAAAATTCTGCTGTGACGGTTCACTGCGCTGTGCGTGTATCCTTTAAAGGCCTTTAAATATTTCAGTTTGCACACTTTTAATGGGAGTTGACATCTAATAAAAATTTTGTCACACGGGCCATGTTTTGAAAACGGTTGTTGTTCTTCCCTCTGTTTGTCTCGCAGGAGGTAGATTTGATCAGGGAGCAGGTGCAGAAGCTCATCTCACTACCCATGTGGATGTGCCTCCTACCAGTAAGATTTCAAGTCATTATACTAATTGCGTTTTTCTTCTAGTTATTAGCTCATAACGGGAAATTAGGCTCTTAAATAATGTCACAGGAAGCACGTCCCTTTTTGCCGTGACACTAACTCAGAGGTAAACCTGCCTGCCGGTTAATCTTCTCTGTCATGTTTTGCAGTCCAGACTTCAACACGAGCTGGGGAAAGTTCCGAAGCTGCAGAAGTTCTGGAATTTAATCAAGAAGAAATTCGATCAGATGGATGCTGACGCAGCTGAGCAGTAATGCGACTTCCCCAGCTTGCTTGCTTGGAGTTATATTTACAAAGATATTTCTTTGTAGCTTTTTTCCTGTTTTTGACTTTGTTACTTGTTTTTTTTTCCTAGGGCAAGAAAAGAGAGAACCTTCCTGTCAGCTCTCATTAAAAAGTTTCATGGAGTTCTCATGTCAATTCCACCGTCAGGTAAACACACACACTCAGAAAATGCTTTTATTTCCCTCAGGATGTTATTGTATTGCGTTTATCTGCTTTGTGTGGTGTTTCATTCTCATGGGAATTTCAGGTCCTGATGAAGATGAATGATCCTGAACTCACCCACATAGACTTCCAAAACTGTATTTCATGTGTACATTGTCATGAGTTGGCAGTTTATCAAAGTGTGAAGTCATCATGTTGCAGCTGGATTGCTTGAAGGTCAACACTGGAATCCTCCAGCTTTAGTCTTTAAATTTGATGGATTTCTTAATCAATCAGCTTCCTTTTCGTTATGGCAAAATTCAGAAGCATAAAGTGCTAGAAGAAAACAGAAGCCAGAGGGCGTTAACGTGGAATAGTTTGCCTAATCAACTTTTTAATATTCTCCATGGGAGCTTTACTGGATGGATGCTTAAAATAAATCAACAAGATTTAGGGTTGCCAGGTTTCCAAGGGCTATTATGATAATCAAACATGACAATAAGCATCTTTTTCCCCCCCCCTTCGTCGACGTGTTGAAGAACTCCCTCCCAACTTCCCAAGTCGTGCCGTTGCCGAAGGAGCATGTGCTCCAGCTGCCATACAGCCACGGGCACAGACGGCCGTGTAGTAATGCAGGCCGACACAGAGCCCCTCCTTCCCTACCTCCCTCCCTCCCTCCATCCATCCCTCCACCTGAATGCTATAAACAGAACATGTGTGTTTGTGTTTAGGTAGAAATCAAATCTGACAGAATAGATCTCAGTCTGGAGCCCAGCAGGGTGCGCATCATTCCAAGGCTTGCTGCATGCCTCCACTTTAAGTAGGCTGTGTGCGCGCAGACACGCACGCATGCACGCACGCACGCACACACACACAATGACATGCTTAATGAGGGCTGAGGTCCCAGCATGCCGCTGTGCTGGCTTTGCAGTATCTCTTAGTGCCACTCAGCGTGGTGCTTCCCAGTTGTCCACATGTGTTTGCTGCCCTCATATCCTTGCCAGTAATTATATAACCTGCACAGTCATACCTTTCTCTTATTTTATGTTTGGCCCTGTGTGAAACCTTGCACAGAACAGTTTTTTTTTAACAGTGCTTGCCAATTGTGGCAAAAGTACATAATTTGAGTTCCATTGCAGTTTGTGCTGCAGTCATTCTTGCGCACAGTCATCCTTAATGCCGTCTGCAGAAGAAGCTGATTGGTTTTGGGATACACTCACATGTCAAGATAGCTTGCATTTAATACTCAGATAGTAGAGCACTGACTCCTATGGTTCCTTCTTCTTGATCTGCAGAGCCCGTATCCATGGACAAAGTGCATTACTGCGAGAGATTCATTGAACTCATGATCGACTTGGAGGTGAGACTCTTGCAGCCTTTTATTTTTGTTTGCTTCATTTCAAAGGTGTGTTTGCAATAATGGCATTCTCACACTTCGCCGGGGGGGGACTAGTTTGATGTCTTTGTGGACATGTAACACCTTCACGGTGGTCAGTATGAAAACAAGCTGCAGGGAAGCAGAGCCGTGGGAACCAGACACGGTAGCCCGTTCTTTGCCATCATCAGCTCAGGACATTTATACCACTTTTTTTTTTTTGCACATATTCTAATGTTGAAAGTGTACTGTTTTCACATAACTATTTGTAATTTTATGTTTGCTTATTATTCCAATATTACAGTCAGCACATTTCTGTGGACTTCCCTGATTTGTGTATTTTCAATGTTTTTTTTAGAGCTCATTTAAATTTGCCCTTTGCATTTACAGCAGGGAATAAATCCTGGCTTCTTCCAGTTTTTTGCTGCTTCTTGAACCAGAGTGTGTGAAGCAGTAAAAAATTCTTATGCTGAAAGAATGTTTCTAGCTTTGACTTGTTCTATCGAGGGCAAAGCAATGCGAGCGCGTGTCTGCTGGACCTCTAGCACTTTGACAGCTTGGCGGACGAGACGTGTGCTTCGTTAAAACAAGCAGCTGGAATTGTGCTCTGCTGGTTTATGTTACGGGGCAACATTTATCCCAGAAAGTCTGCTTTTTTTTATTTTCCACTCGATTAAATCTCAATTTTACCCATTTTTTCTCACTCGTGTGTTTCGAAAAGGATGCCTGTGTGAAGACGCTGGCGTTTGCGCTGCATTGTCGCTCCCGCTGCCCACGCAGGTCTCCTGTTACTACCGCGCAGGCTCGATAGATTTCATCTGGCCATGTGCTGACAGGCTGGGGCCTTGCAGTTCCTGGCAGCGGCGAGTGGCCGGCCAGCTGACAGCCTCCAGAGACTTTCTCCTGTCCTTCAAGCACTATCCTTTTACAAAGCTCCGTTCGCCTGAAATCCATACTTCCCCCTTCTCTAATGACGACCTGAAAAGTAATGCATGGAAAATAGATCCCTCCACCCCCAGCCACCCCGCTACCCCACCTCAACCCCTCCCGCTCCCACTCTGCCCTCATGCCTGTTTCAGGCTGGCTGTCAGGGCTGCATTCAGATCAAAGATGGTTGTTGGATAAAATGGAAAGGTATGTGTTCCCTCAGTGTGAACGTATCCCTGCCTTTTGATGAGCAGTTTTCAGTGAGACGGGGGGGTGGGGGGATAAAATACCAAAACAACCTTTGTTGTTTTGCCGATCAGACATGTATCTGATTATCTTACCGTGCTTTTGGTGAGATTCTTCTTTAACCCATCAGGCTGCTACTTCATCATCATTGCTGCTCGGTATTTATTGTGTTTTGAACTTCCCTGTTCCCACATCCCTTCTCTTCCTCCTGACATGCTTTCATGTTGCAGACAGATTTCAACAATAGCGCTTGAGATGTAGCACCCCCCCCCCCACCCCTTTTCTTTTTTTTTTGCTTCCCTTCAGCGCGTTCACGTTTCACTACAGATGTGTCAGGTTTCAATACACCATTGATGGGCAAGGTGTTATTAATAATCTCAGTCCAGATTCTGGGAAACGTGGTTTGTTGTTGAGACATTTGATTCATTTAACCTCTGCTGTGTCCTTTCATACTGTGTTTCCTGATGGTTAGGATTGTTTTAGTGTTAAGGTTAGTAACTGTATTGCTGATTACAACTTTGGGAGAATTGTCCTCATGCCAGTGTGGACAATGCTTTCAAAGAACACGTCCTAGCTGAAAGGAGCTGTAGTAACGCCGAAGGACTGAAAGTGGGAACTGCAATTCTCATGTGCCCTTGCACTTCCATTAGTGTTTTACCTCTGTGCGCTTATGCAGATTTACTAGTAAAGCAGAGGTGGCAACAGTCCTCGCTGGTGTCAGAGAACCAGGTGACATTTTGTTGCCCAGTATCTATTTGATTATTTTACAGGGTGTCCCAAAAAAAATTGGCATTGTTTTAAAAGCAATTATCTTTAAAACTGGGAAGTCTCGCTCAATGAAAGTTTATTATGGGACCGATTTCATGCAAGCATATTACAAGACGCAAAACTGACTTCTCTTTGGGAGTGAAAGGCATGGCTCCACCTGAAACCAGAACAAAAATAAAACATTAAATGTAAAATCCTTCATCTGTTCTACACATTCTGTGAAAATTTGAGGTTATTTCAACAAGAATTGCCAAAACTATTGGCCTGCGAAATTATGTCAAATTTTTTGGGACACCGCATATTTTCTAAAGTGCTCCACAGGTTTTTTTGTTTGGTTCACTTACCGTAACCCTGTTGCCCTGTGCATCCAGGCTCTGCTGCCCACCAGGCGTTGGTTCAACACGGTCTTGGACGACTCTCACCTGGTGGTCAGCTGCCACCTGTCCAGCCTCCCCTCGCGGGAGAAGGAGGGACACCTCTTCTGCCAGGTGAAACTTGCACTCTTGTTGACCCGGACGACGGTGTGATGCCATGCCGAGTCTGCAAGCTGACTTTTTTTTTTGCTCTCCTTTGTCGTCTCGCAGCTGTTGGACATGCTGAAGTTCTACACAGGGTTCGAGATCAACGACCAGACGGGAAACGCCCTGACGCAGAAGGAGATGACCACGCTGCACTACGATAGAATCACCTCCCTGCAGGTAAAGTCTTCGAGAGCAAGAACCCCAATTAATTCACTCAAAAAATATTGTAAATTACGTGGTTTCAATTCCAGGTGTGTTTTTGACAGTTTGAGCCAACAACTCCAATTTCACTGTAACTAGGCTGTGATCGTCTATTCAAAGTTTAACATTGTTGAGTAGAAGGGCTGCAAAGATTCGTTGACGTTTTCGACAAAAATTGATAATGAAAATGGTCACCAACGAATTCCAAACCCGTAATCTACGTTGGTGCAGGCAATACCACTGTGCAACCCATTCACAACAACTGCGTACTGGATGCATTGAGTAGCAGGCTATGAATCAGGATTGTTTGTTCTTTTCAGCTTTATTTATTTAATTCCTTTGTAAAAGCCATCCATCCTGCACTTTATTGATTGTTGTGTAAAAATATTTTCAATTAAAAGATTTTAATACAATTTAAGATCTATTTGGAACAAAGAAGTTCAAACTATGTGAACCATATACTTCTCTAAATGGTACGGGACAACTATTAACTTATGTATCGATTTATGGCTATACTGATTGAGCACTGTACCTGTCAATTGGTTTGAGATAAAATTTTATTTACTTTTCTTATGAACCAGCCTATAGCCGTGACTGACTGTCTGCTCTGTGTTTGCCTGTTGTTGTTGTTGTTTTTGCAGGGGGCGGCATTTGCTCACTTCCCTGAGTTGCAAGACTTCGCCCTGGCCAACGTAGCGGCGGTGGACACGCGAGACTCCCTCAAGAAGCACTTCGGGCATCTCAGGTAAAGCGCAACATCCGGGATGAGACACGAACAGCTTGGCCGGCTGGCGCATATGGACGGGATGTGTGGTTTACGCACGGCTAGACGCGAGACGATTACAGCAGACGGCTAATATTCAGACGCTGCAGAGTCTCTGCGTTGTTTCTGCTCACATAGCTGCTTGCTATGCAGCCACGTAAAGACAACACTGCCTATGTGGTGTCATATTAATATTAACATTCCCTCTTTTATTAGACCTTAATAATACACCAACTACTGAAAGCACTTACTGAACAAAAACCGATGCGTATATGATTCATAACCAGTAATTGAGTCCTGGGATTTAAAAAAAAATTTTTTTTTAAAGCTGTAGTTAAAATGTGGCCACATCTCATCCGTGTGTTCGAGAACAGCGTCATCAGCACCGGTGCTGCCTGACTTCCCTGCTAAATGGCAGCCAGCGAGCCCTTGAACAGGCAGCTGGTACCAGCCAGAGAGTGCAGCACGCCTCATTAATTTAATCGATTTGCAGCGGCTCGAGAATAAACTCTTTGAACAGCTGTGTTTGTCAGATCATATTAGCGCGCCAAAGAGCCAAAAAACATCCTGGACGCGATTAACCGGCCCGATTGTGTGTGTGTGTGTGTGTGTGTGTGGGGGGGGTTTCTTTGCCTTTTAACTTAAAAACAAGCTTGAACAGAAGCAAGACGACATGGATTTAGTGGCAGTTTGGAACCCAAGATGACATTTTAACACAATGACACCTGATGAGAGTTTTTTTGTTTCTCGTGTCTCTAATGTTTGCTCGGAGGAGAGCTGCGCGCAGATTTTCCTCCTCGCCGTCGGTGTTTGTAAATCCATCGTCTCTTCTGCATTGGATTAAAATTCCTTAAATCCTACACTGCCTGATTCTTTGAGTCAGCCAGAAGGTTATGAGCTGAGCTGATTCAGGTAAAGACTTAGCTGAACCATTTCATGTATTTTTAGAAGCTCTGCTCATCTTTTTTTTTTTTTTTTTTTTTCACGCTCCCTCTCCAGAATTAGGGTTTTGAATAAAGCAGGAGCTGCATTGTTCGCCGCTCCGCAACTGTCACCATAGCGCCTCCTGGGTAACTCCGAATATGCCGATCAGATTTAACGAGGCACTTTTCATCCAAACAACTCGCAGTAATGCCAGTTTATTCCAGCTGCTCTACCCGCAGGCTAAGCTCCCAGTCACCCGCCGCTCTGAAATTTATCCGCTAAGTCCCTCGAACACACAAACGCAGCATTATTGCGTAGCCTGCCCACACGTACACACTTTGAGTTGAATTTTCCCCCCTCCAAAAAATGTGTTGGGTGTCATTTCGGGCCAGAAATGAAATGACTGCGAGATCAAAGCGTCTGCAGAAACTTTGAAACGCTAGCAGAAATTGAAGCGAGTCTTCGCGAGTTGATGTGTCTGAATCATTTCTGTAATTAGTTCTGTAGTTTAAATGTGTCGGTCTCTAAAAATGTGCATTTTTTAATGTCTTAAAATACATTTTAATGTTATTTTAGATTATTTTAAAGTACTGTAAGAGCTTGTTAATTTTTTTTTTTTAATTATCTTTTTGATGAAGCGTTGCATTATAGCTGTAGCTGTGGACATGCGACTGTGCAAGTCTGATTTCCAGTGTCTGTGCCTTTAACATTGGCCATTTGTGAAGCCAAGAGTCCCGTGGTTCATGGTTCCTGTAAAGCAAGCGAAGTACCAAGATGACCGTTTTACCAAAGCTCGGCCGTTTGAAAGTCGACTTGCCCGGCTTCAGATACTTTTTCATGACAAACTGCTGACAAGAGAAATTCTTCTAGATGCGGGATGTTCTCACTGTATCTCTGTTACCTTTGCGTCCCGGCCACTTATGCACACCTCCTTGGGATGGAAAGACGGGAGGAATGAACGATAACTCACCTCTGTTCTTACCGTCAGCTTTTCAGGGAACAAAACGAAACAAAGAGTTATAGCTCGGCAGCACAGCTGAGTCTTAAAGTCAGGTCACTCCAACCACTCATCGTGTTCAACATGTGGGGAAAGCTTTAGCACGGCGCTCACGCAAAGGAATGAACTCACTGTCGCGACCACTTTTCCCTCTTCTTCGCCCCCGCCAGCAGCTCAGCTGTCAGTCACGACCCCGTCCAGTCATCCCCATGACTCAGACTGACTGTTTGTGCCGCTGTTATCTGTTGCTAAGGGAAGGAACGTCCACATGACCTACGCCAGGTCATCCGCCGTGCCAAAAGATTGCAACCTTGGCAGAATCGCCGCTCAGCCGCCCAAGCGTGGCATCGCAAAAGATGCGCGGTGCTCGCACGCACGCGCACGTTGGGTTAGTGCCACGTGTGGCTGTCAGGCTGCTGTCACAAAGTGTCCAGGCCCTGTCTTTCTTTGTGTGGCGGCCCCTCCTGTTGTCACAGCGTGTCAGTCTGATTAAAACAGGTCTGCATCCAAAGAGCCGTGCCTCAGCACACTTTCGCGAGACGGAGACAGCCTTTGATTTTCATAATCCTGTCGCATCGGCAGGCCCCTGAACACACACGCACATGCTGACAGGGCAGGAGTGCAGCGGTGATGCAAACACAAGTGTAGGCCTGCAACGATTAGTCGGCGTAGTCGATTACGTCGAAATTTGTCGACGCGAGAATTCAAGGGTCGATGTGTTGTGTTATTGTTATTGTGAATTGCTGAATGATAAAATCACACGTCGGCCGCTACATGCTCATTTGTACCTGCAGTGCAGTACTGAGCGCTGAGGGTGGCAGTGTCGCTCGTTGTTTACATCCTGCAAAAACAGAGAAGAAGAAAGGATGCTTCGCTAATAAGACTCAAGAACTCCAACCCAAAGTTTCAAAAGCTTAGGAATATTTAATAGAAAATAAGCAGTGAAATACATTAGGTGCAAACTCTGTGAAGCTCACCTAGCATTCATTCCAGGGTAGCACTACAGCGATACGCCAACACCTGAAACGCTGGAGTCGCTGTATTGTCACACACCGTAGAGAGGAGTTCACAAATAACGTCGAGGATAGATATTTCATAGTTATGTTATGAATTACAAAACATAACTTATTTGTTAATTACTCATCAGCCTATCACGCAAGTACATAATATGTTTTTTAGCTCTTCGGATAATCACGAAACAAGCTTGCTTAGCGAACGATAGTTCACTTAGGTAAATGTGTACTTTACGGCAGTAATTAGTAAATTACAGCCCCTGTCGATACCAGCGTTTATGCTGAATTGTAACACTCTTTCGCTTATCACTTATCAACTGTGGTATTTGGGTCATATTATTTCAATATTTAAGTTTTAGGAAATCTGTTTCAGGTATTTAACTGTGATAAAGTTCCATAGGTGTGAAGATTTAAGCAAGTTAGGTTAAACAGAAGTCCAAAATAGGTGGTGAAAATAAAGAAGATAACCGTGACTAATCGACTTATCAGAAAAAGAATCGATGGATTCGTCAACAACAAAAGTAATTGTTAGTTACAGCCCTACACAAGTATTGATTTTCAGCACCCACAGTATCCAACGAAGGTAGCCTCGCAAGGAAGAGCCTGGATGTAAATCGATTGATTCTAAAAGGTTTCAATATTTTACTGGAATATTTGCCAGTCATTGTACTGTTACTTCTTATCACCTCTATCATCCTCGCAGTCAGTGTGGGTTACGGGTTAATTTGCACAGAACACAGAATTTGTCGCAACCGCTCACTGTCGTCCCGTCATTTCTCTCCTCAGCCCCAACTCTCTCCACCGGGTGGCGTCATACCTGTGTTTGCTGCCCGAGCTGCCCGAAGGACAGGACAGCACCTATGAGAAGGAAGTCATCCTGGAGCTGCTCGTAAGTGACATCCAAGTGTTGCCACCAACCTTTAAGAACCAGTCTGTGCTTTAGATTATTATTTTGTCCTCATTTTACAGTCATTTTTTGTCACTGCTGACCTTTGAATATGCTCTCCCTTCTGCATAAGCCACTTGGCTTTGCCTCTTAATCAAATTACAGCTTTATGTGGGCGCAGCCTGAATTGCAGACTGCGCTGATGAGCAAGAGAACGAGGAAAAATATGTTATTTCCCCCTTTTTAAATATCTCTTGAGAAGCCAAAGGCAGCTTGATTGTGAACTGCAGTTCTCTTTCCCCGCTCTTCACAAAATGTGTATTTTTAAAACCCCTTAAGGAAACCACAGGGCCCTTGTCCTGCCACACCACACCCCCCACTCCCACACACACGTGCGTGTGCACCATAGACCTTTTCATCAAAGTAATTTTTTTTTTTTGAGGCTGTCCGGCGGCGCTTATTCATAATTACCCACTCAGACCCTCCCCAGGTCCACTCGCAGAAGAGCTACTACGTAATTATCTGATTAGATTGTTGCAGGGGACAATGTCAGGGGACTCATTTGCGTGCGCCCGAGGTTGCCCCCAACAACCAAACGACTCTGACCATGGAAGTGGTGGAGTGCGGTGGCGGGGCCGCAGTGCCGTCGTACCGAAGCACTCAGACTTCGTGCGGAGAAAGTGAAGTACTCATGAATATTCTCAGGGAGGTTTTACTTTTGTCCAGTGCTGCTGCCAACATGAGGCCAGTTTGCTCCTGCGGTGGAAGCGATGAGCTGATTGCATTCTGACTCGGGGCTCATTCATCTTGTGACAATATTAAATGAATCTGATTAACTAGTAGCTATGCAGGAAAGAGAATCAGCAGGTTTCTGATTGAATTCAGTTGCATAACAACAACTTGGTCACATTTCGGTCTGTCGAACTTAAAAAACAAGAATGAAGATTAAAAAAAATGTGAATAAGATGAACTGAGGACTGGGCTGCTGTTTTTGAATTTCCCTGTGAAGTATGAAAACATCCCAGCTGACTCGGTTCCTCTGCCTCCGTGTCTTTGCTCTCCCAAAGGTTTCCCGCCACGAGCGCAGAATTTCCCAGATTGAGCAACTCAACCTGATGCCTCTTTACCCGACCGAGAAGATCATCTGGGACGAGAACATCGTGCCGACAGAGTACTACTCGGGCGAAGGTGCGTGCCAATCGCAGTGTATGTTCAGAGTGTCGCGTGCGCTCGAGTGCACAGTCAAGTTTGAGCGTTTCATTCAGAGCGGCGGTGCTGATGAGGATGAGTGCACACTCAGAGGAAAGTTGTACTACCTTGATTCAAGTGTTTTTCAAGTATTGGGGCAGGGGTGCAATTTATGTGGACAGATGACACTTTGTATCACTGTCAAATTACTGCTGACTACGCCAACTTTGGATTACTGGCATGTTGATGTGCTTTACTCACATTCACCGGTTGATCTTCCCAGGCTGCCTGGCTCTGCCCAAGCTGAACCTCCAGTTCTTGACCCTCCACGACTACCTGCTGAGAAACTTCAACCTCTTTCGCCTGGAGTCCACCTATGAGATCAGGCAGGACATAGAAGACGTGGTGTGGCGCATGAAACCATGGTAATATGTCTCTCTTTTTTTTCCCCAACAGCTGTGTTGAAATTTTAACGTTTTTTTTTTTTTTTCAGTATCTAGACATTAATCCAACAAGGCCAAAGCTTGTAGTTGGATATAATGGCAACAGAACATGAAATCTCTATCATCCTCTTAAAAATATGATAACATCTAATATAGAATTTGATTGCAATAAAGTCAAATATTTTATTTACAAACTTTTTTTGCAAGTCTGCTTATATGTTTCCAAAGATAATAAGAAGCACCACAAATTCCTATTATGAAAAAACAATCGAAACAAGTTCTCTGTTGCGGACTGATCTAATTTAACTTTGCAAAACTGAAAACAGATTGTCAGTGTGACTGGAGAAGCACGTCTGATGCATGAATACTGCTCACCTTCTCCCTGCACTGCAGTGAATGAACCCCCCCCCATCCCATCTGTCTCCCCCGTGGTAGATATGGAACAACAATCATATTTTATTAAAAGGCTGTGGCATTTGGTGTGCCGCATTTGGAAACCCATTGCTTAACATAATAAGTGTTCCCATTATGTCAAGCGATGTAGGAACTTTTCTTGTTTGTTTCCGGCAAAAAGTAAATAAGTAAGCAGCGGCACCATGTGCTGCCCCCCGAACCTGCCACCACCTCCCAAATCCGACTGGTTTCTGTCTCGACAGCCGCCCGCAGCGCTCATCTGACTCCCTGTTGCTCTCTCCCTCCCTCCCACCCTCGCAGGCAGTCGGAGTACGGCGGCGTGGTGTTTGGGGGGTGGGCCAGGATGGCGCAGACCATCACCGCCTTCTCCATCGTGGAGGTGGCCAAGCCCAAGATAGGAGAAGGCTGGCCGGCCCGCGTGCGAGCCGACGTCACAGTGAACCTCAATGTGCAAGATCACATCAAGCATGAGTGGGAAGGTAAAACTCGCAGACTGGCCCATTTTGTCCGTCTGAATCTTTAGCAACTCACCTTTTCAATTTGCTTTTATTTCATTCAAATTGAGCAATTTATTAATCAAGAAACAAAACTCTCCACGGCACTGATATTCTAGCGTTCTACACTTTTCCTGTTTCCCAGAGACCCCCCCCCCCCCCCCCCCCCTGCAGCAGTTTACAGCCTCCATAAAGTCGCTCTCTCGCCGCCTCCATCCTGCAGGGCCTTGACTCGTGACCTTTACCTGCCTCATATATCTGTGGAGACATGTTATTCCAGCGTGGCACAGAATTTTTTATTTGTGTGTGTGTTGTCGTCAGTCGTTACAGCCTGTGACTCACGGGGAATTTAGAGAGCCTCCCTATGTTACCTGTGTGAGTACTGTGCTGCGTTCAAGGTCCCATGTGCAAACCAGCGATTTTTTTCTAGTAATGTGCGTCTCTAACTTGTCGCTGAACTAGGAAGAAGTCTGCCCCTCTGCTTTGAGAAAACGTGCCAAAAAAATGCAGTATAGAAAACCCAACCCCCTGTGACATCACAATGGGCTCAGTTGTCTCTCTTGCGCGCCTTGCATTTATTCCTTCCTTGCAAATGTAGGAGCAATGGTACACCAGTCCTAGCAGCAAGCTGGAGCCATTTTTTTCATGCAAGGCTGCAAACAGTAGGCTAAGTATGCTGAAGATTTATCCCACTATGGGGGAAATTTACTACCCAGGGTGGCGCCAGCAGAGTCTAAGCTCCAAATAATGATATGAAAATGGGTGTAACATGGGGCCTTTTTAATTACACATGAAGTTTTTGTTCCAGCAAGCGGCCACGTAGCGTTAAATAGTAAGTATAATAGCAAGTATCCTCAAACGATCGCTTCTTTTCATCAGTCATGGTGCTATTTTTAGCCCAAGTGTGTAAAGCATTCCTGACTCCCCGTCTGTGAGCAAGTTCCCCCTCCTGTAATTATGGCTCATGTTTTAAAGATCATGCTGACGGGGAGAGTTTTAATTTATTTTTTTTCCCTCTTCTCAGCGCCTCCAGCCTGCTACATCAGCTCACACCTCCATAACCTTTCTGTCTCTCCGCCTGCACTCTTTGTCCCTGCAAGTCCTTTTTTTATCCCCCTACGCCTCTCTCTCTCTTCCTAACCTGTCTCTCCTTCCTCCTCTCTCCTACCCTCCCCCCCACCATGCAGGGCTGCGGAAGCACGACGTTTGCTTTCTGATCACGGTGCGGCCCAACCTGCCCTACGGCACACGCTTCGACCGGCGCCAGAACTTTGTGGAGCAGACGGGTCTGGCGTACGTGCGGGGCTGTGAGGTGCAGGGCATGCTGGACGACAGGGGCCGCGTCATTGAAGAAGGTGGGCATTGCATGTGACTGCACACGGTGACACATGACCGCAGTCCACCTATCAGACTCCTCCACCGACGGCCTCGGGAGAGACAGACTGTTTTTTTCAAGGGGGCGCAGCTACAGAAGGAATTGACCCGCTCACATTAACATTCTATTAACCTACAGCTCCAATCCAAGACCTCAGAGCTTTTGGCCCATAAAAACCGTGCATAATTCAGTGGCTTTCACCGAAAAGAAATGCATTGGCTCTCAGTCAAACGCAATTTGATTCCTTGAGAAAACACCAAAATGTGTCGGCGTCGGATAAGACCATGTTTCGTCACGGGGTAAACGCTGCGTTTGGGCGAGCAGCAAATAGTGTCAGGCAGAGTGCAGTGTTTTAATCTGGAAGCCACTTTGGACCGTATTTTTTTACAAGAGGAATCCCTTTGGACCATATTCTCATCTTTGCTCAGAAAATGAAACGTGGCGCAGCGGAGCGGTCTCTCCACAGCGTCCTTGTCACGCTCTCGCTTGCAAACCCCCGCCCGAGCCGACTCTCTGAGGGGCGGGTTAACCTGAGATAACCAACGGCCCCTTCATGCGAAGTGTTTCCCTGTGGGAACACGGTCCCCCGCGCTGGAGCGCCCCCCCCCGCCTATATCCTGGCTCATCTGTTTGGATTAAATATGCAGAGAGCAGGGCTTTCTAAACACACTTGCCGCTGTGGAAAACATGGCCTGCCAACATCGACTCGGTTAAACTTTCAGATCCCCGGCAGGCCTAAGTGTTAGTGTGGCTTTCTGCGATGCGACGGAAGAGTAGAGAGGAGGAGGAGGGGGAGGAGGAGGGAGATTGGGATGTCACGTAAATCAGGGTGGCTGCCAGAAGGAGGGAGAGGCAGAGTTGGGAGGTGCGTTAGCAGGCACTCAGAACAGTGCCATTGACTTTCTTTGGAAGTATACGTAGGTACCGTAGGTTCAAAATCTAAGTTTAAAAACGCACCTCAAAAATACTAGTGATGCATGATATGAAAAATTTCAACCGATACCGATAACCAATAATTTCCTGCTTCTCACAGCCGATACCGAGAAGTTCACATTTTTATGTTTAATATAATCTCCATATAATTTTCAGTTTGCGCAGGATGTATCGATGGAAAACTAATATTTTAGTTGCTCTGGCTTGTCTATAACAGCCAACGAAAGTTTTTGGCTCTTCAAATATTTATTTTTTCCATGTCAATATAACAAAGCAAAAACTCTTGAATTGTTTAACAGAACAATTGCCTATCTGTAAATGTATTTGTGGAGGTAAGTCGAGTATTTTTCAAATATAAAATGAACAAAAGATGGCAGGTTTTGCAAATAGCAATGCTTTTGTCATCTTCTGCCACTGAGAAAAACGGCTACGCTGGTGAAGACATGTTAGTCAGGCAGTGACCGGGCCAGGCTTGGGTCCTGCCAGTAAGGCGCGATTGAGGACATAACCAGCGCATCATGGCCTGCAAACGTTTCCCGTAATTTCATTAATTTATCGGAAAAATGTGTATCGGATCGATAAAAAAATGACCAAATCGTCCGAAATTTTATCGGTCCCATAAATATCATGCATCCCTAAAAAATACACCATCAATGTCTGAACATTTGATTCAGTCCTACTTTAAAAAGAATGGTGCACATACAGAGTAGGGAAAGCCAGGCAACATCTTGGATTTACTCCCATTGCTTGCGTCTGTTTGTTTTGTTTTTGTTCTCTTCTTTTGTCCAAACAAAAACGCTAAATACTTGAAACAAAAGATGGAAAGGGACCCCGGGCTCCAAAGAACAACAAGAGGAGAGAGAGAGAGACTGTGGCCGACCGCACGATAGGCTGATGAGGTTTTCACAATGCTGCTCTCCAAAAAAACAAAAAAAAAACAAAAAACACTGTCCTAGTTGACCTGATTGTCAGAGCGTGGTGTCGAGGGTGCAGCTTTACTGCCACACTCTTTTTAGCAAGGTAGGATTTGATGATCCCTGCATAGCTGGGATCGCACACAAACACCCAGGTATACACACACACACACACACACACACACACACACACACACACACACACACACACACACACACACACACACACACAGAAAGGCAGAGACCAACAGGATTGGGTTTCACTAGCCGGCTGTGTGCCCTGCAGCTCGGCACAAGAATCTATTTAGACATCTGTGAAAGCTGCACTTGCTGCGCGGCTCGCTCACCCGGGGGGACTTTAGCTGTAAGCCGCTGTCACTCATGTAATTCCCCTTCCTGAGGAATTGCAGTGGTGAAGCCAGGCTGGCCCTTACATTTCTGACAATGTTCAAAGTAAGCGTTGGACACAAACGTGGCATATAAATAATGTTACATACATTTCCATCACAACTGAATTCATAAGCAATTAGCCACTCATCCCCGAGGCAGCGTCCTCGTCGTGATGGATTTATCAGGTAATTTCTTTAAAAAGCGCTTGTTTACGTCCTTTTAACGGCCAGGTCCTTTGCCAGAGCTGCAAGGCTGAAAAGCATCAGTGCTAAACCTTTATGTAGATGCATCTGTCACGGTGCCTTCAGCAGTTTGCAACAGCATGCAGAGCTGCATGGGGTCTGCTTGAGCTTCTCGTACGACTCAGCTAGATGTGTTTGTTTTGGTGGTCATTCAGATTTAAAAAAAAAAAAAAGAAGGTTTAATCATAATCATTTGTTCTATTTATACACTCATTCACCTTTATTCTGTTATCACTGGATTTGTCATCCTTTATTCTAGTCGAGCAGATTTGTATGATTATTAATTACAACCCCCAGCCCCTAATAAAAAAAATCACCTACCTAGATGTAGATCTGAGCCATAGGTGCCCTTTGTGGCATCGCAAAGAGCTTAAGCAGTAGCAGAAAGTTTGGTGTATAGATATTAGATGTGAAATTTAGCATCATCTGGCACCTTTTTAGAAATCACTCCCGCCGCCACAACTGACCCTCAAACCGCCCCACGGTCCATTTGTCACAGGACCCGAGCCGAGGCCCAAGCTGCGAGGAGACAGCCGAACCTTCCGAGTGTGGCTTGACCCCAACCAGTACCAGCAGGACATGACCAGCAGCATCCAGAGCGGCACCGAGGACCCGTACGAGACGTTCAACATCATCATGAGGCGCAAACCCAAGGAGAACAACTTCAAGGTTTGTGTTGCTGTGCCGAGGAACCCGTCGCCTCGGTGCTTTGTCTTCAGACCTTGAGCTCTGGCTCCGCCAGCCGCAGCCCCGAGTGATGTATCACACATATTACACCCTCTTGGGGTATTGTAGCTGTGAGGTTGGGGCCGGGGCAGTGTGAGATTGCCAGCCACTCAAGGCCTTTTAAATGCGATCCTTGGCGAGAGACACTTCTCACTGGATATTCATCTGATGTTTGTCTCCTGCCTCTCACCTTAAAGAATCCCCCCGGTGGTAGCCAGCAAACATCACACCTCTCCTTTGCATGAACTCTTGGATAATGTCTGTCTATCATAAATCTCCAAGTGTTTTTTTTTATGGTAAGCTTTGATTGTCTTTATCTAGACTCAGAGTAGTAATGGAAGTATCTTTTTCAAACTTGGAGATTTTAAACTTCTGATGGATATGCGATCTCTAATATTGAGTTCTCTGTTTTTTGCTCGTATTTAATAATTATTTAGTCATGCAAAACCATTTGGCTTTCTGTCTTCTTTTTTTTTTTTTAATCTGACAGGTTTTTGTTTTAGTTTTGTCAAATTTCCTATTCATTATTCTGCCCACCCGTTTCCGTCTGTCACCGCCAAAGCACTGGCAGACGGTTTGAAAGTCTTTTTCTTTTTTTTTTCTTTTTTTTTCACAAATTTGGAAACAGTTGGCCCTAATGGGTATTCAAGTTACATTCATCTTCCTCTTTGATGTCTGACATAAATCAAAGGCAACATGTTTCCTCGGCCTCGGTTTCGGCTCTCCGGGTGTCAGATCATTAAAAAGTAACCGACAGGCGTACAAGTTACCTGCCGTCCCGTCACCGCCACTCGAAGTTGTTCCTCCGAGCAACTCTTGCGGGGAAGTTAGTCGTCACACGAGGTCTCATTGCATCACTCAGAACTCCCCTCTCTCCTGTTTGTTTGGCGGGACGCCGCTCGCTGTCTCCCGTTAGGCCGTGCTGGAGACCATCAGACACCTGATGAACACAGAGTGCGTCGTCCCCGACTGGCTCCACGACATCATCCTGGGCTACGGAGACCCCGGCAGCGCGCACTACTCCAAGATGCCCAACCAGATTGCAACGCTCGACTTCAACGACACCTTTTTGTCCCTGGACCATTTGCGCTCATGTTTCCCCGGCTACATCATCAAGGTCACGGAGGAGAACCCTGACCTGCAAGTCTTCCCTTTTAGGTAAAACTTCCAAGCTCTAGTCGTACATGTCTTCAGATATATTTATTTTTCATCCCAGACTCCATGTAAAAACACTGTCACTCCAGAAAGGATGTTTAGCCCTCTGTTTACAGCCTTCAGGAGGAAAACTTATTATCCTCCTGTTAAAACTAATGCAAGGTTCTACTTTCTATGTGTTTGGAAACAAGCCAAGCATTGTGTCTTAGGGGGACTGGTAGTAGGGCCCTTTGTGACATCATAGAGGCACCAAGTAGGGATGCAAAATCTGATTACTTCATTAATCGTTAGTTGATCGACCTTATCGATCGATTAACGATAAATTTGATAAGCTGCGATTTTTCCTGAGAACCTAAATTTCACAATGAAAAATGTGTAAGGAACACATTATTTAACCCATAAAAAATGTTGAGGGTCCAATGTGACCCCTTTTTTCATTAGAGAACAGTAAAAGCACCCTCAACATTTGAATTGCTCTTTCCTGCCACTACACTGTTATAAAGATATTAACTACCCATGTCAAAAATGTTCAATTAATTGTGACTAATTTAGTTTTGTCGATTAAATCCTTAATCGACAATTAATCGATAATCTATAGATTGTTTACATCCCTAGTATTAAGAAAAGCAGAGTACCCGGCAGGCTTTTCTCATTTCTCTGTGCTTCATTGTGCTTCATTTTGCTTATTATGGGACTATTAAGTTAGTTGCTGGGGTTACTAGTGTACTGGCCAGTTGCACATCATAACCACTCAACTCGCTTCTGCCGTCCCAGAATCACATTTCCCACCTCACGCAACAACGAGAAGGGCAAGAAAAGAAAGGCTGGCGAACAAGACGGCGACGTCAAGCAGGAAGACAGGACCCTGATCGTTGAGCCCTACGTCGCCCCCAACCGTGGACCCTATCCATACAACCAGCCCAAACGGTAAGAGCTGGTGGCCAGCTGTGCTGCCGAGCTTGTTGGTCTGATGCGATTGTGCACGTGTTTAACCTTGATTCAAATAGTTTCTCATCAATCAGCAGCAGCAGCAGGCTCACAAGTCAAATGCTTATCATAGACGGGCCTTGGCGTGCGCGCGCGACTATTCTGGTTTGTTTGTCGCGCTCGTCTCCATAGCGTCTTCTCCCATTTCTTTGCCATGCGATGTCGTGGTACTATTTTGGTTTGTGATGTTGTTGTTGTACATGTTGTGACTCGTGTCTTGAGAGAAAATTGTGATTAAAGGTGAACAGAGGGCTTTCATATTCATACAATAATTAAAACACGTAGAAAATAATTGCCCCTCATGAAAATTTAAATCTCATCAGTTGGTGTTTTGTGCATTTTTAGCTCCGAACTTTGATATTCAAATTCAGACACATCCGCGGGGAAGCTGCAGCTTCACTTGTCTCTAAGCACGTCTTTAAGAAAATGTCATAAAAAAAAACCTTTTTTTTTAATTTTCCAACAGGAACACAATTCAGTTCACTCCCACGCAGATTGAAGCAATACGAGCGGGGATGCAGCCGGGACTGACCATGGTAAGGAGTTTTGCGCTGTGTGTATTATGATGTACTGTACAGATCAGCCTGAAAACGGATCAATTACTCGAATGATAAAATTTAACTTATCCCGCGTGCTGCTACGCTGAACCCCTGCCAGTGCATTCAGCGCTGCTCTGACCTCCTCCCGCAAACAAATTCATCTCAGCTGAAGCCCACCGAGGGAATCCCCCCGCCCCCAGAGCTCATAGCGTGTTCCCTCACTCATGTGGACGGACTGAGACGTCCCCGGAAGTCTTTATGGGATGTTGCGGGTGAAAGCCGACTGCGCGGCCGTGCAAATACCTCATCAGCGACGCAGCACCTGCGGGCGACAGCGTTCCAGCGAGGCGCTGTTACGGCACTGTTTTGATGTTGTGATGTGTTGACTGGGGCCTTGCAGCAGGGTCCTGGTTATTTATTACGCAGCCTGCCGAGGTATATATGGCAGCCCCTCCCATCTCTCCTCACCCTGTAGCCTCTCCTCAGGGCTTCGCAGACGTAGCGATCCCCTCGCCTCGCTTTGCGTCACGCACGCTGACGAAGCTGATTACGCTCCCATGTTTGCAAGACTAATGATTGTGCTCACTGTCTCGGCAGGAATTACACACCTCAGATAACCAAACTAAGAGCATTAAATTGCATGAATATTTATCCGCTAAATGAGATGCACCGTTCACGTCAATTGACTTTCGCCCCGTTGCAACTTTGAATTGCTGCCAGTGGCGAGACAACAGACACAAAAGGAAGGAGTGGAAAGATTCCTCTGCCTCCAAAAGCCTTTTTTCTTCATATTCCGTGGCGGAGACCGGAGCCGGGGAACACTCTGACCTTGTTGCATCGGGTTTATCAGAGCACCGCAGCATTCGGGGCTCTGCTTCGCCCGCCGTGGCAGGACCGTGGCCCGGCTGTCACAACCGCTAGTCCTCCTCCGGCCCGAGTGCCTTTGTATTGTGACCCGACCTTACTTCCGATCTTGCGTCTCCCATTTTTCTTAATCTGTAAAAAAAAAAAAAAAAAAAAATCAATTTCTTCTCTCACACCTTTGTTTTTTCTGCTTTTTTCTTCAGGTTGTCGGACCACCGGGAACGGGGAAAACTGATGTGGCCGTTCAGATCATCTCCAACATTTATCACAACTTTCCCGAGCAAAGGACGCTGATTGTCACACACTCAAATCAGGTGACTGCCAAACATAGCAGCAAATAGAATCTCACAATCCAGGTTATGTTTTAAGCAAATTTTTGGATTATTCTCCAGATTTAAAGCAACCGCCTGCTTCATATCACACTAAATACCTCACAATTTACACACACACACACACACACACACACACACACACACACACACACACACACACACACACACACACACAGTACAGCGCTGTAGTTACCTTTTTAGTTGGATAATGACAGTCAGGCAGTTTAAATAATCTCTGATAGGAAGTTTAAACTGGATTTTTCTGTGTCAAATCA
Source organism: Nelusetta ayraudi (assembly GCF_046127955.1). NCBI lineage: Eukaryota > Metazoa > Chordata > Actinopteri > Tetraodontiformes > Monacanthidae > Nelusetta > Nelusetta ayraudi. The sequence continues at coordinate 1,136,745 of NW_027466057.1, forward strand.
TATTATTTTTATTGACTCGACTCTCTCTCCACCGTCAGGCGCTGAACCAGCTGTTCGAGAAGATCATGGCTCTGGACATCGACGAGCGCCACCTCCTGCGTCTGGGCCACGGCGAGGAGGAGCTGGAGACGGAGAAGGACTTCAGCAGGTGAGGACGATCGCAGACAGGTGCAGGCGGCGGCGGCAGGGGGGGTCACGCTGAGAGATTAGGTTAAACAAACAGGAATGTGAAAACAGAGACAACCCTGAAAGTGACACATGGTCAAGTGGATGTGTGGCCGGCGAAAGGGGTCGAGACCGGGCTGCAATATGATCAGAGCGGGCAACACTCGCACACGGCAGAAGTCCCAGACACCCACTTACATACTTGCCCTGAGCCGTTGCGGCTATCTGATACACATCCGCATTGCAGTGGGACCTGGTTTATTTTCACTAGACATCGTAGCCGTCTCTGGCCCGCTCACCAGTGGGAGGACTCTGCACTCGTGTGCAAGGGTTTTCAGATAAACAACAATATTACCTTCCATTTTGCATGAAGGAGTAGCAGAAAAATTATTTTTGTTTAATGCATAATAACACTGTTACTATAAACAGTGTGTCTGTCGTCTGTGACACAAACGGTCGCTGAACAGAACCAGTCCGGCTTTGTAAAGAATCCTCGAGTCATTTCTGAGACTCCCAGCCACCGCTGTGTGTGTGTGTGTGTGTGTGTGTGTGTGTGTGTGTGTGTGTGTGTGTGTGTGTGTGTGTGTGTGTGTGTGTGTGTGTGTGTGTGTTGCCCTGAAGGCTGGTGACTCAGCCTTTACTACTGAGACACAGAGAATACAGGAAAAGGACAAAACCCTCATGACAGAGTTAAGAAGGAGCGATTAGCACAAGATACCCCAAACATTTTGCATCTCGGCTCCTGCTACTGTAACATCCTCTCCCCCTTTTTTTCCCCCAGCCTGCTAGCATGGCCGTTTCAGCCCGATTCCTGGTATATTTAGTCTTCCACACGTTCGTGCCACATGCTATTTAAAGCCCTCTCTGTAATTGCTATCTAATCCATCTGAGACTGCTGAAACAATTTACACCCTCTGGCTCTCGCTGACACTTTAGCGAAGGGGCGGGAGCCGGAGGTAATGCCGGTCTCTGCGAGACGTTGCGTACGGCCGAGGCCTGTATTATGAATAGGTGTAGTAAAAAAAAAACCCACATCCGTGCCGCGTCGAGTCGCTTTGTCACTTTTCTAAATTATGCAGCGTGGAGGAGCGAGGCTGCAGCCTCGGCGAGCGGCATCTAATATGTTCCCGTCGCTCGGCAGCACGCGGGCTCCACACTCCTTCCACCCCACTGACACCGGCGCGAGCGCAGAGAGGAAGCCAGAGAATTTTAATTAACACTTTATACAAGACGACAAAGTGGAGGGTGGCGGTGCTCCTCCTCCCTCCTCCTACCGCCCGGCGGAGTGGAAGGCACGGCGCCGTCTGCGTGCCAGCTCCCCTCCGCTGCCGCTGCACGTTTTGCCGCTCCGGTATTTGCACACCCAGGCTTGTTCTGGTAATGACAGCGCGGTAACTCACTAACAGTTGTGTTTGTGCATTTCTATTTTTACTGTTATGTCTCTGGCCTCTCGCTTTAGCTCTTGATATCTAAGTTGATGCTAAACATTTGGTGTTCAGTGTGTCTTTTTACATTCATTAGATTTCATCAAATTATTTGTCTGTATCTGCATCGTCCTCGCCCCGCTGTGATTTGCCTTTAAATCACCTGCTGACGCCGGACTTGGAGAGGCCCCATAAATAGAAACTCACCTTTGCTGCACCCCGTGACCCCTCCCACTTTGTCTCTTCCTGTCGTTTGCCACCCGATAATTAATTTTAAGCTCTAATTGTACAGCTGCACAACAGGATGGAGGGTAGAAAGCGGATAAACCTCACACACACACACACGCACGCATACACATTCAAGGGCCTTTGTGCTCCTCTTGAAAAAGTTACTGTTCCATTGCGTAGCCTCCTCGCCGTCCCTTTCGCTCTCCGCCAAGGGCACAATCACAACTCCACAATCGGGTTAAGAATAACATAACAAGGGTCGTATTAAGTCCGCTCTATTAATACCCTTGTGTCTGCTTGAGCCCACCGGCTTGACACCACGCTGGGATTCCGATCAGAGATGGGCCCCAAAAATAAGACGGTGTAAGTCTTCTCACCTGTTTCCAGCATTGTCGCACCAACGTGTCGGTTGATTAACTTCCAATCCAGCGGCAGTTGTCGCTGGGTGAAGTTTACACTGGAGTCCAGCTAAAGACCGAGGTCAATCTGACCACTCATGGGACACATTGTCTCTGTTCATTGTTGAGGTGTCAGCAGTTTCCATCTCCCTTTTTTTTTAAATGGACCTTTTGGTGTATCGCAAGGTGATTGAAATACAGATGAATTAGAGAGGAAGTGTGAAATGTTTTTAAACCTCACTAGAGGCGGTTTTGGATTGGTAAACTAAAATAAAGGCGGAGATGGAAACACATTTCCAAAATCCAATTCCAAATTCCAAAAGTCGTAATGTTTGACATTGAATTCATGATGTCTGTTTGCACTGATGTGCAGCAGTAAACACATCCAATGTGTAAATTCTGGCTAAAATTAAAGGACAATTACAACTTGCCAACTTCAGTGTTGTTCCTTCAAAGCTCTCCTTTTGTTACCAACTTATCAAGTTTTACTCTTTTTAGTTTTTTTTTGTTTTGTAGTTCCTCCTTCTTGTACGATTTCATTTTGCCCAATTTACAAACACATATTGCAGTTTGTACTTATTTGTATTCGCTTAAAAGAGGTGGGTTTTCTTAAATTAGCAGCATGATTTGTATTTGGTTTCACTGTAAATTTGCAAGCCTCAAAATTCATTTTTGTATCGCATAATTTTGCGCCGTATTATCTGCTGTGCTGCTGTTGTGTTAACTCACGATGCCTCCGTCTGTCTCCTTGTCTCCAGATATGGCAGAGTCAACTACGTCCTGGCCAGACGGCTGGAGCTCCTGAAAGAAGTGGGCCGCCTGCAGGAGAGCCTCGACGTCCCAGGAGATGTCTCCTACACCTGTGAGACAGCAGGGCACTTCTACCTCTACCAGGTACCACCATGCTCACTGTGTGTTTCGCTTTTTGCACTCTGCTCGTCCGCCCACTCTGTCCAACCTTTAAATGCACTCCAAATGCATTTGCATCCTAACATCGATTCGCTGAAAGCAAGGACTTTTCTCTTTGTCGACTGCTTCATTAAAATGTAATATGTGTGGCTGGCCGCGGTCCCGAAAGCATTTATGGCAGCTAAATTCAGACAGTATTGAGGTTTCCCTGCACGGCTCTTTTTGTCTGGAAACAACATTTTTGTGTTGTGTTGCATTTCTGTGCATACGAATACGTATTCCTGTTATTCCCCTTGTTCCAAAAGAAGACAATATGCCAATTAAGCACTTTACACGGTTAACAAGAATGAATGATTCACTGTAGTTTGCATGCAGCTGTGCACTATGCATTAGTTTATATGGACAAATTTCCCTCCTCTTCTCTTCCCCTGCTGCCAAACTGCACTCATTCATTTCCTCCCATTGTGCAGCAATGCTGTTCACTATTCTTCGAGCCATTCTCTTCGTCACAATACATGAGACACAAGCCTCCGTCTGTGTCGCCGGGGACCTCGGGTACATGTGCGCATGGCAGGGACTAGGCGGGGGGTGGGGGGAGGGGAGGAGTAGTCCTGAAAGAATGGCCATGAAGATTGAAGACAAACGTTCTGGATGCTCAAAAAATGACAGAAAAGATGGAGAGAACCAGCAGTTCCCATGATGAGTCCTCCGTTCCCAATGTGCTGCTCACATGAAAGCCGCGACTAATACCCACCAATGCCGGCATCTCCCACTTGGGTTTTCTCTTATTCTGATGTAGTTTCATCAGCAAATTCTTTCTTTTCCCAAATTTATCACAGACATAAAAATGTGGCCTCAGAGTCCCAGCGTGCTGACGTTCTCGCTGCCATTTTATTTCTCACACACACGCACACAAAATACACACACACACACACACACACACACACACACACACACACACACACACACACACACACACACTAAGTTACCCACCTGATTAAGCCGACGTGGCTCTGACATATTGTCGTCAGGCTGACAGTTTATTTTAGCCGAGGAGGTCTTGGCTTTATTTTAGCTCTGAAATCCTGCCAACAGTGTCGTTCTGTGACATTTGAGGATGTAAATGTCAAGAAGCTGTCGGGGCGGCAAATGTGTGGCCAGGAGCGCGCCGCTCCTCTGCGGCTGATCAGTCTTCACGACTCAGGCAAAGGTTGAAATGCAAATGGCAAATGCGCAGCAATCAAATATTCTGGCCTTTATTGTTTTTTAATTCATCATATACTTAATGTTGCAAGATCTTTCCATCCTACATTTTCTGTTTTCTTGTATAATTTACTTTCCTCAAAATTTAAGGTCAATAATGTCGCAATAGAAATCGCTGCTTACCAATTAATCGTTAATCCATCGATAAGGTCAATCAACTAACAATTAATGAATTAATTGATCATTTTTATTCCTTTTTGGGATTCTCGGGAATATCGACGGCTGTTTCCAGCAGCGCGCTCACACTCTGACTGTTGGCCGCTACTGTCTCCTCCCCGCACTGCAGGTCATATCTCGCTGGGAAGAGTACATGAGTAAAGTCAGGCCCAAACAGGGCAAGGAGGTGGAAGTGCAGTGCGTGGCTGCTCACTTCCCCTTCCACAAGTACTTCTCCAACGCCCCGCAGCCCGTCTTCAAGGGACGGTCGTACGAAGAGGACATGGACATCGCGGAGGGCTGCTTCCGCCACATCAAGAAAATATTCACCCAGCTGGAGGTAAGAATGTCACACGCACAGCGCACACACACACACACACACACACACACACACACACACACACACACACACACACACACGCACAGTGCACGCACAGTGCACGAGTTCCCTCAGTGCTGAGCAACACCCAGTGGGACATAAGGAGGTTACATCAGTGCAGTAAGGCAAAGCAATTTTATTTATAGACCACATGGCCTTACTGCTGGATCCAGAATGCTTTACATTCATATGTACGGAGGCACGCGTCACACACACACACACAGAGTTCAGCTTACCTGAGGTATAAAAGCACACTAATTTCTCTGATATTAGTCATGCTTTCACGTTTAATTTATAGCTTGTTTGAATGAAATGATTTCATGTGATGAATTCAAGAAGAAATTAATTATCTTGCTTTGGTGGAAACTGAGTCTAAATTTAGTATCATTTCCTTTCTGTTTAGAGGTTCTAGTTTTTAATATAATTTTGACATACAGAAACTGTTTCCACATGTGAGTTTAACAGCAGACTGCGTTTTCACCTGGTCCTTCTCCAAAGGTAAAAACTTTGCATCGTGAGTCACTGTGGGCCGTTGGCTTCAAGCGGCAGTTACTCCCTGGGTTCATTCCTACTCACTTACAACATGCTCTTAATAAACGTCTCTCAATATAAACTATGAGACGTGAAACTCTGCCCGGTTTTCAGTTCAGTTCTCTCGTTCGACTGTCCGCCGTCTCTTTTGCTCTCCGCGTATTTGGTCGGGAACGACGAAACGGTCTCAGATTTATGGGAACACCGAGAAGGTCTCAGAAAAGCAATAAAGGAGATATTGGCCGGCGGTAATATCCCGACACGTGCGGTGACCTTGATTTATCTGGCCGGGCGGCTGCACCACGGCGCATCGCCCTCCTCCCTCCTCCCTCCTCCCTCAGCCTCACCCATGCTGCAGTGAAGCCTTCACACCCATCGAGGCCCGTCAGTGTCTGTCTGCCTGTCTTTCTAACTGCCAGTCTGCCAGCGCAGAGCCCAGACCAGGCGTACTGCTGATGCTGAGCTTCTCCTGCCTTCAACGTCTGGCTTTTTCAAAAAAAAAAAAAAAAAAAAAAAAAAAAGCAGTTTGGGGATCAGCTGTCGTATGAATCTCACATAGCGATGTCCTATTTTAGGGCACACGCGCCTCCTGTGAAAACCTCGTTCTGCTGCTGCTGTCCCGTCATATCTGTATCCTCTTTTTTTTTTTTTCCCCTTCCGTTCTTCGTCTCAATTTGTTTTTGTTTTTTCAAATCCTAGCTGTCTAGATTTCACCTCTGCACCACTCTGGAGCCACGCGGGTTAAAAATAGAGCTCATCAATAATGCAGGTTTTGATTGGTTTAATATTAATACTTAAATAGTAACACATTAAATATTTAAACCCCCGGTGCTGTCCGAGTCTCCCGCCCTGCCGCTCTCTCCAACCCCCCCCAACCCCTGTGTGTAACCTGGAAATAGAAGGCCTGTTTACCCCCTCCTCTCCTCACAGCCTCACAGCCTGCCATGATATCAATAACCCTCCAGCGACTTATTAATAATTTTGTGAAAACCGGCCCTTAAACCCCCCCTCCCCGCACCCCCCCTTCCAGGAAAAGCAGAATCTATGCCGAAGCGCCTTTTCAAGCTTTATTTTTTTCGAACATCAAACCGCAGCAGCGCAGCTCTGCAGCCAGGCCGCTTCTATATCAACTTTCAATTTTCAAGAGGAATATTTTCTGTGGGGAATAATAATAATAAAAGGAAAACCGGCGGGAGGATTATGCCGGTGATATGTTTAATTAAGCTGGCAGGCAGAATGCCAACAACTCAAATCCTCTCTGGTGCCACTTATGAGATACGGTGCAAGTCCTGGGAATGCAAAGTAGAGGTGGTTGAGGCGACTTTCAAGGCGAAGCCGGCGAGTTTTTCAAACGGCAAATTAAATTTTGGAAATGTGTCTAGACGCAAAGATCTATCGGCCGTGTCTCTCATTATTGAACTCTGCCCCGGCTTTTAGGGTTGTTATTATATCACCACAGGGATAATCGTCTTATTCATCATATTTGACAACGTGCATCCGTCATTGTGTCAGCGCACCATTAAAGCCCCCCTCTTGCGGCCCTGCCCTGCGAAACATGAAACCAGAACTTTGTTCAGAAACGGTTAAAGTTCATTCCGAGGTCGCTTCACAATCATTGTCCTTCTTCATTTCGTTTTTCCATCTCATTCTCATCCCGCTGCGTTTCCTCCGACGTCCGCAGGAGTTCCGGGCCTTTGAGCTGCTGAGGAGCGGACTGGATCGATCCAAGTACCTGCTGGTGAAGGAAGCCAAGATCATCGCCATGACCTGCACGCACGCCGCGCTCAAGCGCCACGACCTGGTGGAACTGGCCTTCAAGGTATTCCTGCACGCAGTCCACCTGAAGAGGGCGGCGTCAGAGTTTTCAAACTGCTCCTTTTGAACTTCCAATTCTCCTTCCTAGTACGACAACATCCTGATGGAGGAGGCGGCTCAGATCCTGGAGATCGAGACCTTCATCCCGCTCCTGCTGCAGGTAAAAAGCACCTTTGAGATGTGGGTTTGAATCTCAGTTAAATCCGTTGCTCGGTGCTGTGGGTTTCAGCTCAGCATGTGAATGATGGGCTCCCCAAACGGTAATAGTGCTCGGCAGTGGCCATTGTGCCTAATTGTCCGAGACGGTGCAAATGTCTGTTTACAGAGCAGCTCATTGAGCGCCATACACATGGGCTTTTCCTTTGGTTGCTCTGCTGAGACACAGTAGAACCTTCTGGCAGGTGTTTTTCACTCTGTAACAACCCTCACCAACCAGGGTGAACAAAAACATTGCGCTGGTTTTCTCCTCTTTTTTTTTTTTTTTTTTACTATCTGCATTCTCCCTCCCCAGAACCCCGCGGACGGCTACAGCAGGCTGAAGCGCTGGATCATGATTGGCGACCACCACCAGCTGCCGCCTGTCATCAAGAACATGGCCTTCCAGAAGTACTCCAACATGGAGCAGTCGCTCTTCACCCGCTTCGTGCGCCTCGGCGTGCCCACCATCGATCTGGACGCGCAGGGCCGCGCTCGTGCAAGGTCAGCCGCCCTGCAGGACGTTGTGCTGTCGTCAGCTCTAGGCCGCGTGTGTGTGTGTGTGTGTGTGTGTGTGTGTGTAGGCGTTTGTTTATTTCGACCACCTTTGAATGCAAAAGAATGATGTCTTTGTCTACTTAAATCAACTTTTTTAAAATCGTAGCATCTTTGCAATTATGTCTCGTTTGACCCACCTTGTAAACCGACATCTCCCCACCTTATCGCCCCGCAGCCTCTGCAACCTGTACAACTGGCGCTACAAACACCTGGGCAACCTGCCTCACGTCCAGGAACAGCCAGAGTTCCAGGTTCCAAACCCGGGCCTGACCTTTGACTTCCAGCTGGTCAACGTGGAGGACTTCAACGGGGTGGGGGAGTCGGAGCCCAACCCTTACTTCTACCAGGTCAGTGACAGTCTGAAAGACACAACCTGTGAAAATATGAATCCACTGAGCAGCCATACCCTCATACTGACTTCAGCACCAACACAGCAACTGCAAATGTGATTCACACCTTTGCTTGTCTCACTCAAACACACTCTCATGCACGCTTGGTTCCACTAAGTTGCAGAACCAGCTCCCCCGACCCCACCGAAGACCTTTGCGTCCTTCACGTTGACTTCATTAATCTTTCAATCATAATGGTTTACCCACCAGTCCATATGATATATTCATAAGCGTGCTTAGTCTGCAGCGAACACTGGTCGGCCAGCACAGGCCACTGGGTTTGTCCTTCACTCCAGGGGGCAGATTGTGTTTCATCATGACATTGCCGAGGTGCTCAAGACTGCATGTTGGCAAGGGCGCGGTGATTATGGGAGGGCAGGGGGGGGTGACTGGATGTTTACTTTGGATTCAGACCAACACAGGAGCATGAATGAGTCAAAAAAAAGGAAATTCTGCCACAATTGCCAACGTGACCTTCCTGTTTTGGAACATCTGGCAGGTGACTGGAAAATGAAATATTGAACACAAGAGAATTTGTCTTCACCTCGAATCAGTCAGTCAGTCTGTGTGGCGATTGCCGCAGGAACTAGATGGTAAACACATTTATTGAGTCGTAACCACGGACGAGCGCCGCACAACAAGCGACCGCTCCACCGTTTAACAGCGCAAATTCTGTTTGTTTGTTCGCTCGTTCGACCGTTGCCGTTTCCGGTGGACCTCCCCCGGGGGAATCGCCGCCGCCGTTGCTCGACGAGCCTGTGTCCTCATCACACACGCCTATCCGTACGCAAACACTGGAGCGTGCGTGGACACACGTGTGCCCCCCCGCCCCCAGGACCCACAAGGCATCGACTGGACACGGGAGGGGCGCGTGTGTACGGTGCATGTTTTGATCGGCCGCTGCAGCCGAGCAAACAACTGCACACGCACTCCTCGGCGACTCTCGCCGGTCCAAAGGTCCACCGCCGCCTTTTTTTCAGCCGCCATCCCGAGCGCTGCCTCACTTACCGAAATGGCTCGCGCACTCCCCAGTTGTTTATCTTAACATCCACAGTTGTCAGGAAATGCTATTTGTCAGCAGAAAGGCTGTTGTTAGCTCCCCCCACACCCCCTCCCTCCCTCCTCCTCTTCCCCCCTGCTTCACCAGCAACATCTTTCTAAATCACCTGAGAGGCAAAACGCGCCGCTTTGTCCGCAGGTGTCGCAGATTTATGGCTTTATGCCCTCAATGCGGCGTGCAAGCTTTTATCCACCTCTGGTGCTCCTCCGCTGCCTGTCCCCGTTTCAACCCTCCAATCCCCTGCCGCCGTCCACACGCTTCCTCAGGCACTTGGCACCAACATCGGGAGGCCTCTCTGGGGGGCGCGAGGGCATTAGATCAGATTTGTGTTAAATATGCATATGAAGTAGGCTGGAAATGCCAGCGACTCGTCCGCTTGGATGTTATACCCCTGCGTGCGTGGTGGAGGGAGAGGGAGATGCTATGATTTATATATATGTACAGTACTGGAGATTCTTTTATGTGTTTTACGTGTTTTGAAGCAACTCGGCCACTGTGAAGCAGAGCAGAAGAAGCTAAAATTACCACTGGACCCCATGTTCCTGTCCTCCTCTCTTTCACTGAACTTGTGTAGCTTTGTGGAAATATTAGTTTCTCAGTAATTGTTTATGAGAAATCCTACACTTTCCACCGGGTATATTTGCAGTTAATTGTGCCATGGAATTGTTCCTGCAGTACCTTCCTGCAGCCAGAGTTGACTTCAGAGTTGATTCCAAGCCAACCATCATAATATTTGTCTCCTTTTCTTTGTCTTTTTGGCACTAATTCATGGATTCGTGCCATGTAGAGCCTTGCTGTCACCCCTTTTGTGTGTTGACAACATTGCTCCAGGATAAATACATAAATATAAGTGTATTTATATACTGTACATGGATGGTATAAAGATTGTCATCCTCATTCTGGGTTTTAATTGAAACAGGATGAATAATGCTGAATAATTTCCGTACCTTTTTCCCCAGCTCTGTTTTTTTTTCTTTTCTTTTTTTTTCTTTTTTTTTTTGTTCCTTCCTGTTTTTTTGGTCCACATTTGAAGGGCAAAGTGAGGGCTGGGAGCCAGGACACACACGCTGAGGAGATTCCTCGCTGCGGAGTGGGCAAAATATGTATGCAGCATTTTGCCTTGATGCGTTCTCCCATTTTGGAGGACAATCGGCAGCGCTGCCAGGGGAGCCCGGATGTGTTCAGGAGATGAAAAGTGATTTTTAGTTTTCAAGCCGGTTTGAAGCGTTTTGTGTCCCTGGGTGAATTCCTGGACAGGTTTGTGCTTTCAAACGGCACAATATCCTGACTGGGTCCGTGCCCATGTTTTGAGGACGTGCAAAAGCAGAGCAGCACTTTTTTTCTTTTTTTTTTTCTCCCCGTGACCTGCCCAGTGTCTGCGTTAAACTCTGTCTGAGACAATTAGTTCCGACCCAAATCAGATGGCTACTCATGCATTGACTGTTTATGTGTTGCATAATTTGGTTGGGGTCCATATTTGTATGCATGTGATGTTGCCGTTCAGGCGCGTCTTTGGCGCCTCAAACAGGAAAATGTGCCCTCACCTTGTTTGGCAGCAATTTTATTTTTGGCTCCTCTACATTATAATTTGATGATGGCACTCGCTCCCATTAAGATGCTCAACAAAGGAAGGCAAGGACGAGTGCGAAAAGGCAAGTGGAGGCATCAGGCTTACATGCTGGTAAAGCAGGCAGTGCATTGCAAATGGCTGCAAATTATGTAAATACCACAGAAGCTCGGGTAAGAATATTTATTAGGTTTAAGTTTACTTGCTTCAATAATCCAAGCATGATCGGCACCCTCCGCACGTCTTAACATGGTTGTTGCTGACTTGCGGAGTGGATGAAGCGCTGATGATACAGCAGCTTCTCTCTGGGAGTTTGATCCAAACTGGGTTAGTATCAGGACATTGCTGCGCAGGTGAAACGCACTCGGCGAAACAGGCTTTTATCTGATGCAGTGTTGCATTGCCTGGCAGGTGAGAAAAAGGCTGAGGTGAGATGTTGAAGCGTCGAAGAAAGAGGCACGGCAGAGGTGTGAAGACGGCAGTCGGCCCGCTGATGAATCTGAATTTGAAACAACCGGCCTGGTGCCTTCAGCATCTGTCAATATGAGTTGTAGCCAAAGCCTAGAATGGCTGATTTAAGGTGATTCACGTTGAGCTAACGTGCCTCGGTAACTGTCCTCATATTAACGGCAAACCTTTTCCTCTCTTCTCTCGTCCTGCAAAGAATCTGGCGGAGGCCGAGTATTGTGTGGCCCTTTACATGTACATGCGCCTGCTGGGCTACCCGGCCGACCGCATCAGCATCCTGACCACCTACAACGGCCAGAAGCACCTGATCAGAGACGTCATCAACCAGCGCTGCGGCTCCAACCCTTTCTTCGGCCAGCCCAACAAGGTGAGACGGCGGAAATGCATTTCAAGTCGACAATTGGATCGTTTAAATTAAATTAGTCACAATTAATTGGGCTTTTTTTTTACACGAGTAGTTAATATCATTATAACAGTGTAGTGGCAGGAAAGAGCAATTCACTTGGTCATAATATACCTGGACAAGTTACTTTTAAACAACTTAAAAAAAAAGTTGAAATGTGACCCATTAGAATTAAACTTCAAGTCAGAGGATAAATGTTTAGGGTGTTTTTACTGTTCTCTAATGTAGAAATGGGTCACATTGGACCCTCGACATTAGTCAAGGGTTAAATAATGTGTTCCTAAACATTTTTCATGGTGAAATTCAGGTTCTCAGGAAAAGTCGCCGCTTCTCAATTCATCGTTAATCGATCGATAAGGTCAATCAACTAACGATTCATGAATGAGTCGATAACTTGCATCCCTGATCCGTGCACAATGTGAACAGCCTTTGCACTCCACTTGCAGTGGTGTGCAGGGGCTCGTTACTCAGGGAACATATTCAAGACGCGCACAAACGTATTTATTTTGCACATTTCGGCTGCACTGACTGACTCGCTATCCTCAACTGACACTTGGAGAGAGAAGTGCAAAAAAATTCACGGCTGCTAATCACAAGGCTTTGGCAATTTTTCCCTCGACATGGCTCCTCGACTTCACACGCGTTTGTAAAATTTGCTTTCTAATTATTTCCCGTCACTGTTATGTGTCTCTACCCTGAGCCCCCAGAAATGGGAAAAAGTCTTTTTTTTTTTTTTTTGCTTCTTTTTTTTTCCCTTTCTGCTTGCTCCACCCTTCCACTTGAGTGCCTACTAAAATATGCAGTTCTGGAAGTGGGCCCCTTGTGATGTCAAACCTCTCCCCTCACCAGTGACCGCAGCCTTGTTTGCTTTGCTCCCCGCCTGTGGCCACGCCGCCGCGTTGTCGTGGGCGGCCGTGACCAGAAAAGCTGCTGTTTTCTGACGATACGTTCTTTGCTGCGAGCGAACAAATTGATCAGGCCGGGCTCGGAGACGGGACCCTCACGTACGCCCCCCCCCCCCACCCCCCCACCCCTCCACTAATCCACCCTTTCGCCGCAGCGCAACGATGCGGTTTCACCGAGGCAAACGTGCATTAGTTTTGCGGCGGGACGGCAAATTGATTGCGGCTGTTTTCTTGCCGTCGTGGACAAAGCGCGATAAGCTCGTCATGAGACCGGCTGGGCGGCTGCGAGTCATGAGACCCCTGATAGACGAGGACACTCTGTGCTCTCAGTCCGGCGGAATGCATACCTCGGCTAATCAACCTCGCCGGGATGTTTGCGTGCCGAGGCGAAGGAAAAAAAGGATTTGAGTGTGCACGCTCGGCGATGTGGGTGGAAAGTGCGCAGTGTTGATCCCTGAAGGATGCTGTTAAGATGGTCTCCGTCCAGCTCGCCGTGTTTTCTCCCCCCTCAGCTCCTCCTGTCTCTTTGTTTCGCTTACACCGTGTTTAGTCAGCAGGCCGGCGGCGCGGCTTCACCCTCGTCCTCCTCCTCTTCCTCCTCCTCCGTTGTCTGTTTGCGTGGCTAAACGCTTCTAACCGTTTGCCTCAGGTTCCACTTTCCACTCGCATCCCCCTCGTCCCCACATTGTCTCGCCTCTCTTTTGTGTGTGTGTGTGTGTGTGTGTGTGTGTGTGTGTGTGTGTGCGGCAGACCCTTCTCTTACCATTCGTGCTGCGTTCAAGGCCCCGTCATCTTCACTTCACTTTACCAATTTTTTCTAACAATAATGATATGCGTCTTGAACCTGTCGCTGAACTATTTCCTTTTTCACAAGGCGTGCATAAATGCACAGTTGTGACTTTACACACATGCAATACACAGAATGACAGAATTATTCCCGCTCCAGGTTCGTCAAGTCGAAGTTTATTTATAGAGCACTTTTAACACGACCGCAGATGAACAAAGTGCTGTACAGATAATAAGCATGCACATAGTCATGCACACATACACACAAACACAGCAATCGAACAATAAAGTAGTAAAGCAAGGACGAGTAAAAGCTCAATTTATTAATTAGAATTAGTAGCAGAAACATGACAGTACCCTCATTCTAGGTTAGTGACAACGCCCTCTGGCAACTCCCACTCCTTCCCCAAGGCATCAGGTTCAGCTAAAACCCAGCCTTTCTGCTGGAGGCTGTAAACAGAGGGCTAAACGTGCTCTTTTCTTGATGTCTGCTGAGATTTTTAAGGTATCCAAATGTGCAGGGCTACTCCACTTAACTTTTACCGTGCTTTTGTGTGCTTGAACTACAATTAGAGTGGATTAACACACCTTCAGTTGTTCCTAATCAACATCCCCCCCATAGTTGTAGTCATATTGTGAGTGTTCGATGACGCGGGTTCCTGCACAGTGTAGTTTAAAATGACTTGGTCTCACAGTTTTAGAAAGGCTTATGTGGGAAAGAAAGACAAAACGGTCTGTTTGTTTTCCCTGCTATAAATCTGTAAATATAAGACAGGTTTTAAAATAAGCCACACTGTTTCTGTTGAACAGCAAAAAAAAGCTAAAATTTTGTGCTTCAGCGAGTGTCTGTATCCGCTGGCAGGAGGGGGGGGCGGGCGTGGGAGCGTCTCGTTCTCCGACCCGCAGCTTTGCACTTGATGCCCCCCCCTGCGTTGTTTTGTCTGCACTTTGTGCCTCTGCGAGGGCCACCTCCTTGCTTTGTCATCAACTAAATGACGTGTTCTGACAGCTCGCCAGAAATTGTGCTTGCTCATGTCAGCTGTCCCGCGACATGCGGAGCGTCACTCATCCCCGTCCCCGTGGCCTTTAGTCAGTATGCGTCCCCAGTAATGAAGGGACTGGGGGTGACAGGCTGCTGGATTTGCTGAGGAGAAATTTCCAGGGTGGGACCGGGGAGAATGTTTTTTTTTTTTTGCTTCCTTCAAAGGGAAGCGAGCGGGGACTCTTGTGGGAGAACGCTAAGCAGCTGAAAGGTCACAGTGCCGAGCGGCGGGACCCTGCGTGTCTGACATGTCACAGCGGCTGAAGCCAGTCAGTCGTCTTGAAGTCGGTTTGGACCGGTTGCATTAAAGAATTAGCACGTTACGGAAATGACAACATATTTAAGAGTCGCACAGCTTTTCAACCAGATGAAATACAAGTAAATTAGAAGAATGCATACAAAACAGAATTGCTCTGAGCTAGTGGGAGAAAAACAGTAAGAACAGTAACAGTTTAATCAAAACATTATACACAACCGAGACGGGTTTGTTATTTTTAGGACTGGGATGAAATCTAGGAGGAAGTGAGACGTGATTCTGCAGGCGTTTCCTTCCCCGAGTCCAACGTGAGAAATGGAGTAATCCCGCAGTCTGACTGGTGCACATTCTAGAGCTTAATTGCCATGAATAAGTCATAAGGAAGGTCAGAGCGAGTCGGGATGGAAATGAGAGAGAAGAGAGGTAGAGAGAGGGAGAGAGGGAGAGAGGGAGAGGGGGAGAGGGGGAGAGACAGAGAGAGAGAGAGGGAGGGAGAGAGAAGGAGAGCGAGAGGGGGCGAGAGAGAGAGAGGGGGCGAGAGAGAGAGAGGGGGAGAGAGAGGGAGAGAGAGATGCTCCCCGGGCCGTCGGTTCAGAGGTTGTGCGTCTTTGTCTGCTCGGTGATAAGTGGGAGGAGAGAAAGGAGCAGGAAATGACTCTCCAAGAAAGAAATGGAGCAAACTAAGAGTGATGTCCTCCTTCTCTTCCTCCACCTCCTCTTCCTCCTCCTCCTCCTCCGCTGCTGCCGCAGCCTCAAACTCACTTTGTCTCCTCTTTGTTCTGAGACGCAATGACACGACCTCTGTAATTCACTCCGCGGAAAATTCCTCATAAATAACTAAACAGCGTGCAAAATGCTGCGCCTCGGGGAGACCCTCCAACTGGGGAGGTCTCAGTCGTCCGTCGCAGCGCCTCCAGTTCGTCAGCCCCGTTCAGAACCGGGTTTCCGCCAGCACAAGGCGGCGGCGGCCGCAGAGGCCGTGGCCTCTTTTGTCGGCGCCAGTGTGCGTGCGGTACCGCCAGGGCTCCGACATTAAACATTTAGGTGGAACTGGCGAGCCCATGAACGGCTCGTGCTGGTGCAGAACGGACACATTGTTGCCTCCGGTGCTGCACCTGTTCTACATAGCAACAGGGAGACATAAATAAATATTGGTCCACTTCATTGCCCCCCCCCCCCACCCATGTTCTCCATCATGCCTTTACCCATTTAATTGCTTACTTAAGTTTTTTAAGTAAAACAAAAAAGCAGAAAAATGGCTTTATGCTGAAAGGTTAATTGGCTTCACCGTAGTGACTGATTTATTTGATTTAGTCGCTGTCATGAGTTAATTTATATTCCATCAGTTCAAAAAAGAAATAACCCCAATGTCATGCTGATGCTTGATTGGACGACATGAACGAGGCGCTCCCAGGGGACGGCTGTGCCACCTGGGGGTGTCGCCACAGTGAGGCATCAGCTCTCCCTTTGTGACTTCATGATTAGAAATTTTCTGACCCGATGAACTTTCCCTGTTTCATTGATCGTTCACTGACAGACGCAAGGATGGAAACGGGCAACTGAAAAATTCTTTGGCCCAAACAAGTAAACAAACAAACAAACAAACAATAACAAAACAAGGCATAAAATAATCAGATTTAAGAATCTTTGACACCTGGACTGATGAACCGGAATGATTCTCAGGTCCAGTTTGCCTGTGATTGACAGCTTCCACAAGCCAATCACATCGGTTGTTCTTTTCCCTTTAGCCTCTGCTGCTTGTTTGACGTTAACGCATGGAACAGTGACGTGGAAGCTGCCTTGGTACACCAGAATGGAGGCAGAAAGGGTCTGCAAATGTCAAAAAAACAGCAAACTAAAGCAGTTTTGAACCAAAGAAAAAGCGATGAGACTGTGTCCAAAGTCAGTGGAACTGCCAAAGAGACTTACGTCATGGATTTTTATGTCTAGTGATCGCCAGCAGCGATGACTAGAAAACACAACGCTTATCGTTCATCTTCAGCAAAAAGGAATTTAAGACCAAATGCAGACGTGCTTTTATGTGTCCAGAGGTTTCCCCTCAATCCCTCGAGCCTGCGTGAAGCACCCGTATATGTACAGTATATATATATTGATACTTAGACAGTATAGGAGCCGCAGGGTTTTTTGTTTTGTTTATTTTTCTTTGTTATTATTGTTCTGACGCCTTCTTCTTTTGGTGCAGGTGACAACGGTGGACAGATTCCAAGGTCAGCAGAACGACTACATCATCCTCTCGCTGGTCCGCACCAAAGCCGTGGGACACTTGAGGTACAGCTGCCCGACGCAAACACCAAACAAGCGCTCGCCCTCAGCTGTTGGTCCTGTGCGAACGGATCCGTCCGCACCTTTCCAGCTTTGCGCTCTCCGGGGAGACGGCAGCATTGAAAAATAAATAATAATAATACATAAAATAACAACACAGACTCCCCGGAGACGGCAGCTCTCAGAAGGCTTTTCAGCTTTCTTTCCTTTTCTTTGCCTTGAGTAACAACCGTGTAAAGTTTGTTCAGGAGGGGTAAAAGAACCAAGGTAAGACAACAAAAACTGAATGGAGAAAGACAACCGCAACAGCAGTGCAGCTGCCTTGAAGTATGCATGAGACGGGGAGGATGGAGGGGTGCTCCAGGACAGCGGCGTGTGAAGCCATTGTGTTGTGGTGATTGGGTCGACTGTCAAACAAAGCGCTCCGCTCCCATCAAAGGAAAAGCGCAGAACAGTCGTTAAGCCGCTCGATTATTAATAACCAAAACTACGATGGTAGGTTTGAAGTCGTTTTTAATTCCACCCTCAGCTCCTCCACCGTCTTCCCCACGCCGCTGTTTCCTCCATTCTTTATTTCTGCTCGGCCCGATACCGAAGAGTCCCCCCTCGCGTCTCGCTGCTTAATATGCGGCGCCTTGTTTACAGTGCGGGCGGACGATTGATGCCGACGGAGACTCCCGACAAACGGCGCGAGCCGGTCGCCGAGCCTTCCGGCTGCCGGTCACAGCTTCATCATCGCTAATTTGCCGACCCTCGCGTCGGACGCTGTGCAAATTGGCGCCGCGGTGTGAATAATAAGTCCTTCCTCTGGGTTGTAAAGCACCCTCGCCGTAGCGACGGCACTCTGCCACTGTCTGGGAAGGAGAAGAAGAAGTGCAGCAGGCCAGAGAAAAGGAGTCGCTTATCTTGATGCTTGCGCTTTTTATTTTTTATTTTTTATTTTTTTGTCCTCCCGCGGCTATCGCTGTTTTACGATCTTATCTTGCCATTGGATGTTGCTCGCAGGCTCACAGCGAGATGTAAAACCCACCTAACCGATGTCATTTTGGGGAGATTTCAGACTCTTTGTGACACTTCAATAACCTGGCACGCTGTATCTCGCACATCCATCACGAGCTGCTAAAATAGTGCAGTGCCACACTGCAAGAGTTGCTATCGATCCGATACTGAAGAAATACAGGGCCAGTATCACCATTGCGGATACAATACATTTTTTAACAAAGGTGGTAGTGTCAAATTGCTAAAATCTAAATTTTCATGATCTTTAAGTGTTTGGTGTTTTGTTTTTTTCTCCCCGATTTGGATTATTAAATATTAAAAAAAATATTAAATATTAATAAAAATATTAAAATCCAGGACAGAATTTGGCCGTTTTAGGTAGACAAACCCTGGAATGTCACAGGTCACTGTGTCTTTTTGAAGTTCAGCCAGCAGGAGGCTTCCTATTGGTGCAGCGGCCCTGCCGTTCGCCTCTCTGTAGCATCCACGCTAATCCCTTTAGCAGCGAAGCAAAGCCACGTTCTGCTTCTTCTTCTCTGCTCCTGGGGTTCCAGAGAAGCAGCTATCAGCCGCTTGCTTTCCGTTTCCGCCTCAACCTTGAGGAAACCCAGCTGGTTGCGGTGGCGGAGGCGGAACTCCACGGCCCGGCTCGGTTGACTCTCGCACAGAAGTCACCGAAAGTTTAAGTGGCTTAGCCTTCCTGTTTTAATCCGCATCTTGTTATGGGCACCTTAAAAAGCTCCACTCAACGGTTCACAGAGCGGCGTACTGGTGCTGCTGCGTGCGGAAGAACCCCGCATGCGCACACGCACACGCACACGCACACGCACACACTGGGGCTGGAGGCCGGCGTGCAGCGACTCTCCTCGCAGGGTGCTGTCGTGACAACAACAGGGGACGCAGCTGAGCATATGACGAGTTGACCCTGTGCTCTGACAGTGGCAGCGTTCCTGCTGATACACACACACACACACACACACACACACACACACACACACACACACACACACACACACACACACACACCAGTGGGGCAGGGTTCCTCCTCCTCCTCCTCCTCCTCCTCTTTGCCCTGTCATGTCACTGTGCAGCCCAGGTGGGCAGCTCATGGTGGTGCCATGTCCTCAGGCCAGCCTTGCACACCCACTCCACCGCCCGCCCATTGGTCGGTCTACTCTGGGAAGCGCGCGCGCTCATTGGCTGAGCGCCGCCGCAGTTTGTCTCCGTGGAAATGTGGGTGCCGCGCTCCAAATTTTTTTTGCAGCAGCAGTTTTACCTTCCCCATAAGCCCTGCACAATGGTTTCCCATAAGCCCCCCGCCCCCCACCCTCCGTTTCCCTCCTGCATAGAACTCATCATGCATATTGCCAGGCTTAATCCCTCCCCACCGCCACCACCTCCTCCTCTTAATCTCATGAAGTGCTCATAAAAGCAGGTGGACAAACTGCCCGTATCTGGCAGCCGCCCAGCACATACATGTCAACTACATGTTTGCCAGGCTGTCACACTTGAAGCCAGAACTGTTCCCAGTGTTGGTCAGAGCTGCAGGAGTCGGCTAAAGACCCCCCACCACCGCCTCCTCCTCCCCCACCCACTCCTTCCTCTGCTCCACCTCCTCATCCTCCTTTCCCTTCCGTCCTCTGCAGATTCCTACAAGCCGCGATGCCTTTGTCTCAAAGATTTATTGGCTCACTAAATGGTCATATTTTATATGGCTCTATTAGGTGTTTTTTCTCCCCCTTCCAAACATCTTAAAGGCACAATGGAGAGATTTATGGTATTGTAAAAGGTGCTGAGAGGCTCCACCTTTCTTTTTTATTGATACAGTTTGTTAAAGAACACATTTTTGTGGCCCTAAAAAGAGAAATTTCCGTATTTTTTGCCCTCCAACTATAGAGACCACAACCCACTTCGAAATGAGGAATTTGGCTCCCTGTGTTTGAGTCCTTGGGGCCACTGAAGGTTCCGCATTCTGCACATTTTTAGATATCTTAGTAGGGCAGCATTTAAGAAACCCTCCAGCATATTATAGCCCTATGCATGGAAGGTACCAGTGCCTTTTGTGACATCACAGGAGGTCGTTTTAGATGAGGAGCAGACAGTGAGGGGAGGCACCTCTTGTTTCTGGAAAGTTCATCAGATACAGGCCCAAAACATTGCTGATGAAAAATAGTTTTAGACCGCAGTATTTATGTGACCCCAGTTATGTCAGGATTGAGGTGTCGGTTGGATGTCAAAACCGTCCAAGAGAAAGATTCTAACTTCACTGCCACAGTGCTGGAGTGAATTTAGAATTTTCCGTCTCTTGCCTGAGAGAAGACAGGTAAAGAGGCGGGTCTTTGAATGCGTCTCATCCCCGACCTCCTCTGACTCTAATCCTCCAATTCTGTTGGATTTCAAGGGGAAAAAAGGGAACCTGTCCGTTGCTCTTCCGCCCTGCGTCCGCCTTCATTGCGTTGCCCTTTTGCCTTTTCTCTTTATTCCTCTCCTCGTCTCTTCGTTTGTCCGCCTCACCCATTGTTGCTCCGCTAAAACCCCTTGACTAAAACCTCTCTCCTCCCACACCGCGCCGCCTCACCTCCTCTTTTTCAGATCTTGTCTTGATCCTCTCCCTTTGATCCCCTCGCTTGTTTTTTTGTTTTCCTTCCTCTCTCCTACACACACACACACACACACACACACACACACACACAGACACAGATTCTTCCCCTCTCACAATCTCACGCCCACTCACCGCTGACACTGCTCATCCGGCCTCTTCCCCGACTCGTTTGGCGTCGGAAAACTAATTCTCGACTCCTTCTTCTTCTCCTTCTCCTCCTTCTGCAGGGACGTGAGGCGTCTGGTGGTGGCCATGTCGAGAGCCCGACTGGGCCTGTACATCTTCGCCCGGGTGTCGCTCTTCCAGAACTGCTTTGAGCTCACGCCCGCCTTCAACCAGCTCACCGCCAGACCCATGCAGCTGCACATCAGGCCCCAGGAATACTACAACCAGGAACAGCCTGTATGTATGCACACACACACACACACACACCACATCATCTTTAATAGTCAATGTTTGCAAAAAAGAAAAAATCTGGGTCAGCAGTCAGTCCCAAAATAATAATAATCATTTCCCCCCCTTGCCAAAACATTTATGTGGAAGGCTGTAAACACAGGGCTAAATGTGTCACCGAATTTTGATCATTGACTGTGGAAATTTGCTCCATTGGTAAAATGCGTACCTGAGCACGACGTGGTTAGCAATGAAAATAAATCAACGCCGCCGCTTCATCTAAACCCCGCCCCCAGTGTCCTAAAATGCCATCTTCATCCTCCGCGGTCCCATATGTTACCGCAGCTTTACCCCAAATTTCCAGGCTTGCCTGCAGCACTGTGTGCGTGCATGTGTGTCGGCCCCAGCTATAATTAACCCCGGGAGGTCGAAGGGCCTCCCGTATCGCGGCGGGGCCAGCGTGAAGCCGCTGTTGTCTGGTCAACAGTGTCGTTGACAGCGGAGGCGGCGGCAGAGCAGGAGTGTCGAATACCCGGCGGCCCCTGACACTTCCTGCGACTCTGGAGTTTCAACCCCCAGGGGGGACGCGGTTCCGTCGGCAACACACATGCGGCCCCGGCCGATCTCTTCTGTCTATGGGTGAAAGCCCTGCTGCAGACAGACAGACAGACAGACAGACAGACACTGACTCGTTCTGATAATTCCTCAATCTGCCCAAAAGTTTCTTTTTCACACTGCGTCTGCAGATCTGACTTGAGTTTGACGGCTTATTAGTTTTTAATTCATGTGAGCAGGACTATCAGAATTTAGTGGGGGGGGGGTTTGTGGCAGGCTGCAAACAGAGGGTTAAATATGGAAGCACTGATCCGATCAAAGGGTGCCGTGCTATCTTAAGGGAGCAGTTTTTCACTGATCCATAAGTCCCCCAAAAGAGTCGTTTTAAATTTTTTAGGAATTGCCTTGAAATTTCCCTCAAAGGCTCCTATCATCTCGCAGCGGCGGGGGGGATTAAAATAATTTATTTATCGTTCACTAATTGCAACGTCGGGCAATAAAGCTAATCCCATCATGCTATTACGACATCCACTGCATTATGTGGTCGGTTACTCTTTACTATCTGAACGCTTGCAGAGCAGTCACAGGTCTAAAATTCAGCTCAGAGATTAAAATCGTCTCGGTATCAACGAAAAGGCTTCACAGCAAACTCGTCTAATCGCTTTCCTGCGCAAATCCAGCTTAAAATTCAATGAAGCGCTCGCTCTCTCCTTTATAAATAATGCCCCAGAAGTTTTAGGGGGGTATTAGGTCCTGGAAGGAAAGTGTCGGAGCTCAATGGTCCGGGTGGATATTCATATTAACGGCTGCGCCAGACGGTATTGGGCGCGCGATAAACACGTCGTGCACTCAAATCTCCCCCCCCCCCCCCCCCCCATGAAAGCATCGCGGCGTGTTGGCATGGAGCCCGCAGGAGCCTGTGTGGGCACCAGCCCTGCGTTTAGGCGCCTCAGAGCCCCGGCGCATTAAACATTCTGCTCGGCTCGCTTTTCAGTTTAAGGCCCCGGGACTCCGTCTGCATGCCGATGTGATCAAATTACAAACTCTGCAGCCTCGGCTCTTTTCCGACGCTCCGTGGCCCGAGGCAGGAAGTGAGAAATTTGTTTTCCAATAACCAACGGATTGCAGACAGGTGACCTGTAATTTCCCACCCAGCCCTCTTCTCCCCACCCCCCCGCACGCACATTTGCATCAGATCAATATGACACCGCCGGCTGCTAACGAGACGGATGTAATTCTTTGCTGGCTTTCCTTTTTTTTTTTCCCTCCCTCCTATGTAAAGTAATTTCTTCCTCTGTTTGTTTCCTTTTCATCAGAGGGACGTCTCCGGTCAGCCCGACCAAGTGGTCAAGGACATGCCAGAATTGGCCAACCTGGTCTACAACATGTACATGCACATGATCCAGAACTCGCAGAAGTACAGACAGGTACGGGCGCAGGTCATTGAAAAAGCAAAGATGGAAAATAGTCTCCCGCTGCATTTATATTAGTCTTTTTCTGCAGGATGTTAAAGATGTGAGTTATTGCTTAATAGCAGGCTGTAAACAGAGGGCTAAATATGGAAAAGACTGCTCAAAGGACGCTGCGTTTTCTGAAGTAGCTGTTCTGAGAGAGTCATAAGTCCCTCGGTTTAAAATTTCAGGAAGTGCCTTGAAATTTTAATATGAGCTTCTGGTGGTGCAGGAAGTTAAAATAAGCTATTTATTATTCACTAATGATAGTTAGCTAGTAAAGATAATCCCATATCGCCGTATTACGACACCCACTGTAGCTATGATAGCGTCTTTAGTATCTAATGTTGATATTTTGGGCCTAGATAGTCCGCTGGGATCTGATATTTCCATCCATCACCTGAAAACAAAGCTGGCAAAGGTCTCCTGCTGCATTTGTAATCCACACTCGCTCCCCTCACGCTCCTCTTTGCAGCAGCAGCAGCAGCAGAAGCAGAGCCTGGCCCCTCCTCCGCACCAGGCCAAGACAGATGCCGCGGCCGCCGAGACGGTGCCGGCCGCACAGGGAGAAACCCCCATGGAGCAGGAAGCCGCTCCGGAGGGGGGAGGGGCCGACCCGGAGCCCAGCGGCGAGGCGAAAGACGGCGAAGGGGCGTCTGAGCGCTCTGGGATGCCCGAACACCCCGGCAGAGACAGCGACAGTGAGGGCAGCGGCCAGGAGGAGGAGGAGCAGTAAGACCCTGGACTGTCGCTTCCGGTCGGCCTCGTCTAAAAATAGATCACCGTGATACCCTTTTTTTTTTCTAGATTTGTTTTTGTAAACACCAGTATTTTTAATAAAACATTGAAAATCCTCTATTGTCTCGATCGTGCTTTAACGCTGAGCAGACCACCACCAAATGCTCTTTATGAGCCTAAATCACACACACACACACACACACACACACACACACACACACACACACACACACACACACACACACACACACACACACACACACACACACACACACACACACACACACACACACACACACACACACACACACACACACACACACAGTGTGCTCAAAGCATATTTAAGCCCAGTATCTCCCTCTTGTGAAACTTCCATCCATTCATCTGCTTCCCTTCTGCCGCCTCGAGCTCACTCGCAATCTGATTGGCCGACGCCGGCGGCCGCAAGCCGCGACTAAGCTGCATTTGTAGGTCAGTCGCTTCACCCCCCGAGGGCCAGCGTGCATGCTGGGGGATTTCAACTGGCCACCCTCTGGCCGTACAGTGACTGCACCAGTAATCAGCCAGCGGAGCCCTCAAACCCTGCTGCCATTCACAAGTTCCCACAAGAAAAGCCGAGACTAACTGTTACATTCCAATTCTCTTCATTCTCATTCGTTTTAAAAAAACAAAAACAAAACAAAAGGAGGCCGGCGCGGTTTTTGGAGAGCCCCTCAGACAGGAAACGGGGAGAAGAAGACGGAGTGGAAGTTGATTCATTATCATGCACCAGAGGTTGCTGGCTGCTGTGACATGCTACCTCAGGCGGTCCGAGGGAAGCAGGTCAGCCGCACAGCTGCTGCAGCACCGGGCCAGGCGGCAGGACCCGATGGAGAACCATGTGTTGATACATTTGGACAGACCCTCCACCACCACCACGGTGCACCGGGGGGTCAGCGCCAAGTGTATGGGAGCGGCGGGACTGAGGAGAGGATTACAGCGTGAGGTTGGATAAGGGAGATAATCCTCCTCGGCTGACGACGCACCTACGGAGGACACCGTCCTGCCACGCCCCCCCCGTAGTGTAACGTGACCTTAGGGGCCTACCGGTCAGTCAGGGCGGCTTCATGTCAGTGACGCCACACCAGGCAGGTTCCCACCAAAAACGTCAAGAACAGCAGCACAAAACCACCTTTACCTCTTTGGTGGCAACATATACGCATAATATGGTTAAATCTACCTGAACATCGATCGCAGTTTATCCCACCCCGCAGGGCCACATGAGCCAATCCCAGCAGTACTGGGAGGTGGTGGAGTTAAACCCTGGGCAAGCCTTTGATCTACCAAATGAAAACAGTATCAAGACACAGTTAGTTAAAAATAGAGGATTTCCCTTTAGAATTCTCATACATGTGCATCATACGCTACTAATTAGTGCACTTCGAGTTAGGTGCAAGCCAATATAGATAAACGTTAAGTTTGTGTGTGCGTGTGTTCCTTCTAAACACGCCGTTTTGTGGACAAGGATTCGTGTTTTACAGTCATTACATTTCAGAGGGCGGTGGCTGAGTTTCACGGTGAGTTGCGTATCTACATGTTGTGGGCTTGGATGTCGGAAAGAGCTGAAAATAAATGGAACGGTCACTGTAAAAACAAAATCAGTGCCTTTGAAGCCCCGCGGTATTCATCTCGTTATCGAAATGACTCTTAAAACACAGAAAAAAATGAATGAAATGCTGCTATTTTATGACTTACTATTAATATTATTCCTTCAAGTTCGGGGGGCCGGATTAAAAGGCTCGACTGGCTGTATATGGGCCCCCGGGCCGCAGTTTGTCCTTGCCTGGTTTAGAGGCAAGGTGTGGCTTGAGATGAGGGTTTCAGGGCTGATTGAATGGAGATGATGGAAACCAGAGAATCTGTGTGTCTTGGCTCTAAACTGCCCCTGTGGCCTCTCTGCTCCTGGTTCTCAACTGGCCACTAGTCTGCACACCTCCGTGGTCCTCGTAGCTCGTGCTCACTGGCCCATCGCCACATTTAATGTTAAGTCGTAACCCGTGACAAGCCAGCAGCAGCGAGTGCTTCTCTCCAGTCACATGAATGTCAGCATTGTGAAATATCTTCCCCTCCCTGCGTTCGTTCTGTTTTTCCTCCCAGCTGGCTGCTTTTTTTTTTTTGGCCTTTTGTTCCTTGTTGTGGTGAGTCGGAGCTAAACGGGAGGGAAGTGGCCCTCTCACTGTCCGTCTCGCTCGTCTGACGCGTCTCCACACAGGATCCGGCTTTCACTCGAGAGGAGGAACAACGCAGATCAGGAGCTGCCGAAGGTGAACATGTCTTTTATAACTGCGCGGCAGGTATTCATTAGGCTCATTGCCACTTTGCAGGGCTCTGCACCTCTAACCTGTTTGCTGTGTCACAGAGACTAACTGCACGGAGTCGCATGCGTTTAAATTGCAGCATGTTGCGTGATGACTTGATGCACCAATGCAGTGGGAGTAGGAGTTTAGCCTCAATCTGGATCAGCATTTAACCCATTTTCTCTTTTTAAAAAGAAAAACAGGTTAGGCTGATGGGAAATGTTTTGTTAAAATAAATGTATAGCTTTTTTTCCACAGTGACTATTACATTTAGAAAGGAATTAGGGGGAGAGGGCAGAGTAATTGGAAATTTAAAGAACTCTCTGAGTTGTTTGTCCTGTCTCTGTTTTATGTGGAAGTGCCTTGGCAAAATCATGGGACTCACTCGTGTTGTCATTCGCCGGCCAATCCTTTGCCGCGTTGTCACAACAGGAAGTTACGCATCGCACAGAGTCAAGACGGCGGTGCATTCAAGCTCCCATTTTCTACGTGCCTCGAAATCTTTCATTGTTCCTCCCCCGACTTGAGCGGCGCGACGGGCAACGACTCTGCGGATCTTTGCAAAGCAGCTGTTTGAGCCCTCTGTTTGCAGCCTCCTGCAAAAAAAAGAGCACTGGGTTTTAGCTTTCTGCAAACTCAGTTGCTTGTTTGAATAAGTTTGAAAGGAAAGACAACAATGCCGTCCACCTTGCTGCGGGGGGGTGTCGGCACTAACCTGGGAGGGATATCAGTGCCCTTTATGACATCACAAAGAGTTGATTTCTGCCCGTTATCCTCTCTTAAAGGCACTGTAAAGAAAGAAAGAAAGGATTTTTTGTTGTTGTTGTTTTTCATGTTTTTTGTCGGCTGGCCAGAGACGCATATCTTTAGAAAAGAGTGGCAAAGATAGTTTGCACAATACAGGAGGAGAATATGACAATAACCCCTCAACCATCTCAGCATCAGTTGTCTGCCACAACGCTGTGTGTTTTTTTTTCTATCAGCAACCTATAGCATTTCTTGGTGGGTGGGGGGGGAGAAAAAACAAAACAAACGTTGCTACTGATTGCAAAGCGTCGCACTGCTGTGCTTCACATAAACCATCCGGCAGCAGCGTTCACACATTTGCTCCTCCGTCCAATTAGCAGCTTTACATCAGTGACACAGCGACAGGCAGTTTCAATGCCTCAGAATAGCAGCAAGTCGTCCTCCCGGTGGCGGCTGCTGGTGCGCAGCGCTGACAGGTAAAGTAATGCTCGTTAAGTTATGCATAATCTCCACTGATCTGTTATTAGCTGGCTGACTAATGTGCCAACGGGCCGGCGGTCGGTCCTCCGCCCCGGCTGGGCAGAGGAGCCTCGCTGAGGGCCTGAGGTTGCCAGCTTATCGCGCTTTGTCAGTGCCACCTCCTAATCCTGACAAGCCCATCCAGATCATCGATAGGGCACGTTCCAATCTAATAATCTCCTGTCATCGCCGCCAGAGGCTCGCACGCACGCACGCACACACACACACACACACACACGAACACACACACACACGCACAGATTCTCCAGCGCTACTGTAGTGACTGACAGCTGATGACTAGTCAAATGTTTGGTTTGATGCAACATCACCTCTGCTTTTGTTCGGGCATTCAAGTCAAGTCCGTCCTTTGCTTGCTTCCCAATTGCAGAAAAAGGTGCAAAAAGACGCATTTGTGGACATTAGCCCTATGTGAGGTCACAAATGGCACTGACACCTCTCCTCGGGTTAGTGCTGATGGCCCTCTTAGATGATTTTTTTCACAGAGCGTCGGCTTTAACGGGAAGCCAAAAGCCAGAATTTGGCTGCACGCTGCAAACAGATGACAGATGAAAAATGCTGCTATTTATTCCATTTGGTATTGTTATGCTCATCTTGTCTTCTTCTGGTTTTAACTGTCTTTATGTGTCTGGTTGCCTGAGAGTTTTGTTGTGCAGTTGTACAACGACAGTCAAGTCTTTCTTCCTGATCTTCTAAAATATCAGGTTCTCTGAATCCTTCCTTCATTCAACATCAGCGGAACAATCAGCCCAAACTCTGAACTTTGTTTTCCTTAAAATTCATTTCAAAATGCCTCGAAGCTTGTCCACTCCTGTTTACTCCGCTTGACTTTCTCTTTTGTTTCCTCCTCTCTCGGCTCCCCAGACAAGGATGGCCAACTGCGGCTCGTGCTTCTGGTGCATCATCTGGCTGGTCGTGCTGCTCGTCATCGGCTGGCCCGTCGGCATCACGCTAGGGGGCCTCTACGGTCTCATCAGCCCCCTCACAACCTGCCTGGGCCTGGATCGGCTCTCCGACCTGCTCCTGGAAGGGGCCAACCTGGGCCGGACGTGTGCCAACAACATGAGACACTGCAAGCCTTTGTGCTGAGATTCAACCCGGGAACAATTGCGCGTCCGCAGAGAGAAGTCGTCTTGTCTGCAGGGAGCTGTTAGCGTGACGGCTCCCCGACTTGATTGGCACACGCTTTCAGCAACTTATGTCACAATGAAGGTCTTGAAAGTCCGGAAAATGGATTCCGCTGCCTGTGTTAACATATAATTACCCGCGGATTTCTGATTTGTATGGGGTTTTTCGAGGAACAAAATAAGCTTTGTGCCCATGTCCTGTGTTTGCTCTTTAATTCATAATCACACTGCGCCGGGATGATAAGGGCAAGAGTGGAAATGTAACAATGGAAATGCTCAGAAAGTCTAAGTGACAGTGTTGAAACTTTTAATGCGATTAAAACTGCTTTGAACTTGCCCTCTGCATCTGTGGACTGACTCATTGTTGGCATTACGGGGTGGAAAAGTAATGTTGGTAAACAGACGGAGAAAGGTGCCAGTGTGATGATTTTCTCTTCTTTTAGGTTGATCTCCCTCTTCGCTGTGTGTTTTAATGGTTTTGTTTTTTTTTCAAAATTTTGCCTGAGCTTATCATGCAAATAGTAGTCAGGTATGATCATGAACAAAAATTTGATCTTATACGTGATATAAATGATCTTGTATTAAAATGGGGATCTCCACTCAGACTTGGCCAAATGTCACATTGTGACTGAGCTATGCTACCTTAGCATGAAACAAAGGGAAAAAGCTCAGAATCTGCACTCCACTCTGAAACGTGCGCACGGTGCAAACAAGCACTGTGTTTAACTTCTCTATAGATGTGCTCTTCCCTGGGTGCCGTTGAACTCTTGCATTCCGTCCTTCATGCACTCTCAGCTCTGACGTTAAGCCAGCGAGCCTCGTGTAGAGTCTTTGAAGGGAGACGGCGCCACGTGTTTAATTTCATTTCTTCAAGGCTTGTTGTTAGTTTGGGCCGTCGTGAGTCACTCAACCCTGCGTGCTCTCAGCTATCATGACAAATCACTGGCAGGAGTCGGGGGAAGGGGTGTCCTTGCTTCAACAAACATTTTGGAGGAGTATCAACGGTACATTACCGGCCTCATGCAGCGTGCATTCATGAGGGCCTCGTGTTGACCGTCGTCACCTCAGACTTAAAGACGGGGACAGGGGACCTAACCCCAACTCTAACCCCATGAGTGATTCATGGTCAGAAAAGATTGTTCACCCTTGAATAGAAAAGGTTAACATAGGAACATATCGACAGGACTCACTGACTTAAAGTGAGACGCCAAAGCAAAAACTCAGATATTATGCACATTAGGCAGACGTGCACAACACAGCAAAAAAAAAAAAAAAAGGTTGATGTATGTGTAAATGAACTGCATTTGCTTGAAGTTTTGCAATGCGAAATGTGCAATATTTAATCTTAACTGAAATAATCCCAAATGGTTGGGTTCTCATTTTGGAAGCAGGAGCACATTTAGCCTCTATGAAGTCTCCCTGTAGCGCTCAGGAAAAGGAGGGGGCGCATATTTGTAGTCACAAATATCATTACTGTTTGAGGAGGTTTGTATATACGCAGGAGTATCAGGATGAGGAAGCACATTTAGGCGGAAAGTGTTTGGGGACGTTGCCTAGAAAACTAACAAGCTCTCCTATCAGCCTCAGATGTTACTCGTCACCAAAATAGCTCTGAATTCAACGCAAAGGGACCCAAATAATAATAAAAAAAACAAAAAAAAACAAACAGGGAGACTCCTGCCTACAAATCTGGGTAGCTGTCTGTTTTACAGCTTATTCAAATTGGACTCATAAATATTTCATTGACCATTCAAAGCTGTTTTCAACCTCATTTTCTACCTCCGGCAAGCTTTCTACCCCCCGCCAGGCAAAACTTCTCAGTTATCTTATAAACGCTGTTCTGAAAAAGACTCAATACTTTGTGTCAGTTATAAGTGATTGTGTACAACTATGAGCCAATAGGGAGCCTTGTTTTACACGAGCCAATAGGAAGCCTCGGTTTGACAGAGTCAATCGGAAGCTTCATCTTACACGAGCCAATAGGAAGCTTTGTTTTGAACTAACTCCAACCCCAACCCCAACACTAACACCAACACCAGCCTAACACCAACCCTAACACCAACCCCAGACTTAATTGTAAGGCTAAACCTAACCCCAACCCTAAACTCAGTTAGGGGGTTGCCTAACCCTATTTTTGGGGGGTTGCCTAAGATTAGGTTGCTGGGGGGATTACTTAACCCTAGATTTAGCCACATTAGTGAATTTCTTTTATCATCTGTGACGATGTGGTGGTCAGTCACTCAGTCTTCGGTAGTGGGGTTGGAATGATAATCCAAATTCATTTTTCACTCTGCCTTCAACTCTTCAAATAGACTCAGACACCTACATATATACATGTGCCATGTCGGGAAAAAGGTGGTTTCATTTGGTTTGCATTGCTGTTGTTTTTTCCTTCCACTTGGTTTTGATGGATGGCTGAAGTGCAGCGATCCAGCATGAGGGACATTCCTACGTACAGATGAATGTGCGCGTTATCGATTCAGGCGCAAAACGTTGCCGGCATCAGAGGCAAATGGCCTCCCCTCAGGGTTCTTTAAAAGGGTTTGTTCTCAAAATCAATATGTGTTTTGTTCTGGACAGTTTTGTCCTTATTACACCGTCTGTATTGCCGGCGTAATGACCCCGAGTTCCTGCGGGGTCGGAGGGAAGAGGAGGACGATGCATACAAACATACAAACTGATATAAACAGCAGCAAAGTTCAGGGGGAAAAAAAAATGAACTCCTGCGTCCCTCCTCTTGCATTACCCAGCTGTGCCATCCGGCGGCTCGCGAAATGTTAGCATTATTTGAATACTGGGACAAAAGGATGCTTTAAGCGGACCGCAGCCTACCGTTCATTACATAAGAGCAAAACAAAGAGTCACACAGCGAGGGGTTATGGCTCGGGGTCGGGTGACAGCAGCATATGATTCATGGCTCTGCTGTGCCCTTTTGTCTTGTCCTCCTCGTGGTGGGACCATCCGCCGCTCGTAGCAAATGCTGTTTCCCTTCTGAGCCTCCAAGTTTTCCGAGGGAAACCAGCAATGTCACGTCTGACATCTCCGTCCGTCCGTCCGCCCGTCCGTCGTGCAGGAATGAAGCGATGACGCGGCATCTGTCACAACACGGAATGTCCCTTTTCTTGGGCGGCTTTGCAACGGGTAAACAACAATTTCCCGTGGCAATCCTTTGTGATTTATCTGTGAGGGGTTTCCGCGTGGGTATGAATACATTAGCGTGACTTTTATTACATAAAAAGGTAATTAGAGCGCTGGTTGGTGTTTGAGGTATCCGTGTGTGTTGGAGACAGAAGAGGAGAAGCACTCCAAGGCAAACAAAAGTAACGTCCTGGAATAACCTTTGATATTATACCCAGTCCAATTTATTTCATGTGAGTCTCTCTTTCTGCTCGTTGTGCTCGGTTTTTGCATCACGGAGTTGGGCGAGTCGATTCCAATGAAAAATGCCCATATGAGGGGGGAATGAAAAGATTTATTTTAATTTCTGCCAGAATTCCCAGCAGGTCACGTGACCGCCGCGTCAATAATGCCCATGCATCGTAGTTGCGAGGTGAACACTCAAAGATAATAACAGCAACTGATCAATATCCTTGTGTGGAAGATGTAGAAAAGGTATCAACAGAGTGAGACGTTTTGGGAGAAGCGCCACGGGCCAGTCGTCAACCACCAGTGATCCGTTTCAAAATCACTGCCGAGCTCCGCACTTCAGAAGGCCGACGGTTTCGATGTTTGTCAAAATGCGCAAGGTTTTAATTTCCTGTTTGGATGCCCACGTACAGCACCGCTCGCTCGGGAAAAAGTGCATCTTCCTGTTCGTTGTTGTCTTGTGTCCTCAAGTGGCTCCAGTTTTGTTTGTTTTTTTGCTCTCCTGTTACGCGGCTACTTCTCAGGTTTGCCCAGACGTTAGCGTCTGATTTAGCCGTGGCAAAAGATCAAGAGGAAGCCTGTCATTGTCTACTCCGCCCATCTCACCCCAC
Organism: Nelusetta ayraudi; assembly: GCF_046127955.1. Lineage (NCBI taxonomy): Eukaryota > Metazoa > Chordata > Actinopteri > Tetraodontiformes > Monacanthidae > Nelusetta > Nelusetta ayraudi. The sequence goes on from NW_027466057.1 coordinate 1,169,387, forward strand.
CGTCCTCCCTACATGGGGTGCGTGCGCAGATGTCCGGGCAGGACTTCCCTCTCCCGGTCACGCCATTCATGGAGCGGCTGTTGTCAAAGGGGCGACGGCTTACCACATATGGAGAAGGGGTCGCACTGTTCTGCCACCCACCACCCCCTCTCACACACAGTCATCGGGGTTATAAATTGGACCGCGGTGCCACTCCAGTACCCCCCGCCGGCTCTCTCTCTCTCTCACACACACGCACTCAAGATCCAGTGCCCAGTGCTGATCTGGTGAGTAGCTACAGCTCTCACAGACGGATGACTAAAAAACAGGAAAAAAACAGGAAATGTCGGATTTTATCGCAGGAGGGACGGATATGAGTCTAACCCGCTGTCTTCATCTAACAAATCTGGATCATCTCGCCAGCATCATCCTCATCCTCTTCTCTCCCTCTGTAGAGTTGTGACGTACTAAACTTACTAAGAAAACCTTGTGAGCCTATTTTAATTAATTCACTTGGATACCACAATGTGAAAATCTAGAACTAACCACCGCTGTGTGTTTTGTTCTGTCCACAGGGCAACATCAGAGGAAGCTCTAGACTACTAGTTTCACTCCTGGAACTAACAGGTTTTCAGAGCTGACACCATGTGCGACGACGATGAGACCACCGCCCTGGTGTGCGACAACGGCTCCGGCCTGGTGAAGGCGGGCTTCGCCGGCGACGACGCGCCCCGCGCCGTGTTCCCGTCCATCGTTGGCCGCCCCCGGCACCAGGTAAAACCACATCTGCGTACAATTTATGGATGCAAATATTTAGCCGTTTGAATCACAGCATGAGCATCTTTGGATCGAAAACTTTCGCCGCCGCCGCTTTCCAGGGCGTCATGGTCGGCATGGGTCAGAAGGACTCGTACGTGGGCGACGAGGCCCAGAGCAAAAGGGGCATCCTGACGCTCAAGTATCCCATCGAGCACGGCATCATCACCAACTGGGACGACATGGAGAAGATCTGGCACCACACCTTCTACAACGAGCTGCGCGTGGCCCCCGAGGAGCACCCCACCCTGCTGACGGAGGCGCCACTCAACCCCAAAGCCAACAGGGAGAAGATGACCCAGATCATGTTCGAGACCTTCAACGTCCCCGCTATGTACGTGGCCATCCAGGCCGTGCTGTCTCTCTACGCCTCCGGCCGTACCACAGGTAGGACGGGGCTTCCTGGAGCTTGCTACACCACTTGCGGGAATAGTGTGCTTCTTTTGTACTAAAAAAAAAGAAAAAAAAAGTTGTTATAGTGTTATTTTAGATTTTTTTTTTTTTTTGCTGCTCTTTCCGTGTCTTTCTTTGCTGTGAATGTCGGTTTTGCTGTTTGCACATTTGTCATCTCACTGCACGTCCAGCAGGAACATGTGACAAATAAAGTTGACTTGAATCTTGAATCCTGAAGGTATCGTCCTCGACTCTGGAGACGGTGTGACCCACAACGTGCCAATCTATGAGGGCTACGCCCTTCCTCACGCCATCATGCGCCTGGATCTGGCCGGCCGTGACCTCACTGATTACCTCATGAAGATCCTGACTGAGCGTGGATACTCTTTCGTCACAACAGGTACAAGCTGTTTTTTTTTCAATTTTTTTTTCTTTTTTTTCTTTTTTTATATCTATGATAAACTGTACTACAGGAAAGAGTACAACAGGTTGGTCTCTGTGATGTTTTTTTTCCCACTACTTTGGACTGAAATCCCGCCAACCCTCTTGCAGCTGAGCGTGAGATTGTGCGTGACATCAAGGAGAAGCTGTGCTACGTGGCTCTGGACTTTGAGAACGAGATGGCCACGGCCGCCTCCTCTTCCTCTCTGGAGAAGAGCTACGAGCTGCCCGACGGTCAGGTCATCACCATCGGCAACGAGCGTTTCCGCTGCCCCGAGACCCTTTTCCAGCCGTCCTTCATCGGTGCGTATAAGACGCGAAACCGGCTGCACTTTTAAAGTCCCACTTAAGTTTTAAAGATGCTCGTAAAATTATTTTGGGATGCAATAAAACAAAATTGAAAACTGAACTGAAACTTGCCACAGTTTCAGTTGTGGCTCCTTCGCTTGTGTAGTAAAAACTGAAGAGCTGAGAATGTGTAAATGTGATCTGCCTCAGACCATAGATACGCTGCTGAACCGCAGCGAAAATAGGTGCTTTTATCACTGGTATTAGTTGTTGGCCAACCACTTATCATCTTTAACTGGAGGTCAAAGTTCATCCACCCCAATGCTTTACCACATCACGCTGAATAAATAGAGATGAGTCACCCCAAAGCGGGCTCCTATTGCCACGCACTCGCGCCAGCCAGGGAGAGCGCAGCTGTCAGCGGAGCTGTCCACTTCAGCACCTGTTCCAACAGCTGACTCTGCAGTGTCACATGTGCCCTTTTGCCGGATATGTGCGTGCGCCTATGCGCGCGCGTGTGTCTAAAACTAAACAAACTGTCTTTGCACAGGCATGGAATCGGCCGGCATCCACGAAACCACCTACAACAGCATCATGAAGTGCGACATCGACATCCGCAAGGACCTGTACGCCAACAACGTGATGTCGGGCGGCACCACCATGTACCCCGGCATCGCTGACCGCATGCAGAAGGAGATCACCGCTCTGGCCCCCAGCACCATGAAGATTAAAGTAAACATTAGATCCCCATGTTAGGCATCGAAAAAGCTAAGCCATCAGGTCGGATTGTGAAACTGCACCTGTTATTTTTTTTTAGATCATCGCCCCTCCTGAGAGGAAGTACTCGGTGTGGATCGGCGGCTCCATCCTCGCCTCGCTGTCCACCTTCCAGCAGATGTGGATCAGCAAGCAGGAGTACGACGAGGCGGGACCCTCCATCGTCCACCGGAAGTGCTTCTAAGTCCCCCGCGCACCTCCCACAATGTGCCTTTCCCCTCCTCGTCCTCCTCCCACCTGTGCCAACAACCCAGAAGCACCAGCTCTGGCGCTGTTGTCCGACTCTTTGTTTACAATCAAGTGCAATTTATATGTGGAAATTGTATAGGTTTATAAATAAACAGAAACTGGAACGCACCGAATAAACACGTCTATGAAACTTCTTTAAAAAGAAATAAAATTAAATAAAAATTGCCCCTCGCAAGCACCCCTCCCACAACCCATATCTCTCGAAAGCAGGGGAGGGAAATCTGGCCTGCTGTCACGTGATGGACGGGTAAAGGTTATTAAAGATTTGAATTAGAAAAGATTAGAGCGAGCGGAGAGGATAAGCCACCTCATGAGAAATTAACCGAGCAAAGTTTCGATGGAAACACCCAGGCCACGTGATCCACTAATCCCCGTTTTAGTTTTTTTCAGGTTAGAAGGCTGCCTACCTATTAACCTAAAAGACAAAGCACACATGTCCTAACAACAACAACAACAACAACAATATTGTTAAAATAATAATAAGAATAGGAATAAGGATAATAATAGAAATGTGGAAATAATATGTGCTTACGTGATGAGAACGAGTTTGAGTTTTCTACAGGCAACAGGCAACTACAGATCTGCATCTGGTGAAGTAAACATGTAAATATAAGGAGTGTCAAAACAAAACTGGTCATGTGGGCTATTTTTATACGTGCACACAATGCAGCAGCGTCAGTTGATCAGATCTCAGAGCAGAGGGGTCACACACTCTGCCTCTATTTTTAGACCAGAAGGAGTGAGAGAGAGAGAGAGATAAAGAGAGAGAGAGAGGGGGGGGGGGGAGTGAGAGGGAGAGAGAGATGTTCAGGTTGCCTTTGTAAAGTGATTAGCGAATCGGATGGCGCTCTAACTCTGTCACCGTGTCCACAGCATCGCTGTGTTGCCCGCGAGAAGCCTCTCCATCGGGGCACAGGGAGCCACAGTGTGTTTTAGGGTGTGCGCGCATGTGCATGTACCAAGAAAAGAAGATGCAAAGATGCCTCATGTCAAAAAAGAGAAAGAACAAAGAAACTGTTGCCAGAGGCTGATGCACCGGCACCGGCAGGATGACACACACACACACACACACACACACACACACACACACACACACACACACACACACACACACACACACCGGTCACCTTGACCAAAAAGACAACGTGCGCGTCCACAGGTTCCGCCTGCGTGGCGGCCTCTCGCAGTGAGCCCACGTGCACTGCGTTTCGCGGGGCGCGATTAAAGACTGATTGTCACGGAATTGTCAAAGGCGGAACGCGCAGACGGCCCAAATGGCGCGCGCTTAAATGCAAAAAACGAAAAAACAAAAACAAAAACAAAAAAACCGATAGTGAGCGATGAGAAGCGCTGCTGGTCCTCCTGGCTGCCCTCCACCGACCTGTCTGCACGGACGTGACGCAGGGTTGGGTAGGGGAGGGGTGAGAGTGAGTGAGTGAGGGAGGTGGGGGTGGTGGGGAAGACTACTTAAAGGCGGATTAACTCTGGCAAGACGTTAAATCCAGCCTCCCTCCGTACGAGGCGCGGCGCGCAACAGCCACCGAACCTGATGTGAAGATCGAAAATAGGAGGGCTTACAGTAATCAGCCCCCCCTTCACTCTCCCATGACAAGGAAAAAAGCGTGGCAGCGTCGCGGGAGCGCTTGGCACACGCAGCAGCAGCAGCAGCAGCAAGAGGAGGACGCTGATTGGCGCCGTGCGCGCGGCACACAGGCAGGCAGGCAGGGAGACAGTGCGCGGGGAGCGGAGAGGAGCGCGGACGCCGGCAGCATCGCGCGGCGGATGCGTTTTTTAGAGCGGCTCGGACGTTCCGGAGACTGAGAGACGGCGACGAGCAGACAGAGACAAGCAGGAGGAGGAAGAGGAGGAGGAGGAGGAGGAGGAGGAGGAGGAAGACGGGGAATAACGCGCCTCGTTTTGTTGTTGTTGGGGATCTGAGGGATCTGAACCAGAGTGCCGCCGTGCTCTAGTCTTCTCCGGATGCTCAGAAATGGGGGAATGGACTATACTAGAGAGGCTCCTGGAGGCTGCTGTCCAGCAGCACTCTACTATGATAGGAAGGTAAGATCAAAAAAAAAAAAAAAAAAAAAAAAAAAAATCAAGAACAGACGAAGAACCGCAGCAGCCTCCAGGATCGTCTTTAGCATGGCTCCCAGTCCCCCGTTTCTGTCTTGTGCCTCGAGGATCTTCCGTAGCATGGTGCCCAGTCCTTCGTGTCTTGTGTTGTGGATTTTTCTCTCTCTTATCTTGTTTCACAGATTTCCTTAATTTTTTTCTCCCCCCACACCTTGTCCTCCTCCCCACACTGTGAGACGAGACGGGCTGAGTGCGATCATTTTTTTTGGCAGCCGTCTCCCGTAAGAAACCTGGGATGGTGCTGCGAGAGCGAAACACGCAAATGAAAAGAAATCACCACTCGTGTCACGTTGTGTCATGTTTTCATACGTCCACTCACCCATTTGGTGTTCGTGTGTGAGTTTTGAGGAGTGCTGTCTGTTTCTGTGTCTGTGTGTGCCTGTGTGTGAGCGTGTGTGAGCGTGTGTGAGAGTGTGTTCTGACAGAAAGAGATGGAGTCATGGCAAATTACATTTCCACTGACTGGACGCGCGCGATCACAATCAAAGCATCGTCTATCGCTCACATTTCAGCTCATGTCAGCCATTAAATCAGATCACACGCGCATACACATGCAAACAAACAAACAAACAAACAAACAAACAAATAAGCGAAAATGCCACATGCACTCTCACTCGCAAGCGCGTAAAAAAAGGGGAAAGCGCGCTGCACATTATTCTCCAGAGCGTCCTGTTTCAGCACTGGACAGCTCCCTAAAAAAAAAACCCTCGCACCATCAATGTGAAAATATTTTGGCCTTAATTTGCGCGCAAAACAGTCATCAAAACATCCATCTCGCTAACATCACGCATACTTGCACATATTTTCACACGGGTTTTTTTTTTGTTTTGTTTTATTTTTTTGTTTGTTTCTTTTTTCTTCTTCTTCTTGCTTCGCAGGATCCTACTGACGGTGGTGGTCATCTTCCGGATCCTGATCGTGGCGATAGTCGGGGAGACCGTGTATGACGACGAGCAGACCATGTTCGTCTGCAACACCTTGCAACCGGGCTGCAACCAGGCGTGCTACGACAAGGCGTTCCCCATCTCGCACATCCGATACTGGGTGTTCCAGATCATCATGGTGTGCACGCCGAGCCTGTGCTTCATCACCTACTCCGTGCACCAGTCGGCCAAGCAGAAGGAGCGGCGCTACTCCACCGTCTACCTGACGCTGGACAAGGACCAAGACTCGCTGAAGCGCGACGAGAGCAAGAAGATCAAGAACACCATCGTGAACGGAGTACTGCAGAACACGGAGAACTCCACCAAAGAGGCCGAGCCGGACTGCTTGGAGGTGAAGGAGATCCCCAACTCGGCCATGAGAACTACAAAGTCCAAAATGCGGCGGCAGGAGGGCATCTCCAGGTTTTACATCATCCAGGTGGTGTTCAGGAACGCGCTGGAGATAGGCTTTTTGGTGGGCCAGTATTTCCTGTACGGATTCAACGTGCCCTCCGTGTACGAATGTGACCGCTACCCGTGCATCAAAGACGTCGAGTGCTACGTCTCCAGACCCACGGAGAAGACCGTGTTCCTGGTGTTCATGTTCGCGGTCAGCGGGTTCTGCGTGGTGCTGAACTTGGCCGAACTCAATCACCTGGGCTGGAGGAAGATCAAGACGGCCGTTCGCGGCGTTCAGGCTCGCCGGAAGTCCATCTACGAGATCCGGAACAAGGACTTGCCCCGGATGAGCGTGCCCAATTTCGGACGCACCCAGTCCAGTGACTCTGCGTACGTGTAGCGCTCGCGCGCGCACGTACGCTCAGACACATGTGCACATGCGAGCGCGCAGACGCACACACACACGCACACACATCCATACACACCCACATATAAACACGAAGACAACATGTAAAAATTCTAATGGACATGATGGACAGATCCGCACGCCTAATTTGTGTCATGACTTTAAGAGTGGGCAGATGTTCCTTTTTCATTTTCTTTTATTTCTCGGGACTTGGTGGCGAGCGTGCAAACACACGCCTGTTGACTGATTTATGATTGCACTGATGCAACTTTTTAAGTAACCTTTCTACTGTTATGTAAAAAAAAAACTGAGAAAAAAAAAGCTTAAACTGAGACCATTGCGGACGTGTTCACGTATTTACTCTGCGTCGACCGCTCTGATGATCTACTTGAAGAGAGTAAATGCAAAAAAGAGGAAAAGAAGAAAACGAATTGCACTATAAAGAGGTGAACACGTGAGGGCCCCGAACCTTATCCAAAATGTGCTACCGTCTGCCTGACGGCGTTTTAAAGACATGTTTGTGTCGTTTCCTTTCCGTTTTTTGGCACCTGCGTAACGAAATGGCACCAAACACAGCGTTTCTCTTTCTTTTTCCAAAAAACAATTATATATCATTCAGATTTATATACTTATGGATCTAAAAATCATGGCTTGACATACGCTCCGTTTCAATTCATCATGTCTTTTTCTTATTTATTTGTTGCCTGTGTCGCACCACTGACCTTAACATATGTAACCATTCCATCGCTTTATAGCTGACTTGCAAAACAAAACCCGGTGAGAAAAAAAAACAACAAAATTCTTTGCTGCAAACGCGAACGTCTGTGACTTCCTTAATTTATTACGACACACCAAAGCGCCCACTGCTTTTATTTGTGTAGTGCTTTTTCTCTTGCTTTTTGTGTAATCAAGTGCCATACTTGTATATAAACATGATATATATATGTATACATATAAATATATAAATATATATATATATATACAATAATCATCCCGGAAGCTGATTCCCTGCTTGGATTATGCTTAAATGCCGCCCATTTTCTTTTTTTAATTTTAATTTAAAAAAATATTTACATATATTTGTTGTGATTTAAATGGAAATAATAATATATACAGTTTTATTTTGCAAATGACTGGAAAAAGAAGAAATGAAATGCAAACCTTTTATATACATATACATACATATATAAATAATATATATATACCGGAAATAAATGTTTCCCCTCTATTTAAATGTAATCCCTCAGTGAAAAACAGCACAAATTGACGTTTTTAATCAAAGACATGGGCAATATAAAATCTGCTCCGGTGCTACTGTTTTTCATAGAAGGGTTTTAAATGTAACCACACCAGGAAAAATAAAACCAAACATCAGTTTTTTTCTCTCTACTCTGTGGACAATAAAAGTGGGATTCATGTACACCAGAAACGTGTGCGATGCAGTGCTTTGTGTCTGCTGCTGCTGCCTGTCTTGAGTGACCTATCACACACATATATAAATAAATATACCCAACACCCAGGGGGAGTTGTGCCTTGCTGCAGTGAAGATGCGAGCCACGCCCACTGCCTCTCTCCAAAAAAATAAAAAAATAAAAATAAATGCACTGCTGCAGGACACACCTCCACGCTCAGGATCTCATCACTCTGCAATGTGTTGCAGCACCGGAACGGTTCTATCAGACAGTGGTTTTCAAAGTAGGGGGCCGCAGAAAATTGGAGAGAAGATAAGAAAAGAATGCAAATAAATAGTAGAATCAAATTTTTAATTATTTTTTATCAGATATATTCTGATGATTGTTTAATCATCATTATCATTGAGTAGAGTCTATAATAATATATCATATGATTGCCTGCCAGTCAACAACATTATTCATGGGTTTGTGTGTGTGAGGTGTCGGTTTGCGAATGTAACAATTATTGAGCAGCAAATAAAAGTAAGAAAACACAGTCTAGAAGTTGATGTTTCTTGATATATTTTGTAACATTGCCTGTTGGTGTGTGTAAGGGGTCCCCGGCCAGATGCTAAAGCTGTTTGGGGAGCCATGGCGTGGAAAAGTTGGGGAACCCCTGATTTAGAGGATCGAAACGTTGCAATTGGAGGTTGATAAAACTTTATTTGAGTAACGGTTTTGAAAAAAAAAAAAAAAAATCATTTTGTTTTATTAAAATACCAGACCGGTAGAACATAAACAGCGGTTAGCTGCTCTTAAAGTTTTTTTTTTTTTTATTAATAGATCCACAACGGTGGACTAGGTAGGGTCTGTTATGACTGCTGCCATGAGGACAATTTCTTGAACCACCAGCTGCAGTTATAGTCAATATATTCAACAACTGTTGGTTGTTGTACAACCAACAGTTGTGAGCAGCTAGGAACATGTGCGACAGATGTGACATTTTACGAAAACAAACGGCTGAACACAGCCTCGCAATTTATTCAGCCAAAGCAAAGCTAGCTTTCACTGCCGCGTTGTTTTTTGTCATGACTTCGGTGAACACATTCTGCTGTGATCGCAGTCTGCCTTTTAATTCCAGGTCAATTTGTTGTTTTCCTCAAAGGCTAACTTTAGCATACTTAGCTCTGTGCTTTGACACCGACACCGCCTCATAGGACAAAAGACATACCGGTTAGGGTTCTTGAAGCACAAACTTGTATTCACTTTCGCATATTTCTTGAAACTGTCCCACATCTGCATCATCTTTTCTCTTCCTGGACATCTTTAGCCCATTGTTTGTATTTCTCACTTCCACTTGTCAGGAAAATCGCATGTTGTGGCATATTGTTGCATGATGTGGACACTGTATTCGAGTGGACGCTGTCACTTCGCGGGTAACATAATCAGCATGCATTGTGGGAAATGTAGGCGATCCACAATGCACGCTCTTGAATTTGCTCTTTGAAAGACAATCAGACCTTTTCTGTCTCACATGGCCACGTAAAATGACATGGCAGGTTACATTTGGCCCACAGGCCTTGACTCCCCAAAAATCATTGTTTAGCATTAGACGGAGTGGTAGAACGCAAAATCTCGACATGTCTGAAAATCTGAAAAAACAACATACGTATGTCGTTTTTTCAGGGGTCTGACTTTTTTTTTTTTTAAGTACTGTGAAAAGCCCGAAATGACCATCCAATCATAGTTTAACATCAGACAGAATGGTACAATGCAAAATCTCAAAATGTCTGAAAATGGGTGAGTAGGTGGGGGGGGGGCACGACACACTGTAGTATGTCCTTATTTTCGGGAACAAAAAACACAAAAATAACAAGAAGATATTCCCATGATTATCAACATGTTAGTTGGTAGTATTCTCGTTCTAAACAAAGGAAACAAATATTAAATTGCAAATAAAAGTAAAATATCTAAAATATGTACATGTAAAAATATGTTCCTTTACATATTTTGTAACATAGTGTGTTGGTTTGCAAAATGGCTCCTCAGCCAGATGTTAATGCTGTTGGGGGCCACAGCGAGGAAAAGTTTGGGAACCTCTGTCATAAGACACCGAGCAATTGAAAGGGATGGGTGGGCACTTCTAGTCCGTGACGTGCATCAAACCAGACGGTGCCCTCGGCCCATACGGTGAATTATACATTCAGCATCTCAAATGGTGAACTTTGCGATTTGCGATTCCTCCTGATCTGCTGGCATGAAGACGGGGAGCGGGGGAAGAAAAGACTTCTGAATACTAAGGGAGTTGCCCTTTCTGCGGCTCCGCTCATCCTCTCGGCGTGAGGGAGGAAGCAACCCGAGCCCACACACACACACAGGTTGCGGGCACCTTGTGAAGGTCACGTTCCAAACAAAAGAAGAAGGGAGCGGGAGGAAGAAACAGGAGGAGACGGAAAACACCCAGGCGGGGAAGACGGAGAGTGCCATGTGATTTTCGGAAGCCGATCGCTGTTGCAGGTGATCTGGGAGGGGCCGTTCGCCGGCTCTCCTCCCAGGATGACTCTGCAAAGCGCAGAGAAATCGAAGCCACATCCGACTCCAACTCAGCAGGGACTCCGGGATTTTTTTTCCCTTTCTTTTTTTTTTCTTCTAGTCGCAGACTTGAAAAAAAGGAAAAAGGGGGAGAAACAAAAGCAGCTTGTCAACTTCACTCTGATGCATTGCGGTGCACGCCTGCTCAGATCTTTGTCACCCTTCTTTTCTGATGCTTTTTAACAGCCAGCTCCTTAAGTGCCCTGTTGCAGAGTTAGTACGCAGCGTCGCCTGCAAAGACTGCCTGTATTTTATGATTATTCAGAACTGCCTTGTCTGCTTTCTCAAGGCAGCGGAAATGCAAACTAACTGCCCATCTGAGCCGATTCCTCATGACATCACGGCTTCTACATTACGTTACTTCACAGTTCTCGGCAGGGCTCGTCCTGCAAACTTGGGCGCGGCAATTATCGTAGCCATGAGGGGGAGGTCGGAGGTCAGGGGGAGTGACCTCCGACCAGCCGTCGCGTTGCAAAAACCTGCCTCGCTCGACAGCTTTGTCCAGATTTGCACATCTGAGACGGCGCGAACGCAACACGCGTGCGAAGCGCTTGGTGATCTCAAGGACTTATAGATTTATCTGTTGTCCTCAGCCGGGCAGGCAGGCGGGCAGACAGCTGCAGTCGAACACATCAAGGCTGCACGCCGTGCTATTTTAAGACGGCCAGGCAAAAAAAAAAAAAAAAAACGAAAAGAAAAGAAAAGAGAAAAGGCTGCAGGAACACCTCCAGTCTCATGTGATCACAGGTGCTCCGGATAAGGCCGAGACTTTCTGAGAGAGAGACACGTAAGTGCCCTTTAATGCGGCTCGGTGGCACAGAGGCAGGCTGATATTAGAGGAGAGGTCCTCTCGGAGGGAACTTGGATCATAAACACGCAGCTGCTTTATGAGCAGCGTGGGCAGCCTCATCATAAATCTGTCACCGTCCATCCATCTTTTTCACCGTGCACCATCTCCAGGTGTGTGTATATGTGTGTGTCTGTCCATGCTGCCGTTAAATTACACTGTCCCACAAAAAAGAAAATCTCACGAGTTCATATTTAATGCAAATAGGTCCCATCGCACGCGAGCTTGTTCGTGTAATGCATGTAAATGCAGCGCACGAGTATTACTGCGGCACAATTATTCAGTGTTTACATGCTTGTGAGGAGAAAAGATGGTGATGGGTTTAGTTCTTAATGTCCCATTATGTTAAGAAACGCCTGAAATGGGACCACGAGATTCTTACATATGGGGCACTGCAGCTCACTAATTTTTCCCCTTACATTTAGATGATGAGTTATGAATATGTCTCTCTCTCTCTCTCTCCCTCTCTCTCTCTCTCTCTCTCTCTCTCTCTCTCTCACACACACACACACACTACACACCTCCCTGCAGGACAGAGAAAAGTAAACTTTGCCGTCAAGAATTGCAGATACAATATATTGTACTGTAAGCAGCAGTGTGTGTGTGTGTGTGTTTCCATTGGAGGGACAAGGCCAGAGTGGCCGGGGTGAGTGATGGAGCCGGAGTGCTGACACCTTTATTAACAATCAGCGCAGCAAGCTCACATCAAAGTGACACCTCCCCCCGGGACGAGGACAGTGGAGCAGATACCAGAATACCATCCAATCAATCACGGCACAAGTTGGTGATTAAAAGTCTCAGGGGTCTTTCAACTTGTTTGTTTTTTGTTTTTTTTAATGTGCATATTAACTTTTTTTTTTTAATCTTTGACTTTATCTATAAAGATTTGTCTATTTGTCTTCATCTATAAATATTTGTCTTTATCTATAAACATCATCACATAGATACAATCCAATACAATTTAAACCAAAACCATATTTTTTCCACAGTTGCCCAGCTGAGTGAGCAGGACTGTTACAACAAGAAACACGCACTACACACACTACACATGAGCAGCAAAAAAAAGCTGCTTACATACTTACATACATGCACACAAGCAGGCTCAAACGATGGCAGCTAATAAAACATTTAAAGTGCAAGCTAAAACAGCAGCCACACTGACAGAAGTAGAAGAAGAAACAAGCCAAGAAGGCTTTTATACATGAAAGTCACCCAGCGAGGGTGACTGACATGGGTTGCGCAATGGTATTGCCTGCAGCTACGTAGATTACGGTTTTGAAAGCAAACTCTATGGAAACGAACGTGAGTTTGCGTCCCCTATTTGACTTTTTCATTGTCAAATAGGGGACAATTCTGCGTTTTAAGGGACAGTTGGCGACACCAGGCTGCGGATCTGGAAGGCAGGTGGTGCAGTGAAAGCTCTGGACGGACAAGGCGGTGATAGCACAGAGCTGGCTGCGTTCTAGCAAAGACCTATATCAGGTGAGTTGATGAAGCTTTCAGTCAATGTGACCGACGAAACCAGAACTTACACCCTAAAACCAGCTTGTCCTCCCAATGCCCCCCACCCCCTCTCCCTTTCACCAATCTGAACGCAAGAGGTTGGCTTGGGGACGGAGCAGAAGCCTTGATTCTGCCTTTTTGTGCAAATTACGACATGAAAGGGGGAAGCGTGCACAGAGTGGGGAGGGAAAAAAAAGAAGAAAAGAAACAACAACAACACACTGAATCTGGGTCTTTTTGATCCACTCAGCCAGAAGCAATGAAATTAGCCTGGTTTCCTGCAGCACATATGCAACGGCATAGCATGGCACGGGCAGATATGGCAGACACTGAGACAAACCACATTTGATGTTTGCATGCAGACGGGGGAGGAAGCGGCTGCACATTTGCTTGGTGTGAACGAGATTCTGACTCCGTGCCCTCTCGGAGGGGGAGTTGGTTGGGTGGGAGGAGGGTGAGGGGATTGCAGCCTTCGTCCTGAGCCCGGAAAAAGTTCAGTCCCCGGCTCACAACTTCACTTTCACTTTTTAAAACCGTTCGTTTAGAAGAGCAATTTTGGGATTTTGTCTGGAAAGCTCTCCGCTTTAATGAAATCTTTCAGGGGCGCAAGGACAAAAGGACGAAGGGGGCCGCAGAGGGGCGGGGCTATTTGGCCAAAGTGTTGGCGGGTGGCGGCGGCGGGCGGCTTGAAAATCGCCAGGCGCCACAGCCAACAAAATATACCTGACAGACCTGACAGCAGATTAATTTCTCATCCATTTTTTAATGTGACCCCAGGATTAAGAACATTAGAGGATTATACACAGCTTTGTCAACAGGAGGATCAGCCAGAACCTGGACGGGGACACAATGCACCCAAAAAATAAATGAATAAACAAATAAACACAATGACGCCCTCCAGCCTTCTTTGGCTTGCCAGGTAGGTCAGTCCTGAGCGAAGGGATTCAGCTTGGAATTCGGGAAGGAGACGGAATAAAAAAAAAACAATCGTTCCCATTCCCAGCATGGTATTGTCTGTATTCAGCATCTTTATCTTTTTCCTTGTTATGGGCTCTGGATACCTGTGTGAGCACTGCACTGCAGCATGCTCTCTCTCTGCTAACGTAGTTTGTCATCAATACAAAGCAGGCATGGGAGCAGGCGGGGACGGGCCACACTGCAGCAAAAGAAAAAAAGACACACACACAAAAAAAAAAACAATTTCCCGCTGGTGTCACTTCAGTCTGACACCTTTTTTCTTCCCCTGCGTGCGCCTCCTTCCTCCTTCCTCCTCCTCTTATGCATTGCCTAATAGCCGCCACTACACGCAGTCAATTGACCCTGACAAATGTTTAGGTTTTGCACCATTACACAGCCAATAAAAATCAGTGACTGGCAAGTCTCGTTCGCAGCGCCCGCCAGGAGCCGGCCGGCTGCAGGAGGCAGAGAGGGAGAGCGGTGCACCCGCCTGGAAGATGGAGGAGGCGCGGTGGCAGATGCGGCGAGATATTAATTTACAGCGAGCCGCACTGAAACGCAATCACACGCGGCGAGGAATGTGAATCATTTGTGTGTCTCTCTCTCTCTCGGCTGCCGAATAATAAAGGCTTCTTTTTTTTTTCCATCAAATGAGGAAAACGGCAAGAGAGAGAGAGACGGGCGAGACAGACGGAGACAAAACTACTTTAATGGTGAATTCATCTGCTCCCCCAATCCCAGGGGAGGTGTGAGATTACACAATGTGGGCCGGACTCGCCGACTCTGCGGCTGCTTCACGGTTTTTAACTCGTCTCCATCACCTCTCTGTGCTCTGTCTGGTCCTGCCACGGCACCGTCTGTGTCTATCCAAGTGTCTGTATATATATATATATTTTTAATCCCTCGCTGTGCTGTTAACCCCCCTCAGCCCAACTAGCTTCTACACCTTTTTTAGTGTGTGATGTTTTGCTTACCTCTCATCTCTTCCTCACCCATCCCCCAACCCAAATCACATAGCTGTTACTTCGCCAGCGCCGCCCCCCCACACCCCCCTCCAAAAAGGTAGGTGATATCACACTCTGCATCACAGCTTTCAGTTGTTAAGCAATGCAACACAATCCAGGAAACACAGCCAAGTGCATCGTGTGCCCGTTACAGGGGAAAGAAGAATCTAGATTCAGGTTTGCTGACTTTGAAAAATTAAGCTGAATCCTTTTCAGAAGCCGGAAAATAATGACAAATGCAAGTCACATTGTGATGGATCAACCTAATGGCAATTTCTGCAGACCTCCTATCATCTTGAGAAATCAAAATGCAGCAAAATCCATCTCTCATGTGTGCATTTAGAGCCGTTCTCCTCATATACGCTGAAGAAAACAACAACAAGAAAAAGCCCTACATAGGAAACTAATACCCCGGATGTTGTTGCAGAGGTGCTAATTAGAGACGTCCTGCGTTAGCCCCTCACACGCACCCCGTGCCAAACTCTAGCTCAGCAAGAGTCCGGCCAAGAACCGGAGGTGAGAATTCCGGTTGATCATTATTGTTAAAATGTGCGAGTTCGACCGGAGCAAAACATTTTGGTGGAAGTGTCAAATATCTATCGCTGCAATGGATTTCCATCCTCATTCACCGTCTTTACTCAGATGCTACTAGAGCAAATAAACAGAATAATAGACAGCAGACTACAAATATGTCGTGAAGATAGACGCTCGTGCTGAAATTAAAATTCAGACTGTAGGGCACGTGCATGTGCACGTTCCACTCCAAGCCGCAGGTCATAAATCACTGCATGGGTGGCAGGACCTGATGTGGACCTCCAACTCAGCGGCCGGAGCAGTGGATGCTCCTGTAGCTCCAGGATGCTGATGCAGTGGATTCCGTAAAGAAACGGCTTAATGGTATTCCGAGATCGATACGGCAGCCGTAAACGGACGGGCTCTACCTGCCGGAGGTCCGCTAGCGCCGGCCTCAGCTGATTTATGGTCACATGGTGGGAAAAGAAAATCTCTTTTTACGAGTTATTCTGCGTCGGAAACATCATTTTGTGCCAGAGAGATAAGATCAGTGACTCTCTGTTTACAACCCCTTCAATTGTTAAAGAGAGGGGGCGTCGCGTTGGAAATGTCAACGTAGCGCGGCCTCCGTTCGAGCTGGAAGGAGTGATGTATTTTTTAAGGCGCTTTGGTTTCCTAGAAACTGCTTTTCTGTATGACTAAACTGAAACAGCTGGCATTCACATGGGAGCTGGATCGCAGCGGAAGAGTCGATGGAGAAGTTTTTTTTTGTTTTTTTTTGCTCTGACTGAATAAACAGCAAGGGTGTATTCTGAAGTGAAGGCTTCTTACATGCTGTGGTTTATAACGAACCATTATTCATTAATCAAGATCAGTGTTGTTGGGATAACTGCAAATACTGATTACTGATCACTCCTTGATAAAGTAATCCAATTACTTCTTCAACTACTTTGTTTCATAAGTAATCAATTACTAATTACTCTGGTTAAACAAAGATTCACTGTGTTAAAGTGCAAATTTTGCAATTCCAAATATTGCCTCGGTTCTCTTAACATGCATTAATGTTTGCTCTCTGAACACAAACTGCACATTTCACAGAGCAAACTCATATACAGCATTGGTGCCTTTTGCACAGCCCACATTGTGAAAATAATTAGAAGACTTCGGAAAAATAATGAAAATGTTGTGATATAATTACTAGTTTTGCCATAGTAATCTAGTTACTTTACTCCGTTACTAAGTAGTCTAAGTACAGTAATGGATTACTTAGTAATAGATTACTCGCCAACACTGGTCATAATGAGGATGATGCTTTGTGAACTGATTTATGCGTCTGCATCATCATCATTTTTTTTTTTTGGGTGGGGTCAATGGCAGTGCACAAAAATGTCCATCAGTGTTTCAAATTCCTGCTGCAGTCGTATGAGTTCAGTTCAACAGCAGTGGGTGGTGATATGCTGAAGTCTACAGCAGATTAAACATTTCCGATTGGCCTGAATTTGAACGAAAGAAGCAGATGGTTTGTCCAATCAGCTTCCAGGTTTTTTGCCTACCCCTCAACAAACAAACCTCAAACAGGCTTTTTACCGGATGAATATGCAAATGACAGCCAAAGGAAAAGGATGTGAGGATACAAAATAACAAAAAAAAAAAGAGGCACCGACTCTGCTTCCCTTCTTGCGACTGTACTGAGCGCTTTTCTCCTCCAACGCTGCCTCGCTGTCTGTCGGGAGCTTTGGCATGTTGAAAAAGGTGCTGAGCGCTGTGAGCTCCTCTGGCTCGGGCCGGTCTGGGAGCTCTCACATGGCCTCAGGAAGCACAACTGGAGACAAGCTGGTCTCCCTCCAAACACAGCAGCTGTCCCCCACAGTCCTCCCCCCTGCAGCAGCCACACACTCCAAAACGGGAATATCCTCAGTGCAGAGGCTCTGGTTGTGTTCAAAGGCCAGTGTGCACAGCGGCTGTAGCCGCAAACTGGGCACATGAGCATGGTCACATCGGAAAAACTAACACAACCCAACACGAAATGCTGTGTTCTCTGAAATTTGTGTTTCCTCAGTCAATCAGTGTCTGATTTTGGCAATGTTGCGGAGGTGAAAGTAGGAGGTTTTGATGACGGATTTGACATGAGGAGCAAGGGCAAGGGTAGGGCCATGGATGATGCCGGGGTTGCATACCAGTGGGGAAGGAGTACTGGTTACGTTGTCGATGGTGAGTGAGATGGGACCATATTTATTCAGGCCAATGAGGAGGAGTTCAGTCTTGTCTTGCATTGAGTTTGAGAAGGTTGAAGGTTAGCCAGGATTTGACTGGGAGTGGATTTGGTGCTGAGGAAGATCCGAGTGTCATCTGAGTAACAGTGAAGGTCCAGGTTGAAGTTCTGAATGATAATAAAGCATCTGTATGCCCCTGTATTAATAATATGATTCTAAATATGGATTTCTGGAGCCTTTATAAAGACTTTAGACGACAGGCTGAGAACGTGGACAAAGTCAATCTCATGGAGACAAACAAGCACCCACTCTCACACAATCCAGTGGCCTCTCATCTTAACGTGCAGCGGGAATCAAACGATTCCGAAAAAGACTTTCTTTCTGTAACCGCATGCATGCTGCGACCCAACTGAATGCATCGGCTCCAAACTTTTACATTTTTTTTTACTTTTTGAGACAAGGGCAGTCAATTGCGCCTGCTGCATTAATGCGCGATGTGCTATCCAGCTTCATGTGTGTGTGTGTATGCAAAGGTGCGGGGGCCTGAATTGGTTATCCATCAAAGCTGTTTCTGTTTGATTGCACGGGCATAAGGGAAGGTTTTAATTATGCTTTCTTTTATTCAAACGATTAATCCTGAAGCGCAGTGCAGCAGGGTTGCACCCACGGGGGACGTCACACATCTGGCGAGGGCTGTGCTATCCCTCTCGGCTTTTTTTTTTTTTAAAGATAAAAATAATGCACACATGCAAACACGGGCAAATACTTCACGTCACATGACACACTATTCTGGAAATCATCTTTTTTTTAGGCCAAATTGAGCAAATATTCTCGTCATCATTAATTATTGCGATTGTTTTGGAATCATGTCACACAAAAGAGAACTGTGTCACTGAGATTCACAGTACAGTATTTAAAAATTCCATGTTGAGTGGAGTAAACAGATCCCAAACCTTAAAATAGCCAAAGCAAAAAGATATGAACAAAAAAGGAGCACACGACTTGGTTCAGGTTGCGTTAAAAGTCAACTCTGAGAGCATATGCAAGGACTAATCACAGTATCAACATACATGCCAGATTCGTTAATGCATGCAAATGCATGTAAATGCAATGCGCACGTACAACGTGAAACAAATACAGAGGCGGGGCAAGAAAAACTATGGTTGCCCACGCATCTTTGAGCAGTTAATAGCAGGGAATTAATTAGTGTGTGAGTTATATGAGACTGGATGTATATTACTACATTATTACATGTGAGACTCAACGGTAATAATGAAGATTTACTTCAGACAATGCGCCACTTTGGACCACTGGCGCTTCATCAAAGCCGACCCGGTCGGTCCCGACTCGATGGGGCTGAAGCCCCTCACGTGACTGAAGTAGAGTGTGAAATCTCCACTCAAACATTCATGAGGAGCAGACCTGCATTACATCACCTCGGTGCCTCATCGCGGGTGCCGGGAACGAGCGCGAGGTAAATGGGGGGGAAAAAAACAAATCGGGCTCCAAAGGGAGGTGGGAGAGCCGAAGGGTGAGGAAGAGAAGGGTGGGGGAAGGGTGGAAGCGGGGGAGGGGGAAGTTCCTCTCAGACGCGTCGGTCTTCTCCGGCAGACGTGACTTCACCCACAGATATGACCTCACCCATGCAGACGGGAGTCCCACACCACCCAGCATTAGCCCAAGACACACACACACACACACACACACACGTTGCCACAGGAACCTGCTGCGGCCGCTCAAGCTGTTTCCAGGCTTTGATAAATCATGCAGTGTTTACTATGACACACGGTGCCGAGGAGCAAAAACCCAAATCTGCACCTCCTCCTAAAAAATGTTGTGCATGATCCTGAGCTGCATAATTGATGGGAGCGGAGGTGCAGCTGTGCTCCAGGACGGAGATGTTTGGATGGAGAGCTCGTTAAACAGTCTGAGCTCAGCCTTGCTCACTGCACTGGGGGCAACTCTGTGGCATATTTTATGTGCTTTTTAAAAATGTTTTAATTAATAATGAACTCACAAAACTGGCTGCAGATATAAAGAACTGAAACTGTTATACATGATTTTCTTTTCAAATCATTAGAAAATCTGACTAATTAGTCAATTTCTGAGTCTATTTTTACAGTGCTTCTAATGCCATGCTAAGTTGGTGGCAAATTGGATTAAATTGTGCATTAAAAGAACTGGTAGTTGACACCTCCTGAGCAAACGTTTTATTATGGGAAGCTATAAACAGAGGGCTAAATATGCTCTTTTGCGTAGATCTGCATTTTTCTCAGCAAAGTGTGGGGCCCATAGGAGTTTTTCTGATTTCAGTTCATTTATTTTGAGTTCACTGTTGTTATCAATGATTGTAATATTGTAATAGTAGAGAGTAGGCTTTGGCATAGATTGGCTATTTGTGAAGTATTGCATACAGGCACTGGTGGCAGCTATAGCTGTGAGGGGGAAGGGGAGGTGGGTCCTGATGCCACTCAAGTCACGGATTGCCTGTGAGTTAGGTTGCAGGTGAGCAGAAGTGATAAACGTCACAAAGTACTGTGTACGTGGTTGTATTTGTTTGTATGTTCTATCACTTTGCGCATATACTGAGCTAAAGGGTGCCCGAGAAACAGATAGCCAAGTGTGTGTGAGTGAGTGTGAATGAGTAAAGGACAGACAGTATATATTATGAGTCCAGGATATAGACACTCAAGTCACGGATCGCCTGTTGCAGAGCTAGCGCTAAGCTAATGCCGGTGTGTGCGTTACGTTGCAGGCTGCAAATGTTGCCAGAGACAAATTGAAGCAGTAAAAACCGCACCCAAGCACGCCTGGACCTTCTTCTCATTGTCCAAGTGTGCAACAATTTTGTTCTCTTCCGAATAACATTAAATATCACTGAGCCCCTCAGTTCTGTTGCCGGTGAGGAAACTGAATCGCTGAGCAGGATGTCACGGAAAAAACCTTCAATCTGCAAGTCTAAATCTGGCCTGTGGGTCATGAGCGTGTCCACCTCCACCTCCGAAGCCTCTCGGATACGTCGACGGTGATGCAGGTTGTTTGACCTTATTCGCTGTCCCCATTCTGACATGTCACTCAGCCACCTCTGGGTGCCCGCGTCTGCCAGGCCAGCGGCCACTCAATGTCACTCATTTCACCCCCCGTCAAAAAAAAAAGGGCCGGCGGTGTCCCCTCGGGACCGGCCGACTCCCATCAGCCAACCAGTTTTCCGAGCCGACATCCCCGCGTCGGCGCTCCGACCTCCGGCCCACTCGGGCGACGGGGAACAAAAGGCGGGCGGAGTGAGTTAGCGATAAAAGCTCAAGCTGCTCACCGGGTCCCGGCGGAGCGCCGCTGACGCAGGATGCCTCCCTGGACACGTCCTGATGTCTGGGACACGTCCCAAGGAAGTGATTGATGGGAAAACAAGCACACGCACGCACGCACACACACACATGCAAAAAACATCAGGAGGGTCCCGTAAGTGATGACACAAGGATGCCCCCTGGTCCAGGAGCGTCTGCTGAGTCACTGGCAGAATGACCTCGTGTCCACAGTCAGTGAAAAACAAGCTATCTGGCCACAGGTTCGTAGAAAGTATGGGTAAACCAGACGAGCTCTTCCCCCAAATGATGCGATATCGTCGGCTCTCCTTTCTTATCGTGATCTCATTTCCTGCTAATCTCGACAGCTGAGGTTTCGCGGTTGTAATAAAGTGGTTTGTGTATCTAGGTCTTGGAGACTTGTTGAACGAATAACGAACTAAACAACAATCGCTCCATCTTCTCCGAAAGCCTCCTCGGCTGCACGACCCCCCCCCCCCCCCCCCCCCCCCGCCCCCGAGTAAATAATGCACTGCGTTGCGTCGCCGTTCTATTTTCACACCCGTCAGTCTCACATACATGACGGCAGGAAAAACATAAACACGCCTGACATGATTTTTTTTTTTTCCCCAGCCTGCACGTCTAGCTGACCGGTACGCCTTGCTCAGCCTGGGGGCTTTCAACACGTCCTGCATCATTCAGAGGCCGACACTTCTGAGTGGGAGTGGCCTTCACGTGCACCACCATGGTACCTCCACTGTGTTGTTGTTGTTGATGTAGCGGCGACTGGGTAGTCGCTTCCCAAGAAGTGGAACTGGGAGCTGTTGACCAGGAGTGTTTGAGGCCCTACTGGCTCTATTCTATCACCACAAGAACGCAAACACACACACACACACGCACACACGCACGCACGCACACACGCACGCACGCACACACACACACACACACACACACACACACACACACACACACACAGAGCCTGACAGCTGACTCTAACGCACCGTGCCAGGCAGAGGCCACCGCCACCGTCAGCAGCCTCGACCGTAGACGGACCCTCCCCGCCCGCCCGCCCGTCCGCCTGTCCGTCCGTCCGTCCTGTGGTGCTTCGTTTCATCTCTTCGCCTTCGCGTCTCTTTGATTTGCGACTTCGCCATCAGTGCCAGAGCTCAGCTGCCCTCTTCATCTCCCGTCATCAACTCTTTCGAAGAGACGCCCGGGGCCGTCCGGGCTGGAGCTGCACCACATGTACCCACATACACACACACAAACACGCATGCATGCATGCACGCGCACACACGCACGCACATGTGTCCTTGATACCCTCGTGCCAAACGTATTTTGTCGTGGGAGCCATGAAGGAAAAAGGGTGGAAAACTCTTCTCCTACTCAAAGGTTTACATTCTCTCTCTCAAGGTAAGATAACAATGCTAGCTAGCATAAAAAGCATGAAAGCGTACGTCTAGTCGGAAAGAAAAATACACAAAAACTATTGGAGGTATGTCAGAATGCACCTGAAATGCGCTACAACCCCCTATAGGTGAACTCAGGTGCCTGGAAATTTGAATTGCACGCGGCACTTATTGCATCATAACTTGCTGCTCTCTAATGAGTCGATTACTGGCAAAAATCCCAAACACGAGAGCCCCATACATGAACGTCGACCGCTGAGTCTTCAGGTTCAGTGGCAGTTTGTATTGAAGCAGTCCTTTTCACGCAACTAACTCACTGCTACACTGCTACAAACGCACGACTACATTGTGATGGAGTCGTGCGTTCATTCGATCCACTGCCACACTGAGCGCAATAGGTATTCCCGGTTGTAAAGAGTTTGTATGCAGCCCTTTAGCATCAACATATTTTTCTTTTTACTAATTTAGTGACTGCGACTCTGGTATCTGGTTAAGAAATGATGGGCGAGGTGGTTCTTCTTCCTCTTCCTCTTCTTCTTAGTAGTAGTAGTAGTATTAGTAGTAGTAGTGGTAGTAGTAGTAGTAGTAGTATTAGTAGTTGTAGTAGTACTAGTACACTTCAAAACACTTGAACTGCTGTAGGTTAATGGAGCAGTGTGAGATTAAGTGGGTGCCGGTTTAGGCACATTATGCAACAGGCTGTCGCTTCATAAGCACAGGAAATGACCATGGCTTCTGTTTGGTGAGGGCCCCCCAACCCCTCCCCCTCCAACACACACACTTAACCTTTGTTCCCTGCCGCTTTCACAGGTCTGCGATTTGTTTGTGCACCTGCCCAAGATTAAAGCCACGGCCCCGACGGCCCTCCTATCTGAACACAACCTGTTTCCATTAGCAAATATGGATCTGTGTGCTCTGGGACTCCGTGTCCTCCGTCCCTTCCTGCCTCTCTAGCCCCGCCTCCAGCCGTCCCTCTGCCCTGCAAGGCCCCACGACAAAAGCGAAGGTGCACGAAAGGCCACTACCGGATCGCTCACACACTCACGACTGCAATTTTCCTCATGAAAAACAAGAAGGAAAAAAAAAACAACTCCTCCAGTGAGCTACATCTCTTTTTGATCTCCCTTCTGAGACGTCCTGCTTTGTCCTTTTTCCTCACTCTCACATCCTAATGCGGTAGTTGGTATTCCACACAGCGCCGGCTTATGTGCAGCATAATACAGAAATGTCATTCGGCTTCACACCTCTTTTCTCAAACATTACCATACAAATACAGGCAGCGGGGCACAGAAAAAGAGGAAGGATCCGAATTCACGCCCCGCATACATTTAAATAACAGCAAGAGTGAGTCTGGTGCATTGCAGCCCCGGCTAATGATCATATTGAAAGTAATAAAAAGCCGTCCATTACCAGTGTGCAAGTTAGGGAATGGGCTAAATTGCCCCGATAAATAATTCTTTTTCATCGCCGGCCGTGTTTGCTGAGTGAATTATGTATTTATACATATCCCTCCGCTGCATCTGGTTAGTCTGTGTGTTTTTAGTCTGCCTGTTTGCTTCCAGGGGTTCAAGAGTTCAGCGGCGGTGTTTGTTACGGCCCAAAAGTAGCCGTGTCTTGCAAAACAAAAGTGAAAATGTCAGCGTATAAAATAATGAAACCAGACAGCTGGTTTGTTGTGAAGTCCTGGCCATAGACTCCAATGGAAAGGTAGCAGAGACTCAGTCTGAAATGTGTAGCACTCCTTGTTTTGTTCATATGTTTATGTGTAGTGCTGGGGACATCACGTTCGCAGGAGTTTCGTTAAATGTCTTCTTAAAAAGAAAGAAAGAAAAAAAAGCTTGAGAGCTGGGAGAGGCTCCAGCAGACCTGCGTGACCCTGAATAGGAATAAGCAGGTATAGAAGATGAATGAATGAATGAATGAATGAAGTCACTAAATTTAGACCATATTTACGTTTGCAGAGAAAAAACAAAAACCTTTTCTTTTGGAAAGAGAGAGAAGTTTCACAGCGAATCAAAAATCAAAACCAAATGCAAGTAATCCGTATTGGATGTGCAGGTCAATTTCATTAGGGGGCGTTGCGAAGAAAGGAAATTGTTCGTCTTGTACATGACTCCATTATGACTCTGTTTGTCGAACAATAGAGAAAAGGAACGGCACGAAACACCAACAAAGAGCCTCGCGGCCTCGGCACTAAATGGACTGTAAATGGAACGCACTCGTTCGCCACTTCTCTCATCGGCTCGACCACTTAAACCAAGTGCTCATTCATACGCACATCCATACACTTGTGGCAGTGAATTCCGCACGCACGCACGCACGCACACACACACACACACAGTCTAGCATCAAAGCAATTTAGGCTGGGGGTCACTGTTTTGCTCTGGGGGCACTTCCACGTGTAGTAGCTTAATCTGCGCCGAGGTCAGGGATCAAAGCACTGACCCGGTGATGACTGGACGACCGCCTGAACCCGCTCCGCCGGGCTGAGCTTCAAAGAGACGCAACGCTGCTGCATCATCTCTGCCAAACTGCTCTCTACCTGCGCCGAAAAAAACGCCACGGTTGTGAACCTTTTACCTCAAGCCTGCGACGGTGTTTCCGGCTTTTAAAGGGAATAGCAACATGAACTAACGCCTTCAAGAAAACCAGCATGAGATGAGATTTGTGTTGCGATTACGGCTACTGAGGGGCTAATAGGATAATAGCGCTGAAACTCACTCAGCGTCATCTATTGTTCCTCCGCTTGGCAGTTTTTTCCCCTGCGTTTCTTTACCAGCGAGCGCAGATTAAGCTAGAGTGAGGCAGCGGGCTGTTAAAGAAGGCAGCGCATGCGTGCGCTCCCTCGCGTCCATTGAGACAAAACAATCTACTTCATGTGGATTTTTTTTTGTTGTCCAAAATGCTGGATTCCGTCATCTCCCGAAAAGAAGTTGGCACAATGGGTGGAGAATTTGGAGCGTTTGTGACTTTAAAAGGAGCTGAAACATTTTGGGATTCCAAAAAAAAAAACAAACAAAAAAACAAAACCATACACACACATGCACGCTGGGTTTTGATCCACGCTATCTCCCTCTCCTCATTTGGAGCGCAGCTGAGCCGAGCTGAATGAAAAGCAACACCATCTCATTGTTTCAAAAAGCAGATTATCTTTGACTTCAAACCCCCCCCTCTCCCCACTTTAGGCAAAGCAAACACATTGCCGCGCCGCCGTTATCCGAGCTGCCGCTCGGCTCCTCACGCCATAAAAGACTGGCGGCGGAAGAGGAAGAGGAGCGGCGCTAATCTCCGCGCGCCGTGCGAAACCCACTGGAGGAAGGTGGGATCTGCCCGTCCTCCATCCCGAGAGCCTGAAAAACCGCCTCCGTTCGCATCCCTGAAAACAGGCTGTTTCCGTGACTGCCACCTCGAGAGCGTTTCCTCGTGTGTGCGAGCGTGTTGCCAGTGTGCACGCGGCACAAGATGGTGCGGGGTCTCGTTGGCGCCGATCTCACCTGAAACTTCACTGCTCGCCTCCCTGTTTCCTCCCTCTGACGTGAGTTAGTAGTCCACACAAGAAGGAAAACATTTAAGGCGCTCATCTTGAGATAGCATGAGAAAAACACTTAAAAAAAAAAAAGTTTAAAAGTTAACAGAAAACAGCATAAAAAACAACTTTAAGTTAATATGTGTGCATGCGTGTACGTAAGACAGTCCTCGTTGAAAAGGGACGACTAATTGTGTTTTGCACACGTGCAAATTCCTTTGTTTCCAAGAAGCTAAACCATGAGCACTGAGAGCTAGTAGGACGCTTAAAAATTAAACAGTTGCAGACCATGCCAGTGACTCAGGTTATCACACGCTGCTGCTGCGACAAACAGCAAAAATCCCCACTAAGCACTAGATAGGCGACACGGTTGGACTCTATAGAGTGTATTTCTACTGCTTTCATTCACCTTTGGGTTCAATCTGTCGAAGCTATCGGGCCTCCGCATCTCAGGCCACAACATGTTATCTCTCCTGCAGCTTTATTGCATTGTGCAGCATCTGATAAAAGCGCTGCAGAGTTTCCCGCTGTGTCACTGTCAGCGAGCTGCAGGCGCCTCCCTGCCTGATGAACACATATATCTTATTAAGGACCAGCGGCTCTGCACAGGGGCGGCATATCAAACCGCTTTGTGTGTGTGTGTGTGTGTGTGTGTGTGTGTGTGTGTGTGTGTGTGTGTGTGTGTGAGCGTCTGCTCTGCACCTTCTTTTTCAGGGTGGGGTCTGGCTTATTTGATTGTCTGTCTTTCATTTTAATTTATTTTTTTTTGGGCTCCCAATCTGTCCACTCTTTTTTAAACCCCCCCCCCCACCTCTCCACCGACCCCCCTTCATCCCCCGTTGTTCTTCTGTGCTCCAAAATGATGGCCCATTTATTCTAACCCAATTATTATTGAAGCCTGGCTGAGCAGAGTGATAGATGGTACTTTGTCAGACCTCAACACACAGACACACACACATCGGCTTTAGGGACACTGATTAGACACAGACACACACACACACACACACACACACACACACGGACAGAGGCCAGAAATCATCCTAATTTATGAAGGGTGACCATTTTATTAATTAACGTGCCGGTGTGAGGCAATAAAATAGAAAGATGTGAACATGCGTGACTTGACTAATTGTACGGGTGTCGGCCGGGGTGGGGTGGGGTCGCTGATTGTGTTTTATTGCGTGTTTTATTTGCTTCAACACGCGTCATAAGTCACGGCACAAAGCAGACAACTGGTTCAACCGGGAGGATTTATTTATGTGTGCAGGTTTTAAAAAAAAAAAAAGAAAAGAGAGAGGCAAAACTGAAATAAATGTAAATAAAACAGCCCCAATTTGGCTCTTTGCTTGCACTGCGGCGTCCACCTCTAATCAGCCCCTTTTCTCTGCAATGCTCAGGATCACGCCGCACATGCTGAGCAGATTGCAGCGCCGCACTAATCCCGCCGGATGATCCCGTCCCATCGACGGACTCCGACGGAGGGGAATCACACCGGTGACCTTCTCTTTACCTGCCCAATAACCAGCGCGCCGTTATCTCACTGACTCAAACCAGGACGTTACCGACTTTTGTTCCTGGGTCCTTCTGGGACAATTAAATCACTATGTTCTCATTTTAAAAGTCCCGGCTGTGAGATTTCGCAGCGTCTAATGGTCAGGAAGGGTACTGCAAAAGAATGTCTTCTGATGTCCCACGTCCTCCTTGCGCCGGGTGGGAAATCAGTTCACACTGTACACACTGCCTTTAAACACAATTTAAGTCCGGAATAAAACATGAAGTTGGGGAGAACGCCTGCGCACCAACAAAAACTGTCAAACTAGATTTGAACTCGGAGACACGTTTGCACGGGTGGGCTGCATGATTTAAAACTTCAGGCGAGCGTGCAAAGTAAACAACAAGAACAAACACTGTGTTAGTTGCTAAGGGGAATCAGTCCTTATAGAAGACAACCGCGTTTATGTTCTGGGAGCTCAGCAGAAAACGCACAGTCGCGCTTTCTGCAAATACGAAAGGAAATAAGAAAAAGGGACTAAGATAGTTTTTCTTACAGCCTACAAGATTAAAATGCTGATTTGAAATCCTGACTTCATCACCTCATAGATCAGCCGTGTTCATTATGTGTTTGGTTTTTAGTGCATTTATATCTCTCTTTTAATCAGAGTGTCTGATTAAAAGACAGTGCGTGTATCATCTCATGCTCTGACTGGACACATGGGCAATCCCGGCAAAGGGCATCTGAACATGCCGCGTGTGTTGTAAATGAAAGCGCCAGTACAGTCGCACTTTACAGCGATGCTTGAGCTCAGAAACCGTCTCTCTGAACACATCAGCCTCTCTGGTTTGGGTGCGGCGGGAAGCCGGGGAGTGATGAACATATGGCCGCCTGAGCCTGCGAGCTGCTGACGGTCTCCCAGCCCGCCGCACACACGCCGGCTCGGCGCGGCTCGGCTCGGCGCGGCGCGGCGCTTCACTCTCCCGGACTGGAGAGGCGCCGCCTGCATGTCAATGAGCCCCGCGCCGCTCCCTGTTAACCAAGTGAGCGCGCGGCGGTCTCTTGTCTCACGCACACTAGCTGCCATCTGCACCCTGAATGGGGCTGCTCAGAGGCTGCGCGTGTGAGCGTGTGTGTGTGTGTGTGCAGTTAACCCCGTGCACATGCCTGTCTCTTGCAGCCCCGTCGCTTTGAGAAGCGAGGAGATCATTGAGGAAAAAAAAAAAAAAAAAAAAGATCTATTTTTAGACACGGAATAGGGAGTGGGGATAAGCGCGAGTGCCGCGCACGCACACGTGCACGCGTGCGTGCGTGTGTGGGTGTGTGAGGCGGTTTGATTCTATGGCTGAGGATGATGCGCAGTGATTTTCTTCTCCAAAACAACGTAGCAAGAAGAGGCACAAGCTATCTTAAACTTCACACACGATCACATAAGTGCGCGCATGAATCCCGGAGAAAAACAACACGTGCACGCACGCACGCACACACAGAGACACACACAGCTGGATATCACCCTGGTGCGCCTGCAGCCAGGCCTGACAGTGGTGTTTGGACTTACATCACACACACACACACACACACACACACACACACACACACACACACACACACACACACACACACACACACACGCAACCTCCATAGCAACAGGACACGTGACGGCCAGCATTGTACGCCGAACCTTTTCTCTCTGTGTGTCTCTAATCCTGCGTCTTTCATCCTGACAGGTGCCAGCGGCTGCTCCAACCGGGCCTGCAGATTGATGGTTGGAGTGGGCAGAGTGGAAGCGTGGACTGGTTCCACGCCGAGGTCACGTTAAAGTCTGTTTTCGCCTGCTTGGGCGCAATGGTTTGCCGCTAATTGACGCTCGAGGCTAAAAGTTCATCTTCTTCTTTTTGATTGGTGTTGCTCGGGGGCCGTTAGCTAAACGCCACGGCCCGGGCAGGATCGTTAAGAGCTTTCACACAATGCAGTGATATTTAGTTCTTCAAAATCAAAGGGTCTCGGGGTTTTTTTTTCTTCACCAAATGTTGCTAGAGTGTCCTGCTGGAACAGCAATCCGGGTTTTTAAAGATGCAGTAAATACTGAGGGTCGGTTCACGTTCAGAATTAAACAAGGATTCATAACTAAAACACGATTCCTCCAAACTTGAAAACACTTGCTGAAACACTTTTTCAAAAAATACTGCAACAGCATTGAATTTTATTTTTTTTTCCTGGGCATTCAAGCCGAGTGGAATCTGTATTTTTATTCCTGCACGAGAGATAAAGTATGCAGCAACAAAGTGCATATTTAATGGCCATTTTTACAGGGCCCTTGTTCAAAATAAGACGAAGGAGAAAGGAAAAAAAAACAACAAGTCGGCTGAAAACATAAAAAATTCAGCTGAGGACAGACATTTTTCTACCAACACGCAGAGCGACCGTTAATTAGGCAGTCCGTTGGTTCGGCTGGCTGTGGCAAGAAATGTAATATCCCGGCTGTTGTCTGCATCTGAGAGAGCTGAGGGCGCACACGCATGTGAACACTGCGAGTGCTTCACTGTTGTGATCTGCAGGCAGATTATCAGGCAGTGGATGATAGATCTACCTGAGGTTTCATATATTTTGAATATTCCAGTCATTAGTTTGCTTGAGAACAAGGAACCATTCTCTACATGGGCTTAAATACATATTCATCTGTACGTGCAATCCCACAAGGATCGGAATTGCAATCATGTCGTCAAATTGCGATGAACTCAATTTTTCTCGTCTTGCGCGCCGCACCATTGCAGCGTCTCCCCCCCCGATGCAGCCGAGTTCGGCTGATGAAGACTTTAATCTACGTAAACACACCGGTTGCTGCAGCGGAGTTGAAGCCACGCACAAAAAAAAAAACCCTATACGGTCAGACTTTTACGTTGCCGTGCACGCGAGCGCCGGGCCGCGATAATTCACCCCTCCTCCCCCGCAGTCCCAACAGAGTTGCTGATGTAAAGAGGCGTGTAAACGGTAATGTATTCAGATTCAGGGACGTCTGGAGTCAGACGGAGGCAGACACGCAGCATTTCTTCGACTCGGAAAGACAACAAAGGCGGACAGAAGGAGCAAAAGAAAAAAAAAAAACTCAAAAGACCATTTGCACTGATTTGGTGTCACTTCTTTGGATTCACTCCCCCCGAAAATTCTGCGTGGAATCGTTCCCGACCCCTCGGACCGACCGCTCTCGGCAGAAACACCTCCTCCTCCTTCGCCGTGTTTTCATTCCCTGCTCCCTTGAAGACACAGCGTCCCCCGCCTCGACCTTTCCCACTGATTGTGCGCTGACCCTGCAGAAAAAAAAAGGCAAAGGCATTCTCTCCGTTTTAATTATTCATGTGTGATGAGAGGCTGCGGCTTCTCTCCGCCCCGAGCCAAGAGGGGCGGGGGGGGAGAGGGAAGGAAAAGAAATTGGCTTTCAAAGCGAAACCTGCCGAGGTGGGCGTCCTGCTGCTCCGTTTTGTGTCAGTGTGCCATCGCTTTGAACGCACATTGCGGAACCCTGACGATCACGCGATTGTTTGAATTAAAGCCCCTGTGTCGTGCTGACATTCTGAGGTTTCCCACCGTACAGTATAGAAATCCAAAAAATACACTCGACAACTGGAAAACAGCAAATTTATCCCTCTGTTAATGCATATTAGAGTGCCCTTAAATTGCCTTTGATTTTTTTCATTCCCATATGATCTGGTAATAAATTGATATTGCAGAAAATAAGGACATTTAACAGGAGTGCATAATTGTAAACAATTAATACAGTTTAAACTATACAATTTTTTTCTACAGAGCTGCACTGAACCCGAACTCCCTCTGTTTTGCTCCTTGAGCTTCAGTGTGGCAACTTAACAGAGGCGGCTCTCATTAAAGTGTACAGACTTACAGTATTATTGCAACTTTAAGGACTTAAAGGACAAAACAATGTAACATAATAAAGTAATTACGCAGCAATTAATCCAATCACGCCAGATTAACTCAGGAAATGCTCTACCTCCACTGAGCCGCCTGAACTTTTCCGACTTTAAAGCCATTTTCTTTTTTTTTTTCTTTTTCCTTCCCCCACCAGGCAGCACAGCTCCCTCCTCGGCGTGACGCCGCCTGACAAGTCGGCACGACGCCGCGAGGCAAGAGGCAACGAATTTAAACTCCTTACAAATTTCACCATTAGGCTGACAAATGAAACGCAGGCTTTAAGTCGGCAGAGCGAGCCTCAGAAAGCTGGTACGGGGTGGATGGAGGGAGATTATACTGGGGTGGGGGTGGAGGAGGGTGATGGGGGGGGTGGGGGGGGGGTGGGAGTTGGGGGTGGAGTTCCTCATCTCGCTGATACGGGACAGAAATCGCTGACAGCCGAGGCGACGCCGCGTGTCACGCTTCTGATGCGTTAAAGTCTGAAAGTTCATTATGCCGCATATCATCAGCCGGCACATCGGGAGCCTGGAGCTTCCTGCACCATCCTCGCCTCCACCTCTGCCTCAACCCCCCCCCCCCCCCCAACTCTTTCATCCACCAGGCCAAACACTGAGGAGCTCGTCAGCGCACACCTCCAGTGCGTGAGTGCCGTGTGTCACGACCGGGGGGGGGGGGGACCCGTCAGCCACAATAATGGCCACTTCGCTTAGAACGCACCGTAAAAAGCTGCGTCGCGGCTCAGGGTTGGGGCGGCGGAGGTGCAACAGGAGCATTATGGGCTGCCGCGGCTAAAAAGCGAAAGCCACAGACATGATATTGTTGAAAATGAGACCGAAATATGTCAGTGGTAGAGTGTACGTTTAAAATTTGAATTGCAACGAGCTTTGCACCAACTATCTGAAGTGACTGGCTGTGTTTCCGTTACCCCAGAATTGTGCAATACCTAAATATCGCAATAAAAAACTGGAAATGGAAACAGCTAAATTTCAAAAATCCTCTCAAATATTGCTAAAAAGTTTTTGACGCTCTCATGAGGTGGTTTTTCAGACGTAATTATAAAGAGGTATATCACAAAGGTGTCATGGAAAAACTTTTTTCCTCCGCATTTACCCATCACCGGACGTGATGTATGGGGGTCACGTGACCAGTTTACTTCAAGTGAAAATGGCGCGTTATGTTTGGACGGAGTAGGAGAGAGAATATTTTTTTACAAGTAATCAAAGAGATAAATATAAGATCCATTCTTGATAGCAAATAACATCGGAATGCAGATGTATCGCAAAAAACAGTTGTACTTCCATCAAGTGGGGTTTCGCGGGACGAGATTTGACGAGAATTACGGCTTTTGCGCTTCACACCATTCAATGGAAACGCCTACAAATCACAATCGTACTTTGTCAAAATTTTTTAGAAATATCGCTTTTATTTTACGAAATACTGCCATGGAAACGCAGCTACTCACTTTTTACTTTTCGCCCCAAAATGTGGATCTGCATCCGAGTGTCTGTTTTTTTGGCAACAGCTCTCTCAGCTCGAGCTCCAGTGAGAGCAGGATTTGATTGCAGTGGACAGGAATAGTGGCTGCGGTGGTCCAATAACGCAGCTGTTACACAGTAATTAGTGTAATTTCACTGGACAAGAATCCCTCAACATGTCGTGGTCATTCCTGTCAGGACCAGTGATGGGGCCACTTTACTTCAGACCTCAGTTGTGGCTCAGAGGAAGTGGGCAGCGCAGGAATATTATGGGCTACTTTGGCTGAAAGGGCACTTTAGGTTCAGACCACAGCTGTTACCTTGAAACTTACCAGATGCGCCACGAGTAAACAACAAGAAAGTACGGGTAATTGATCAATCCTGCCCGAGTCTCACTGGATGATGCTTTGAAGGCAAGCGAATGAAGAAATGCATCACAAAATCAGTGTGTTAAGCAGTAATTAAGGGGGGAAAAAAGCAATTCAGTGGAAGATAAAAAAAACAAAAAACTGTCGGAATTAATCGCACAAAAAAAATACACCCGGCGCCTAACGGCCTGGACACTGCCGTCGCTCCGTGTCAAGTCACATCTTTTCTGAGAGGATAAAGGTGTCGACACCTGCGCGACACAGTGACTCAGACACTTCGCCCCCACCTCCGTTTTTTCCTCTTTTTTTTTTTTTTAGATCTCCATGGCGACGCCACTCCTCCCGCCAAGGCGACAAGGGTCACCCACTCAGGCGAGCTCATTACGCCGCACGTGCCGCCTCTGGCTGCCTTTGAAGATGACACTTATTTTGTGTGTGTGCGTACGTGTGTGTAGGCAAAAAAAAACAAAAAGCCGGCGTGTGCTTTTGCGGAAGGTGTCCGCGTGGGGAAAACCAGATGCCGAGAGACAGCGCTGTCTCTTCAGTAGGGGCTCGCCGTCACATCTCGCCGTCAAGTCCCCGCCTTCCTCCAAACGAGGCGAGACGCGAGGAGGAAAACATCACAGCCTCCAAGTAGAATTTGGAAGTTGGACTGGATTGATTGGCCGACGTGATTTGCGCTCCGACTGGGACAAACGTCAGCAAATGAGACGAATGAAAGGCAAGGAGTCTCCCGAGTCGCGGTCGCGGCCGAAGGTTCAGTTCTGTTTGTAAGTGAGTCCGTTTCTCCGACGCTCCCTCAACGACCTCTGGGGCGTCTTGTCTTTACTTATTAATCAGCCGTGACTTTGTCAGAGCGGCCGCTCAATAATAGATCGGCTGGTGGTGGTGGTGGGGGTGGGGGTGTCACGTGACTCATGAGACACCGGCATCAACGCAGCTGTTTGGAAGTAGAGCGCGGCGGAGAGAGACGACTTCCTACTCCGACCACCGGGGGATGTATGGGGGGGGGGGTGTAGGACACCTGCAGGCTCTCATTCTCACCTGTGTCTCGGCGCAGGAATATCGAAATCTCACCTCCAGTCTCACCTCGGGGGGTCAGTTGTCAGTCCCGCTGATGTGAGGCATGTCGAGCCGTCGCGTTCGGACGTGCCTTTGGCAACTCGAGAAAATGATTGCTGGTATTCACAACACTCCATTGTCTCTAAATAGCAGAAATACGCATTTCTTAAAATAAAGAAACAATAAAGCCTTAATTAGCGGGTGCTTTATATTTAAGACACTAAGGAGGCAAAAAAAAAAAAAAAAAAAACGTGCAGAAAACTGCCTGGTGCACTTAATGGGGGGATACAGATAAAGTCACGTGGCTGCCTATATTAGGAACGTCCAATTGCTGATCAGGGGTCGTTTCGCTCAGCCTATTTCTGTCGCTGCGTTTGGAGAAAAGCGCTGCTAGCTCTCTCAGCGCTGAGCTAGCAGCACTGGAGAATTAATTAACAGAGAGAACCTGCTC
Source organism: Nelusetta ayraudi (assembly GCF_046127955.1). NCBI lineage: Eukaryota > Metazoa > Chordata > Actinopteri > Tetraodontiformes > Monacanthidae > Nelusetta > Nelusetta ayraudi. The sequence continues at coordinate 1,204,226 of NW_027466057.1, forward strand.
CTGTTGCACTTCTGGAAATTTAAAGGGGGAGTCAAGCTAACATGCCGGCTTCCTTCCCGATACTTCCACCTGACCGTAAATTTGGAACATTTACACAAGCTAGCGCCAGACCACTTGTAGGCAGACAAGGACGGACAGTTCGAGCAGTCTGGATTGAGCCGCAGTCGACAAAACAGCAATACATTAGCCTCCATTCCAGACTTCCAGGAGATTATTAGACCAACCATAACCTTTGCCAAGTCCGCAAAAGTGCTACTCCGAACACACCTCTTAAGAAAGACAACCAACCACCAACTCAAACACTGGTCTTTCATTTCAGAGCAACAAAACCCACTTTTATTTGATTTTTGAAATTCCACTTTCCACCACACAGATGCTCAGGCTCCTATGGTCTGTCACCCAAGTCCCCCCTTACCCTGTGAGTTCTATAAGAGGAGCAGATCGTGCCGCCCAGCTTCCAGAGTGGATTCGCTGTGACGCTGTCTCTTCGAGGGCCTCGTGATGGGAGGCTCGGCTCCTCTCTGAATGGCCCGGGAGCTTGTCAGCGGGCTGCCTGTCAGGCTGCAGACGTTTGATGCAGCGCACGAGCTGGACAGATGGGAAGGAAGGGACAGGGGGGATATTTTACATATATATGTATGTGTGTATACATACATATATATATGTATATATGCATATACATATATATATATACATATACATATATATAATAATATAATAATATAATATAATCCTGATTTACGGTGCCCGTGTGACAGGAAGTAATATCCAGAAGGATCAGTGGCGAGTTCCTGGAGGAAATGATTAATATCCGGACACGGCCGTGTCCTCACTGTGCGTGTCAGCGCAGCACGGACATTTTGTGAGCGCGCTAATTAGACAAGTATTGACTTGAATGGCCGAACGCATAGCCCTGGGGTGAGCAAAGCCGCAGCCAAGGAAAGGTTTTCACAGTCCCGCAGCAAACCCTTCTGCTTTTATCCCGGTGTTGAAAGAATGAGACATGTTGATCCAAGGACGGGGAATATGGTTAGAACGGGGAACCCCAATAATATGAGTGGACATTTTAGGGTTTTAAAGGGTGGAGGTTGCGGAAGGCAGATTCTCAACGGTAACGACGGAATGGCAGCAGAGGAGCGGCGCTCTTGCTCTCCTCGTTATTTGCACATGAATAATGAGACCCACACAAAGCTGCACCTTCATTATCGTCACATGTGGAACGCCTCATTTAAACCCCCCACCGCAGCTTCTCTCAATATTTCAGAGCTCCTCCCGCCATCAAGCGACGGCAAGGCGACGGCAAGGCGACGGTCAGTCGGCGGCAGACGTGGATCCAGCTGGACGGATGCCAGGTCACCTGAGGGTGGGGGTGGTGGTGTGGGTGGTGGGGGCAGGGGAGGGCTGGCTGGCACTGCGACACAGCAGCCACATGTTAGCACAGACAAAGGCGAAGACAAAGTGTGACCTACTACCTGCTCTGCCACCGCGGAGGTTTGCAGTCTGGATCCAGTGTGTTTTCAAGATGGGGGACTTCTTTAGCAAAAACAGGAAATTTACGGAGAACCGCTAGTTTAAATAGAAACCCAACCACGGAACACGACAACTCCAGATACTAAAGAGGTTCTCTCGACCTCTGGTCTATTTATTCATTTTCATATTATTGGCATTGGCAGATATGCTGGTTAACTGTATGTGTGTGAAAAAAAGATGTGGAGAAGGGGTAGGATTAAATCAGCAAATGCTTCTTCCTACTCTTTTTCAAACATGTTAATATTGTTTCTATTATTCTTGACTTATGCAAGCATTTTCATGTTTGAAATAAAGCCCTCATTCATTTATTCATTCTGATTGGCTCTGGCCAGCGTGGAAAACTGGGGTGACACACATCTTGTCTATTCCCACTGGAACATGACAGACACAGATATGACGGACTGGACCAATCAGCCTCCCTGAAGGTATTTTCAAAGGGCGTCCACCATCCAGCTCCTCTTTCTCCACTCATAATAACATTGTTAGTTAGACATTCCTCCTGCTTCGTTGGGCAACTCACTGCAATCTAAATGGACGCTTTGCACAGCTTTTTCATTTGTAATCATAATTTCACTTTGATCCACCACCAAATCAATCGTTTGGGAAAAATGAATCATTTTTGTTTATTTCTCTGTGTGCGTATGTTCATGGCCAGCACGTTTCTGCATCTGCTTGAGAAACGCCCTCCAATAGTGTACACACACACACACACACACGCATGTCGGTGCGTGATGCATGCGGCTGCCACCGAGTGGAATAATTATCCCGCGTTTGCCGCAGTACAGCCCATAATTAGCTGATACGCGGCGAGTCGGTGGTGACTGGCCTGTGATCCGCGCTACTTTTGGGAGGTCTCCAGCCACACTCCCAGCACTGCACCATTCGTTGCCCTAATTAAGAATTCATTGGCCGCTAACGATGAGTTCTGACCTCCATTTCCTGCACCTTAGTCGCCCCTCCGGCGTAGTAAATCAACCCCGGGGCGGGGAGAGGCTTCGACGAAGGGCGGGGGGAGAGAGGAGGAGGAGTTAGGAGATCAGGGAGGAAGAGGAGATATGCAGAGGAGGTGGGAGATGGGAGTTGAAGACGGAGAGAAGAGAGTTGGCTGCACTCCAGCGGCGGCAGGCGCACGAGGAAGCAGAGTGAGGCTGGCATGAACACGCAGCCTTGGGGGACGCCGGCAGTGCTGATAAACCCACCCCACTGTCTGCCGGAGCTGCCTTATCTGTTGCTGCGCACTGTACACAAACACACACACACACACACACACACACACACACACACACACACACACACACACACACACACACACACACACTGTTGTTATCCCTGTAGGAGACAGGAACACCACTAATCTCCCCCCGAGGTGACAATTGCACCTTGGCACTCCCAAGACGTCGGGGCTCCCTTTTCATCACTATTTTCATCGTGGAACACGTTAATAGAGCGCACGGCTCCACCGCTCGAGGAGCTGCTTGCATGCACGCACGCGTGTGGGGATTTTCTCCTCCGCCATTTTTTTTTTGCCGCACCGTCCAAATGAATCGAGATCACTGTATCAGTCTGTTATACTGACTGGCTCATTTTGAGAACTGTACTTTTTTGCATCCCATAGGTGATAAATGATCCAAAAGGATCCTTGGTGGATCTCCAGAAAACAGCATGTTTAACCTTGTGTTTACGGCCTTCCAGGATAAACACGCTGGCTTCTCACTTCACTGGAAATCCACGGGTTTGGAAGGAGACAAAAACCAGGAGATGTGAGGTGGTTGCAAACGGCGGCGGCAATTTCTAACTTAGCACACAGTCCCTGAAAAGAGCCATCACAAGGGGCAAAGGATGGATTTTTTTCGAACCAAAGTGCAAGTTTAATAACTGCAACCAAATTGAGTAATTCATCTTCTCAATATTTTAAAATGACTAAAAGGTTCTACTTGTGTAGAGATGTGTTAATCTCTCCAGCACATCTTCCACCTTCACTCATCACCTGCATTGGCATGACTGGTACTGCAATTTCTTTTTCTTTCCTACTGCTGCAGATGGCAGGGAACACACGCACACACGAGCAGCCAAGCACACAGGCAACAGTCGTCTGGCAGAACAATATCAGCTGATTTAAAGTGCCACGGCTCTCTTCGTCACCCAACGAGCGGGAGGCTCTGGCCCCGGTTTGGACACGCTCGGCTGAATAGGAGCAGGACGGGCTGCTTATTCACGCAATGCCGCAACAGAGACGGATCCCTCGGAGCCACGGTGAAGCCAAAAAAAAAAAAAAAAACCTTGCACGGCGTCGCACAAACAAGCACCGCCGGTGCACGTGCACACGCGCAAACAGCTCAGCGTGATAGATGGGGAAAGACACAAAGGTCAGCAGTCAGCAGGGCTTCGCTTAGACAGGACTCGGCTTCTTTTACATCACCTTGACTCAGGAGATGGAGCCGACCCCGACCGATCTTTTCCACAGTCGGCAGCCTCCTCTGCAACTACACTGTAGGTCAGCAACTGTTTTAAAGGGGCCAGAACTTTGAAAAAAAAAAAAAAAAAGGGCTTCCAGTAGACATCGCCGTTTAAACCGGGAAACTGCGGGTTGGGGGTCATTTTCTGTCCTCTGGCATGTGAAGAAGGGATCCCATGTGGTTCCCGCGTGACACACGCATTTATCTTGTCCCTGTTTGCAGATCAGCACTCCCGTCACTGGTGATGGTATATCTGCCTGAAGAGCTGCCCCCCCCCCCCTCCCCACTCTCCCTGGGGGTGGGGGTGGGGGTGGGGCAGCCTGTAATGTACGCAAACATATCATTCAGGCGCGTACACACACCCTGGGGGCGGGAGGGTAGCGATGATCGCGCATGGTGTCGCAGAGATGTCGAGGTGACCGGCTGTCACACCCAGTCGACGCCTTTCGCTGCGCCGCAGCCGCTCAAAAACGTGCACTGCAGGAGAATCGGGGCTGCTGGAAACTCGTCACATATGGCGAGCAGCGCCGGGCTCGGCCGGGGCGGCGGGAATTCAGCTGGTGGAGTCGTCTTTGACGAGCTCCAGTGGGAGGCACTTTCTGCCTTTCAACAGGGTTTGTAGACGCGATCAGTAATCTGTTAAGAGGTATAAAAACAAGAAGCTACTGCGCCAAAAATCCCATGACGGTCAATAATTGCCCCCCAAAAACGCGACTAGCTTAGCTCTCTGTTTACAGCCTCCTGCAAAAAATGTCTTTATTTTACCTTCCTGCTCAAACTGATGCTTTGTTTAACTTCCTTTGAAAAGAGACTCAAGCAACAACACCTGGCTTGCCGTGGTAACCTGAGAGAAGTATTGGTGCCCCTTGTGATGTCACAAAAATCTTAATAATATAGGACCTTTAACTTGCTTTTTATTTCTGCTTTTCATACTGAAAATAAATTGTAATATTGTGTAAAATATGGACATTTGGAAAGAAGATCTTTCCTCACCATCATTTTATCAACAATAAAATTTCGTTGAACTCTATAACCAATCAGAATCCGTTAAGGATTTAAACATGCAGAAAAATTAGAAAGAGGAAGGAAGAAGAAGCTAAAACGAGTTGTGAACAATAGCTGCTGGTGAAGTGATTTCCTTATATGCTGCTATTTGCATATATATTATTATATTATATATTTGCAAATTTCTCTTGCAATCCAATCACCTCTTGCCGACTCTTTCTACACACTTACCCTCAGGCTGGTACATGAGATAAGAAACAAACAAACAAAAAAAATCCATCCAGCGTGTCTGGTTACACACAAGTAACTTAAACTTGTCAATAAAGACTTTTGGCATTCTCATGTTTGTGTATCTGTCATGGCGAGACCCTTGAAAAAAAGCTGCATTTAGACTCCCAGGAGGCAAATAATAGAAACGGTTGAAGGGCTATTTGTGGTTAAGCCTCATCATAAATACTCTATTGTTTCATCTCTCTCTCAAACACACACACACACACACACACACACACACACACACACACACACACACACACACACACACACACACACACACACACACACACACACACCTGCAGACAGGATGTGGCCAAAGCTCCTCTAATTGGCCCAACCTTCAAGTGTCATGGCAGGGGTCAGATGTTGGCAAAGGTTCCCATGACAAACACACAACACTCGTGACCTTAGTGTGAGAACTGTCAATAGGTTTAGCTGACAGAAGAGGAAAGGCCAGTCGACACACCACAATTGTCCTTGCGCTCGTCTCAAGTCTGACTTCAAAGAAAGGGAACCGTTAATCACTGCAATTGACCAAAATCAATTTTATTGGAAAAGTAACTTTAAATGCAAATAAATTATGTACATAACATAACATAACATAACATAACATAATTCTAATTGTTCAATTTTTGTCCTAATACGTCTTCAGGCTACTGTGCTGCCCCTGGTGGTCAAAACTCGAACTTGAAAACATGTTTTACTCAGTGAAGAAAGCTCATGTAGTTCTGTTATTGTTTTGATAGAGAGACACACTATTTTTCTTTCACCTTAAATGGGCCAAGGCGAGCTAAATGCGTTCAGGAATGTGGGTTGTTTCCTCCGTTACCATGCAGCACCTAATTAACGAGGAACTAAATCAAGGGTAAATTAGCCTGTTAAAAACATCAGTCTACTGCTAGGCAACCTGGTGACTAATTGCGTTTTGCTTTGTTTTTTGGTTGGTTGGTTGTGCAGCATAACCAGCAGCGGAGAAACATGACAACCACTTGTAGTTTACTAAACAATGCGCAAGTCAATCCCTCTGGGACACATGGCGAGCGAGGAGCCTGGCGGGCCGACCGCCTGGCAACCCGCAACCTCTGGTCGGAAAAGAAGGCTTAAAGTAACAGGATCGGGGGAGTTTACAACCTGAAGAAGGGATAGTAAAGTGGATTACGCCACAAACGATGCAAGATCTTTTGAGCGGCTCGTAGTGCAACTCGCCGTTTGTTCTGCACGGTTACACTACAAGGGGAAAAAACAAAATAAACGCACCACGTGCATGTGAAGCAACTGGCTGGACACTCGGGCGGAGAGCTCGCCTTGCCAGCTGGTTAACACACCGTATTTACATCAAATCTGAAGTAAGAAATCGAGGGCACACTTCTCCTGCTGCTGCGGCTGCTGCTGTTGAGCCTTCACGTCAACTTAAGCTAACTAGATTTGGGTGAGCTTTTCATCTAGCGGGTGTTTCCCTCAGCTGCGGATACGGGGGCTGGTGATGCGTGCGTCCGTTTGTGAAAGTGACGGCACAATTAGCGCTTAGCGACAGGATTCAGCACGTCGGCGGACTGGTGGAACCCGTGAGTAGACAGAGGGAGATGCTAGCGAAAACGGCTAAAGGCTGTCTGACAGCGGCAAGGGAGAGGGGGGAGGGGTAGAGGATGCGGCACAAAGGGGAAGGGAGGAAAAAGGGATAAGGATAAGCATAATGAGATGCAGCTTTTGGGCTTTTGGGTCTTTCCTTCTTTTTTTCCCTCCTTCCTCCATCCTGTTTTACTCTTTAGCTTCAGCCACTGCGCGGCACTGCATGGAGGGCTCCGGGGCTGCGGCGCCACGTTCCTCCTCGTCCGTGCAAGTGTCTGTTTGGACCGTACGCGCAGAGGCAGGGGGTGTATCGCACACTGAACGCTGAAGCGCATTCACTCATTTTTTTCGCCTCATGCATTATGCATGTCCAGTCAGCGTTCCAGCTAATGAATGTAAGAAAAGGCGCAATCTCACGGAGGACGTGCGTTTCTGGCACATTGTCGCAGTTTGGCTATCGCAACATGGTAAGGAACATTGTTGCGTCATTATTTACACACTCGTTGGAATAAGCAAGGGTATTTTCGCCTTGGTGCCACGCGGCTAAAGAAGGGAACAAACGGGAGTAAAAAAAAAATTTGAAGGAAATGGAACTGGGCCAAAATTTGAACAAAACAAACACGGGTGTGTAGCTGTTTTTGTTTTTTTGGTGTGTTCCCATTATTGTTAGGCTGCATCATGATAAACTTGCAGGTCGACCCGGTGGTATTAAAGCCTTCACTTCACCCCCACCACCCAGCCAGCCCCCCCGCCTCCCCCACATATTCATCACATGCCTCAGGTCTGGATTTACAGCACTGGCCGCTGCCTGACAGGTTGGGGCTGAGCCTTTAGCGTGGCGGCGCCAGGAAGCCCCTGGTCGGGCCGCTAACTTATAGCTTCTGGTGCCGTTGAGCCTAAGATTCATGGCACTCCTCCCCGCAATACCTCAATACTTAAGAAGGATGAAAATCTGCAATCAATAAGCAAATATGAGGGGAAAAGGTCGAGCGGGCGCTTGATTCATCGGCATGTGACCTGGCTGGACCGCGGACGTTTCATCAATCCCGCAGCTGGACGCCGGCCGACCCGCCCAGGGACCAGGACGCTCGCCGTCACTGATGAGTTTGCAGACTGACCGGCAGCGCTTTGTCTGATTGGTCAATGTTGGCGGTGATGTGGGGAAGCCGTTTATTTATAGATGGACGATTAATGAAATAATACCTCATGTGGAACATACTACTAACTTCACCTCTGACCTGAAACCCTGTACAGGTGATCCTAAATTAAACCAGTTTATTTCAATTGATTTTTTTTTTTACCATCTCTAGATTATCATGAACGTCTTCAAATAAGAAAAGAAAAACTTGAAGAAGCTTTAGTGTAAATCAAAAAAAATCTCCAAAAAATTGGAATTAAATAAAAGCGGATTCGGTCTCATGCAACCCACCGACGTGCAAATCGACTCAGTTCCTTTAAAGCAGAAACCTCGTTGAGCGTCGACTCTGATGTGACACGATTCATCCCCGCTATAGGTTTGACGGCCATAATCTGTGCGCTGGCCCGCAGCCCGACGCTGTAATCGGAGTGGAGGGTGGAAAGGAGGACAAGGTGTTTGCTGTGTTTACTCCGTCGCAGACCCACAATTCTCTAATCCACACTTTGGAAAATGACAAATTGGCAGGGGATGAGAAAGGGGAAAACTTGGACCTCGCTCAAAAAATACACACACACACACACACACACAAAAAAACCTTGCTGTGCACGCCGGGAGACAGCGGTGGCAAAAACACTTGGAACGGAACACAAAGCACATCAGAGAGATCGAGAGTAAAGTGTCGCATTTAACTGTTAAGAGACCCAGATAGAAAAATGGCAAACGTGGGTTCACAAAAAAAAAATTAGTGGTTCCATTTTTTTTATGTGTGTATATTTTGGTGTTAATTAATTACACTTTAAACAAACAGCCACGACATGAGATCCCTCAGCACGCGACCTCGCCGCCGCCGCCAGGACGCTTGAGCGCCCTCTCTGCGCTTGTTGAGGCTGTAATTAATTAGCTGCTCCGGGAGATCGTCGCACAAACACCGAGTCAAATTAATCTTCCTTTGTCTGCGCCGCTCCTGGCTGGACGCGGCGCATCTCCGCCCAGGTTTAACGTCCCTCGACTCGCAAAGGGGAAAAAATAGCAATAAGAATAAAGAAAAAAAACACGGTCAAGTTGGCTTCAATAAGGAATTCGGCAGGCTCGGTGCTCAGTCACAGTTCCACCGCCGCTATCGCGTTTCCATCTGAGAGCTCAGGAATCTTTAATGCGGCGGAGGGGAGAGGCCTGGAAACCGTGTTCGCCTCCTCACATCAAAGACGGCGAGCAAATGGTTTTCCGAGGGCTTTTCGCTGCGCGTCGGCAGGGAGGAGAGGTTGGGGGGGGGGGGGTGATAAAGCGGGCATCAGGACTGCATCGCGCGCACACACACACACACACGCACACAGATTGAGATATCGACCTAATAATGTACAAAGTGGCCCTTGATGTACAATCTCTGTCGGCCGCTATCTGCTTTTTTTTTACGGCTCTCTTTCCACTTCCGGCTCCTCTCGGTTTCATTTCCACTCCCACCGCTTCACTTTTTTTTTTTTTAAAGGCCTGACTCTGCACCTCCCAGCAGGTGGGGGGGGCAGGAGGGGTCGAGGGGGGTGTCAAGAGTTTTCTCATCTGTCAGGGAAACGAGAGACGATGTCCCGGAGAACGCTTTGCTGGAATAAAGGAAGGATCGAGGCCAGGGGAGGGGAGCAGAGGCAAGGAGAGGAGAGATAGTGTGTGAGAGTGTGTGTTTGTGCACGAGTGTGTCTGAGTGTGTGTGTGTGTGTGTGTGTGCGTGCGTGCACGTCCGTGGGTCACCTTCCTCAGCAGGTGAACGGGGGAAGGACGAGCAGGTGAAGCGTACCGCAGGGCATCCTCCCAGCGCCCTGCAAAGCTCGTCTTACGCACCTGCGCACCTCGTTTCTGCAGCGTCGACGCCGAGCCCTGGCCGAGCCCCAGGAAATGATGCAAACTCACGTCTCCGCCGCGGAAAAATAGGCGTCGCAAAACTGCAGAGAATTGCAAATTACAGGCCAAGGCCTGCTGTGTCATTATCTGGCGGCTGATAATGCAAACTTCACCTGCTTTTTGCCGTCACTAAATATAACTACACGCACACAGAGACACACACACACACACACACACACACTCTCTCTCTCTCTCACACACACACACACTACCATGTGATCACGTGACTTAATAAGGATGAGTTATTTCTGCCGTCTGCTGCAGACGGGTAGACGCAGCTCAGCTAATGAGCTTTCAGTCTCGGACCAGGAGGGTAAGATCAAAGTTAGACACACACACACAAACCGACAGACACACACACACGCACGCACACACACGCACACACACACACGCTTGACAATGTGCAGAGCTAGACAATGAGTGAGAAGATCTGCTTTGCGCTGAGACACGTGGCAGTGGATGATTGGAATAGGTTGACTCTGTTAGCAACCAGCCGGTATTTGAGTCACTGTTGCCAGGCTGCCTGTTCTCCTATTCTGACCTTTGACCCCAGATATCAACCAGGCATTCTCTTCTCCATGACTGCAGCTCACTGGATATTTTCTTTCCACTGTCGAGCCTACAGTGAAAATCCCAGTAGATCAGCAGGTTGCGGTCACCTCATTCACATGCCGAACATGCTGCCGTGTGATTGGCTGTTTATTACACCCAATAAAACGGCTCGTAAAGTGGCGGCTCGGTGCGATTTTTCTCTTGCTCAGTACAAACCGGGTGCCGTGTCAACTCCGCCCCCTCTGCTGAACAACACAGGGCCAGGTCAGCCGACGGCCCCGTGTCGGATGGCAGGCCATCCTGCTGATGTCGCGTGTTTATTTATTTATCTATTTATTTTATTTTTGGAGGTTAGAGCGCGAGGCCGGAGACGCTCGCCTGCCAACGTGAAATATCTGCCATGACACGCGTTGACGGAGGGTTGGAGGTAGGTGTGTGTGTGTGGGAGGGAGGGGGGTGTTCCATAAAAAATTCCGCTGACACCTGCACACGTCCGCTCCAGTTCGTCAGCACAGTGGCTTTTCACCGGACGGTCCATCAGTGGCGGCGGCGACGGCTCCTCTGCGCTCTACATTTTTGTGATTTTGTCTACTCCTCCTCCTCCTCCTCCTCCTCCTCCTCCAACGAGGGAAGGTGCTGCTGCTCTTTGCTCGCTGGTTTGGTTGGTTTTTTTTTTTAATCATTTCTGCGTCACTCCCTCTCTGGCCCTTGTCCCCTCTGAGAATAAGGACAGGAAAACTTCCCGGTGACGTCCTCTCCACACGGGTCACCAGCGACCGTCAATAACACCGACAGCAAACTTCACCAGGACGGTAATTGTGAGAGATGACGTGGCGGTTGCACCAGATAGAGAGGCTGTTTTTTTTTCCTCCTGGAACAATACACCTGGAAGTCAGATTGGTAGTAAGATATATTAAAAGATACTGCAATGACTATGACAATGTAAAAATAGTAATAAAGATGATAACATGGCTATAAGTAGAAAACTAAACGTAGTGGGAAACAAAAACATTTAACTGGTGTCCTACTCAATAAATATTTAATTCCACTAAAACACACACACACACACACACACACACACACACACACATGCAGTATATCATTTTTGGAAGTGTGAAAAAAGTTTGCCTCCTAAATGTGCATGGAATTAATGAGAATCAGTCAGAATCACAATTTGTCCAATGCTAATTTCTTCATAGAAATTTGGAATTTTTTTTTTCTATGAAAATTACAGCCGGGTACAGACACAAGAGTCTTTCAAGAATATTGAAAGCATAGGAGCCAAAAAGACCAAACCTTGTATGTAAACTACAAACTTAAAACAACGTGCAATTAAACCAAAATACTGCAGCCGGAACTGCTGAAATGAAGCAATTTCAAAAATCTGCCCTCTCAGTGAGAAGGAACAAAAAAGGGAAAATTTCACATATTAGCGAAAAGCAACTCGCTGGATGTTGCAAACGTGTACAGTAAACAGCGCCGGAAACCTTCTTCATCCGTACAACACGAGAGTTCCTCCGTGAAGCATCCCGTGATTCATACTGTACATACACACTGTGTTGCCCTGCAGTGATTTAGCACCAAGTTCATTAGGGTCCGCTCCACAATTACGCCTCTTTTTCTAAATGTTGGCAACATTTTTAATGCACATGTCAGCCTCCTGCTCTCGTTTCCGTTGGCCTTTTTCCTTTTTACCTCTGAGCACTAATATAATAATTTGCCTCGAGACCGTGAACTGTCAAAAATGATTTATACATGTGAGTAAAAGGCTATTAATCCACAAGCCCAGTGGCATTTGTTGTCGGGGGCCGAGAGGGGCTCCTTCAAGAACATCTGTTGGTGTAACCGATCGCTTTGATAAGGCTGCCCATGGATTAACATGAATGATAAATTTGCATTATTTATTTTTATTTACATTATTATGGCAGTGATTTACTGTCTCTATGTCTTCCAATGTTTTGTCTCCGGAGACTTTTCGAGAATTTACCGCTGTTGTATTTTTAGCGTGCGGCTACTCAGAACACACAGGTAGGAGCCAAAGCACACTGGACTCCATCCAAGGCATCTTTATTGGTTCCCATTGGATCATTAGGAGCCGGTCCCTTTGAGCAGGTAGGCCAACCCCCTGGGTGGTGAGGTGGTGGAGTGGAAAGACAGAAGGATAAATGTGCCTTTGAATTTGAACATTATTTGCCCCTACAAACACTGCTACAATACATTTCACAGCAATAAAATACGTCTGACAGTTTGGAAGAGGAAACTAGCATTAGCTTCCAAATGAGCCTTCTAAAAGACGATTTATATCATCTGAAATCAAAATGGTGATTGCATCTCGGGAAAAAAACAAAACAAAAAAAACCCCACATCTTTTAAGGAGCTGTATGCAAAATTTCTCTGTTCACCAAAACAAACTGCCTCCCTGCAGGTCATCAAACACCTCCAGTGCTAGTTAATCGGTAAATCACAAATTACCAACTAAAGCTAAAACCTAAACCTTGAATCCCATTCTATAAATAACAGCATTTACTTAATTTACCATGATAGCTTCTGAGTTAATGCAGAGATTTAATGACACATGGTAATGGCGCCTTTAAGATCATGTGTGGAGTGTCTGCCATATGGTTGGATGTTTGGAAAACTTCATTAAGTGACCCCCCGAGGGCCACGAAAATCAGCAAAGCAGAGGCCATTAGGAGTGTTTTAAATGGCCTGTTCCCGACAGCTGCGGAGGAGAAGCCATATTGAATAAACAATCCATGTTGTTGTTCAGTCCTTAACAAAAGACAACCACAACTCACTGTAAAATACTTCAGGTCTCTCCATGCCTTCGCCGTAAACGTGTGTGTAGGTGAAGCTCCTTGTGCTGCATTTTAACTAAGGGATAACAGTCAAGCTGGTGATGCCAGTTTGGATGAAATTACACAAAACATTTTGAGTTTAAGATGTGTGAAGTCCCGTTTAATGACTTTCCATTAAACCTTCTAATGCACATTATAAAGGAATATGCATTAGTTTGTTGAAACAACACAACAGCAGCACAATTCAAAAGAACTTCTTCTAATTCGCTTTAGGCTGTTCCAGTCCTTTTCCAAGCAGAGCTAATTTAGCAAAATGTGAACATTAAGCTCATCTTTTGAGCACACAATCAGCGTGTGTGATTGCAGGAGTGAAAGAGTTAAAGTAAGAGCCTGGTGCCAGTGACTGATGAGTCCTGGACAGGCAGCTGGAAGCCTGCAGGTTACATCCTGATACCCCCCTTCACTGATCATCCATCCTTTTATGGTCCCAAAATGTCGCATCAAACCTATTCAACGCAGTCTCCAAATGTGTGTGTGTGTGTGTGTGTTTTTTTAATCCTGTTCTTTGTTTTTTTTTATGAACCAATAGCCGCTCCTCACGTTCAGTGCTCTGCACAACAGGCTGCTTTCCTTTCTTGTCTCTTTTGCTTCCAGCGCTCATTTTTAATCATGCCGTGTCACAAATATGAGGATTATGAGATTTACATTGTTCCCACATGACGGAGACCGAGGGGCTATTTTTTTTTGCAATATTCTTTTTTAGCTGCCTGACAATGTGCATGCAAGAGAGACTCGCCATTCACACCAAAAAGCTAAAAATATGCACACAAACACGAGGCGAGGTTCACGCTGGGATTGCAGCAGCAGCAGCAGCAGCCGCAGAAGCAGCAGCAGCAGCGTCCAGCTCAGCTCTTTCAACGCGCCACCATTAATAACCTCACCAAGGAGGAGAGAAGAACAACTGTTACGTCGCGTGATTTATGGCGGGTCTCGCCACTTAAGAGCTGATCCCTTCGGTTCACAACACCGAGGCTCAGGCCAGCTAGCCACTAAACCGGCATCAGGGCTGCGCACAGGTCAAGGTCTGCTCCAGATGAGGAGGAGGGAAAAAGAATGTGGAGGAGGAGGAGGAGGAGGAGAGGAGGAGAGGCGTGGCTTCCCGGCTGACACCGCGTCCGAATGCGTTCCGGTCGACCCGCGGAAGGTGTCGGCCCCCTTCGTGCGCCTCTCCCTGCCTCCTGCGTGAGAGCTATTTGAGGCGCAGCGTGCCTGCTCCGGGTAGATCAATAACCAGCTGGAGCAGACAGTGAGCGGCGAGGATGCGCCCTGCCCGCCGCAGTGCAGAGGAGACGAGCGCAGGAACGCTGTTTCAACTCCCACCGTGTTCTGGGACACGCTGTGTTGGAAAGTTTTAGGCAGAGTTTTTAAGTTTACTTTTTTGAAACTGCGAGGAGAATCCGGTGGCTTTAACAGCAGCGACAGCAGCAACCAAAGATCCCGCCCTGTTCCCCTCCCCAATATATTTCATCTGATCCCCTATAGCCCCCACATGTCACTTTACCAAAGTTTCCAAACAATGTTTCTAGCAAAATAAGAAAAGTCAGTTTTTGACCTCTGCAACTTGTTCCACTTCTACTGTGTGGGTACTGTGTGTAATACTGTGGTTCCCCACAATGATGTCAGAAAGGGCAAGGGCATCTGTCCAATACCGCCCCCTGTGTCTATTTCATCATCCAGCAAAGTAATGTTTATATTCTACTCCAGGTGTTCCTATTCTCTGTAATATAACACATTTTATTATGTTATTTTGTCACATAAAGTATTTTCAAATTAGAACAAAACACTAGAAATTCAAAGGCCCCCACATCCATCACGCTCGGCTGCTCCACGATGAAAACTAATCACCTTAAAATAAGCAGAACCTTGAGACGTGTTGCGCCTCAGTGAGGCGACAAGCTTCCCTACCAAAAAGTCACCATGATGGAGAGGTCTCTTCCCTCTTTTCCTTTTTGAAAGAGCAAGCTTTCACAACATCTTATCAACAACTTTTGACGTGGCACACGTGGCCAAGCATGTCTGTCATGGTCTCTTTGAGAATCCCGGCTTGGGCTGTCAGCCGTCTGGCCCATATAAGCTTGAGAGGATTAGAATCAGAGGGGAGGGAGGCAGAAAGGGAGAGGTCCAGTCAGGCCAAGGAACATATGGAAAGAGAAAAGATAGTGACTGAAGGGGGCAGAGAAGGAAAAGAGAAAAAAAAATTTGAAGAGGGCGAGATGGGAAAAAAACAGTGCAGAAAAAGGCCCTGAATCATGCAGAAGCCGAGGAGATAAAGGTGGCGAATGTTGACGCATCAGCACAAGTACAAAGTTGGGAATTTTGTTGTTGCAGCAGCAATTAATAAACTCTATCCGGGGCAAAAGATAAACTGCGACCACACCATTTTTTTTTCTTTTTGGTGGTTCTGGCAGATTTAAATAATTTCAAGGAAGGATAAGATTAAATCCCGGTACCGAGCCTTATCGCGAGCGCGACACATCAGACGGGAGTTTCCCCGTTATCGCGTCGCGTAATGAAAGGGCATTGGATCTGGCTCCCTATTTCCCGCCGCCTTACACTTTTTCATCACACAGGGGGAGGAGAGTAAACTGCAGCTTAATTAGATTTCTGTCTCCTTCTCTTTTCTTTTTGCTACTCTGACAGAGAGCTGCAGGCTTCGCGAAGAACACTTTCACTCTGACATTCGGGAAGCTCAGAACTTTTTCTCCACGTGTGCCCGAGAAAAACAACGTTGGTTGAAAACGCGGTCACGAGAAAATAATGGCACAATTGAAAGATAAAATTACATAAATACATGAAAGGGGACTCTGAATTTGATTGGCCTGACCTGCTTTGAAATTTTCATGAAATTAAAATTTCCATTACACAGTTTTAGCTCCACTCACCTTGTCCTTGCTGCGGTAGTTTTTGCACGACTAATGAGCAGCAACACAACTTGCAACTCAGAGTGGGCGGGACCAAAGTCTCTTGACGTCATATGTTACATTACGTTTTATTACAGTACCACATTCGTGTTATGGTAATCACTTTTCAATTTTTTTTTTTTTCACATTTTCAGCTTCTCTCAACAAATTCTGCTGGTACCTGTGAGTGATCATCAGTGCAGAGACCTGATAGACCTTCTCGTTGTGCGGCACTCTGTCAAGTCAACTCATTTCTTCGTGCACTATAGAGCACAGAAACGGAAAAGTCTCACATGGCCTCCAAAATTCACGATACTGGTATAGGACCTTTAAAAAACAGCGAAACAGCAGAGACTATGTAGCTGGATATTATAGGAACATCAAAAAAATCCTCTCCAGAATACTCCGTTCTCACACGGCGAAGCAATAAACAGTGACAGATACTTCGTCAGCACTTCTGTCACGTCCTACTTTATTCCGAGGTTCGGCGAAATGTCAGCCGCTCCCCTCGTCACGCTGTTCGGTTTTTACTGCTCCGTGTGGGAGCAAGAAAAAAGGTCAAAAAGACCGCATTTGTATTTAGACGTGTTCGCGAGAGGATGGAAGGCCTGAGGAGCAAACAAGTGGTTAACAATTTGTCCAGTATCCAAACAACAGGATACCGCTTGTGAACGCAACGTCATTTAATACAGCAAAACCGTCCAATCATCCAAGCGGCCGCTGACCTGTGGCACTCCAGCATACTTTATATCACACTTAAACACTCCGGCTACTCAGTGGACGTTTAAGCTGCCGGGGTTTTTTCAAACGAGTCTTCCAATAAAAAGCCATTAAGTAAACGCCTGCATTTCCTTGTCAATCGGCACCGAAATGACTTTGGCCGCAACGTCTCAGAGAGAGGACGAGAGAGAGAGAGAGAGAGAGAGAGAGAGAGAGAGAGAGAGAGAGAGAAACAACCTTTCACAATTAGTGCGTAATTGGTGTTTGATATATAGGGATGTACAGCGCGGCAGGCGTGAAGCATCATTAACCCTCCATAAAGATCCTGGGCTGGACTTTATGGACCTTGCTGGCAGAATGTTTTCTAGCGGGGCGATTTCTCAGCCGCCCCGTCGATACCAGGCACGGCCACTCAGTGAGTGATGAGCGCGGCGCTGTCATCCCGGCCAGGAGGGGCTAATGGGAAGGCGAACCAGCCCGCACCAGCAAAGCAAGATCACAGATATCGGAAAAAGAGGACGAAGAAGAAGAAGAAGAAGAAGAAGAAGAAGAAGAAGAAGAAGAAGAAGCAGAGGCAGCTGATTAGAGCATTTAAGGCAAGCCTCGATAAACTGTAAAAATTGAAGTGGTTTGATGCCAAGAAACGATGCTGCTTTATGCTATATAGCGCAGTTCCTGTCACAGGATGGCGCGACCGGACTACTGGAAGGAGGAGCGGTAAAGAAAACCAGGAAGTCGTGCCAAGAATTTAGAAGCTGTTGGAAGTTGTTTTATTTTGCAGAAATGGATGTTGTATTTTCTTGCAAATTAGGCCAAGGAGCCTGTGGTTTTCCTGCTCATTATGGAACGATCTGGGTGGACGTTGGCAGCACAGGTCACACGAGCTGAATGTTTGTCGGTGTCAATTTCGCAAAATCCGTTTCCATAAATCCACTTTGCGAGCTTCCCTTGAGGGACAAACACCACCTCAAGCCGGCGTCACCGGCTCGGCTGCAAATTAGAGGTCAAATTGTTTGGAACAATGCGGTTTTCTCACAATCTTCGATGGGAAATTCTTCTTCATGCCAGCATAAAGGGCCTAATGGAAACACATGTTGTTAATTCCTCAGAAACCATGGCGATGTGCAGGATGATGTAAAAGGCCAGATTGAGTTACAGCGACCTCCCCGTTTCCCTGACACCACCAGGTGGGTGGAGGCAGACAAGTGTGCGTTTAGGGGTGAAGGAGTCAAGGTTCCAGGTGGGGGAGGTGTATGATTGTGTGTGTGTGTGTGTGTGTGTGTGTGTGTGTGTGTGTTGGTGGTGCTGATGGTGGTGGTGGTGGAGGTTCAGGTGTAATTAATCTCCTGGTGGGTGAGGGGAGTTTCACCATGGCGCTTCTCTGTTGTGGTGGTGTTTCTTTTTTTTCTTTTTTTTGACGCCTCCCCCAACTCCACCTACACACACACACACACACACACACACACACACACACACACACACACACACACACACACACACACACACACACACACCTTCCTCACCCTGAGCCCTTGGGGCCATCCTTCATTCTTATTTATGAGCTTCCACGCGGCCACTCAGCTCGGCTGCACCACCTCCACATCGATCCCTCAAGGTCGACAAGGAGCTCAGCTGCTGCTGCTGCTGAGATGTATGCATGGACACATATAGGTGTGTGTGTGTGTGTGTGTGTGCCGTGCGGTAGGAGGTCTGAGCCGCGTAAAGCCCACCCAGCCACACCCCGGGATGCGGCACGACCTCATCAATACGGGTTCAATAGGGTTCGCAGGGACGCAAAGTGTCGTCTCAAACCCGACGAGGGCTGTTTCGTCCTGTTTCGACTCGTTGACGCTGATATTTCAAGTTGTCTGGATGGTGATTTTAAACACCTGCTCACAGGAGCAGTATTACTAGTAGTTGTATTATGATTTCAAGTAAAAATTAAAAAGTAATAATATTAAATCCTTGTCCCTTTATTTTAAACCATTTAAATGTTGGATTTTGGGTTCCTGCAGATGCTTCACTTTGCCTCTTGCCAGTTTGGAGGAAGAAACAAACACAAGAGGGCCACACAATGGTCTTCAGGAAACTACAGGCAGGGGTTGTCGTTCCTGGGTGGGGAAAGTCATAGGTACCCCTACAAAGGGGTGATTGCCAGAGCTTCTTTAGTTGCTTAGCACTAGCTTAAAATGAAAAGGATGGACTCTCCTCATTTCTGGGAACTTCAGTAACAGGATTGAAACGCATATAGTTCAAGTCGATTTTGCACAATATGAAGTTTAAGTCCTCCCCCCCCCGGTCCTTTATCCGAACACCAAGCCCTCTGCCACCCAGCTGACAGGCAGCAAAGTTTTCATGCAAACTGTCGGCCAAAGTCTGAGACAGCGTCATCGCTCCTCTCCGAGAACTCAGTGGCCTTTCAAGCGCACCAGCGTTGCAGCTGAGAGGTCAGAGGTCGACGCGGCGAGCGAGCGGGATTCAAGTCATCTCTGCAGGTCAGGAACTTCCTTCTCTTCGTGCCTTCTGGCCGGGACAGGCGATGGGTGGGCAGCTGACGCACAGCTCATGGAAGGAGCCGAGGGCCGAGCCGTCGCCATTCGCCCTCTTACTCACGTTGCTCCAGAGCATCTCTGTGACTGTCGACCGGTGAGTCACACCTGGCTTCCAGTTTCCTGCAAACAGCCCTTTCGGTTTTGTGGCGGGCTGCAACTGCGGACGCCGTCGGTTGACGAGCGCGGCCGAGCTGAGCCGTGCCTTCGACTGGAGTGAAGTGAAATGATATCTGAGGACACCTTTCACTCTAAATGTTTTATGTAACGTGGATAAGGTATCTCGACTACTTTCTGCATATTATGTAATCCCCGGTCAAGAGGAAAACATCTTGACCGTTTGACTCAGATCATGTGGTGGAAAAAGGAAAAACAAAACAAAAACTGTATTAATAGAAATCTATATTAACTTTCTTGTCCAGAACTAAAATATTTAAATCTAAATATATTTTAAATTAAATTGACCCAGAAGTTACTGTAGTGTATATATATATATATATGATACAATCGAGTTTTCGCATTTCCAATATTTAAGCAGGGGTGTAATAATGATGATATTGTGCTCAGTAATGTGTTCAATGTAAAGAGCTTTGAGTGCTGAAATCCAAACCATTACTATTATTTTTATTATTAGTAGTAGTAGTTTTTAGTTTATTTATTTTTATAAAATATACAATATAGCTTTTTACCAAAACTACAAGGCTGCACCAAACAACCTGTCCATTTGTACCTGTGGCAACTAGCAGTGGCACTCGTGTCCCTCTCAGCACCACCTGAACGCTGGCTCCTGGAAACCTCATGGCACATAGATAGCACCGTGAAAAGGCCGAGCCAGGCTCGAAAAGAGCTTTGTTGGGGAAATTGAAGAATGCTGAGAATAAATGTTTGCTCTATAGGATGTGCCGGCCACAGTGTGCTGCGCTGGTGAATAAATGATGAAGAGGAAGACGGCCCTGTCCTGCTGAGCTTGACAGCTTTGGACAGCTTTTGTGCATTCAGTGCGTGTGTACGTGTGTGTAAGTGTGCGTTACAGAGCTGACAGAATAGCTGGCGCACTTGGATTTATGACCGGGCATCCTTCATTTCAATGTCAACACTTTACAGAGAGGCAGGGATAATTTTTCTTCGTATTTGCAATAATCAAAGGAAGGTGTGTTTGTTAATGTCTGAACAGATTCTCATTTCCATTCCACAATCGATCAATCACCAGAGTGGTGTGACTGCTACCGCACCTCACTCACTTCCAAATAAAATTTCAAAAAGCAAGCAAAGATGTGGCTTTTCAAAAGAAAATGCTTGAAATAACTCTGAGGTGTGTGCCAAAAGACTTCATCAATAAATGCTTTGTAATCATACGCTCAAAACAGCCCATACAATCAGCAATGCACAATACGGGTATACGTCACAGCGTTCAGCTAACGTCGGCTGAAAGCATGACATTAGCAGTTTAGTTAATTCAATACAAGTAGTTCCAGAAAATAACTTTTCAGTGAGACAGGCAACTGAAACTTAGCGCTGCACATTATTTAAGAAGAGTAAATGTAGCCACTTTGCATGCGTCGACACATTATTCCTGGCATTCCTGCCGATTAGCACAATCTACCACTCGCTTATCCTCTCTACGCTAGCAGGACTACGCCCAGTCTGCCAGCCCCTGGCTCCCCCGTTCGCGTATCAAAAATGTATGGCTCCGAACATCAATTACTACGGGGCTCTGCGAGAAATTTCTGCTGGCTTCTTATAGTTCTGAGGTCATTACATTAAGACCCAATAGCCCGTATTCCCACGCGAGTTTAATTATTCAGGGCTACAAAGATCCCATTTTTCTCACTTCAGGGTCAAAGTGTTTTCGGCGCGTGGAAGCAGAAGGTCTGTCTGGCGCTCGACTAGAAGCCTCAGCGACCACGCCGCGCCGACGCCAACACCGCCTCTGTTGGCTCTGTGCTGTCACTGGCACATGTGACGGAGTCTCCGCTGATGCTTTCAGCCACGATGCGTCAGACGGAGTCAGTTCGTCACCAGTCCACGGCCACGAGGTCTGTCATTCCTGCCGTAGTGCATGCCGGGAAGTCAAGGACGCCGTCTCTTTGGTCCGAGGGAGCGCGCTGATGTCACTTCTTAATGGCACTAGCGGAGATGTTGTCAGCCACTGTCGATGGAGCGCCATCTTCTTCGCCCCATCTCCCCCCCAACTTGGCGGCCCGCCTGCTGGGGCAGGTTGCAGCGTTCCTTCGTGTGACTGACAGGGAGAGGCATTATGGGATAGGAGCCCAGCTAGAAGCTGTCTGCTCTGCTGTCTCTCGCTCAACTTTTCTCTTTTTCGAGCCCGGGATCTGTGGGTCGTTGCTTGCAGACACCTGGCTGCTTCCACTAACGAGCATCTCTGGAGCCGTGAGTTTAAACACATGCACTGGCTTAGTTGACAACTAGACTATGAGCAGTCCAATCAGTGTCATAGCAAACATAACACGCTCCATATCTTCAACGCTATACCTAATGCGAAGACATGTGGCACGAAATGCAAAACAAACATCCTTCAAAAAAAGATTTCTTTAAGGATTGTGAACAAAACTGCATACAGAGAATCAACAAGCCCATTCTTTAGCCATGTAAACACACTTCAATTTAAGGACTTGGTTGATTTCAAAATAATCCAGCTCATGCTCCTTGTTCATTCAGTTCATTCCAATGGATATTCCATAAATTCTAGGAAAGAGAGGATTCTAAACTACAATGCATTTGCTCTCAAAGGCACACAACATAATAATAATATAATAATAATAATAATATGCAAAGCCAAATGCAGAAAACCTTTTACATACGTGTTTTTTTTTGCTGCGTCATCCACAGTCTGGTGGTTTGCGATGTTCACTCAACTTCACTCGATAGCCTCTCCACTGCTCTTTTAAGCTCAAAAAGTTTGACGTGTTTTGCACACAAGGAAGCAAAAGTGAAAAATTTCCACAACACAGGAACCACAGAGCAGAAATACAATGACTGTATTTTATTTTGTTTTTATCTTATTTGTTGTCCAGCTGGAGACTTATGGGATCATGACTTCATGCCAGCTTGTTTCCACGTCCGACCGACAGCACGGCGACAGATGGATGGGCTGACGGCTGAGCTCATGTAAAATGTGTAAAATCATCAGATAAAACAAACAAAAGCCTGATTAATGGGCCGTGTCACGCACTTCAGCTAGCGCGGCGAGCAAGGCGGCGCAGTTTGTCTTTGCGGAGCGCGTTCTATGTAAAGACACGGGGACGGCGTGGCTGCAGAGCAACGGCACGGAAGGGACTGACAGCTGTCCGTCAGCGTTTTACCCTCCACAAAGGATTAGTCCGTGCATTAACAAACACCTAATTACCCTCCACCGCTTCCCGTTCTATGCATATTTAATGGCGTGCAGTAATGAAATTGTGTTGAGGTAAATTTGGCACAGAGGGGCTCAGCAGCCCTCTTGAGCGCAACGGCAATTATCCAGCCGCATGGTGGAGCCTTTTGTTTTTAATGCCGGGCTTATTAAAAACACAACGAAAAATGTTTTAATCACAAAGAGAGGAAGAACAACGCAACAACGCCGGCTCGTGGGTTCGGATTTACAAGTGACGTGCGAGCACGCCACGGATTTCCAAAGTAATTACAGTCCAGAGTCATCTTCCAAACACTAGTAATGAGTGGATGAACGGTCCTGAATGTCCCTGCTGGTCTGTCTGAGCGGCGACTTTGTCGAAATTCACACAACTCGGTCCAACTTCGTCGCACCAAATTCAGTTTTCCAGGACGGTCAACAACATAGCGCTGCGGTTGAACTGCATGTTTTATGCAACATAAATTAGACTAACGACTCCACTCGTGATCCGAAG
This sequence comes from Nelusetta ayraudi, assembly GCF_046127955.1. Lineage (NCBI taxonomy): Eukaryota > Metazoa > Chordata > Actinopteri > Tetraodontiformes > Monacanthidae > Nelusetta > Nelusetta ayraudi. The sequence continues at coordinate 1,227,535 of NW_027466057.1, forward strand.
GCTCAATTCGGCATAAATTTGCAACTGATTTAAAAATTCCTAATTTGCGGCAAGAGCTCAATCTAGTAACCAGTTCAGTGGTCTCGTAGTAGAGTGTCCGCCCTGAGAATGGTAGGTTGCGGAATCGATCCCCGGCTGGGTCGTACCAAAGACTCCCTCCCTGCTTGGCACCCAACGATTGCCAGGAACTGCACCGCTACTGCCCACCACTCCCTCAGGGGATGATGGGTCAAATGTGGAGGACAAATTTTGCATCCTTCAGGATGTGACAATCACTGCGACTTTCACAGAACAAGACGAGACAAGGAGATGAGTTCTTCAGCAACAGCAGCAACACAGTCCAGGGAATGGACGAATGAATGGACGGATGGATGGACTCCCCTCCTGCGAATTCAATCTGGGACAAAGACGGTCGTCCAATTAAGTTGGCAAACCCAGACTCTGACAATAAAAACGCCTCCGCAACGTAAAAGCTTCAATCGAGGAGATTCTGGCGCTTCTCCTTAAGCGAGGCACCAATTACTGTCCTTTTCTTTCCAGGTGAAAGCCCCTGGAAACAAAAAGACATCAAAGGGCTTGTTCCCCTGATTTTCAGCTGCGTGTTCACATGCATTGTCCCGGACAGGTATTGATCCTGCGACCAATGAAGAGGAAGAAAGTCGATAGCTTTTACATGAATGCACAACCAAGCATTTTTCCAGTGTGTGTGTGTGTGTGTGTGTGTGCCTGTGTGCAAGTATGTGTGTGCAGGATAAAGGCCAAAAGGGTAAAAAACTAACAAAGCAGCACCAGGAGCCCCCCTGCTGCAGTGTGGTACAGTATCAGCTGCCTTACTTGACCCGAACACGGATAAACAGTCGGATAAACACGCATGGCATTCGTTCAACGACGGCCGCCGGTGGGGCCAGAACCTGCAGACTTCAGCCTCCCGCTCCTTCGCTCCTGCTGCCAGGGTGAGGCAAACTTGCGTCGAGCCCGGCTGCACTCTGCCTGGGGGAGATTTAAGAGGTTTCTGGATTAGAACGAGGGGATTTCGTTCCTCCAGAGAATCAGGGCTGACAGGGGCTTAGGTTTCCTCGTGATGTACACATTAAAACCATCAAAACGCATCTCGCACTTGGCCGTCTCACGCAACATCTCTCAGCCCGCCGCCGCGCTCGCCTCCCTCATCTACCTCTCTTCCTATCCTCCCTTCTCCTACCCTCCCCTACCCTTCTGCAGAATTAAGCCTTCGCGGGCCGCCGTGACAGACCGGCTTTAAATGACCTGTCATTATGTTTGACGAACGTCCTGTCAGGGCAGATACAGCCGAGACGCAGGCAGACAGGCAGACGCCTCTGCAGATCCACATCTACGAGCCAATGTGCCGCCGCGGCAGGAGGAGGAAGCAGCTCGCCCACGCCACCCGGCCCCTCACCCGGCCGTCCGCCGCAGATTTTCGCAGAGATACGATGATGGATGTTCAGAGGTTCTGTGGGTTCCTGCGCTGGTGACTCGGAGGTCTGCAACCAAATATCTCCGGGATAAATTAAACTATTATTTTGCAATTGCGGCCCGGCAGATGTGCACATTATCCCCTGCGACGGTGAGTGAGGACGTGACACAGCAGAGTGGAGACCGAGTTCAGTCTGGTTACATCCATGAGCCTCATTTTATTTTAACAGCCACCGAGTAATGGAGATAAACATATGCATCAAATGTCTGCACCATGAATGATTATTTTCTGTTTTTTAAAGTGTCTTGTTTTATTTCTGCAAATTGAATCTCTAACTGCACTATTTTCTAAGTATTTTGTCTCCTCAAAATATTGCAATAATTACTGCACCACAGATCCATCTGCCTCATCTGTCAGCAAAAACAAACAAACAAACAACAAACAAAAACAGATGAAATCAGGCCCAGTGTGGCTAACCGGCAGCTAACAGCAGCTCCCTCACTAAACTAACTTTGAAACAAATCTCTGACTGATGCCAAAGAACGTTTTTTGTTTCTATTAGGACACATTTTTTTCCCCTGTGTATTTCCCCCCTTCCCCCCCCCCCTTTTTTTTTTTTTTTAACAGTTGGACTGCGATCGAGCTGGGAAACTCAATTTATTTTGAAGGGGGATGTGCCCGGCCAACAAAGTGGCACATCAAACGCTCCTCTGAGTTACAGTAATCAGCAGAGAGCCTCCAATCTGCCAGTGCGCGCGAGGCGGTGAGTAATTAAGCCTCGCTGGCACGGCGCACGGTCGGGAGCGGCGCTCGGCGTCTGATTTGGCTAAATCCTCCTTCTCCTCCTTGTAGGTGCAAACTGGTTTCCCAGTGCGTCTGTTTCTGTGTGCAATCGAACGCCTTAGATATTGTCCATGTTGTATTAGTCTCAGTCTCTCTCTCACACGCACACACACAGCTATCAGAGGCTCCCAGTGTCAGAGCAGATCTAAAGTCACAGCTGAACCTGAAGGCATCGGTTCCCGGAATTTTCTCTTCACTTTCGCCGCTCTTCGTCCTCCTTTTGATGATGAAATCACAAACACTCAGCCCTATCTGGTTCTGCAACATATCTGTCCCATCACAGATTAGATGGTGCGATAATGTTAACAAAAAATGAAGCTGCCAAATGGGGCAGAGACACGACACGAAGTCCACAAGGGTTTGTGTCGGCCGTATGGAACCTTCTCCGTGTTTGACACGTGTCTAGAAACCCACGAGCCCCTCGGCCAGGTGGCGGCGGGCACATTAGTCAGCGCAGAGCCCTCGTCCTGCCTCCTGCTTTGTCAGCGCGCAGAGTTGGATTACATCACATGTGAGTCAAGATCACTCCTCTGACCTTCTTCTTTTCATTTGAATTAAGAGGACGCGATCGGCTCAAAGGCTGCGGACAGGAAAAGTCTTCCGCGTTCACTTTGAATTGGATTGAATTTGAATCACTCTGGATGTTCTGTGCAGGTGGAACGACAGAATGGGATGTTTTTCAAGTTTTAGTATTATATTTGCTGTCAAGAAGTGATGTTTGGCCCTTTTTTTCAGCCTACGTTGGAGTTTGGCTAACTGCTAAAAGTGATGCTGTCAGACCTTTAGCATGTTTGTAAGGGGAGAAAAATACAACTAAACTAGGGGAAAGTACCTGTGGGTCAACAGCTCCTCTTGTGACATCACAACAAGACAGGAACACTTGGTCGAGCACAGCGAAGCAGGCAGTAGAAGTAGAAGTTGTACTTCAGTTCATTGATAGACTCAAGGCACATATTATTGTTTAATTGTTAAACTAACACTTCATTTTACTTCCTTCAGGTGGGGTGAGAGTCTGAATGCGCCGCCTTTTTTGTCAAGCCCTGCATGTAGCGGTTTTAAATCAATACTTTAACATTATACTGTTGGCACGGCAAATAAATGGGACAACGAAACCTGCACACTTTGAGAATTGTACGTTTCTTCTACGCAGTGATGAATGGATTTTTCTTGGCTGCGATACGCCGTATCTGCACAGCAAGAAGAATTGTAATATCGACAACCTCTTTCCTCCCCCAGTCGACACAAGTCGCGGCGGGTCCATGGCGAAGCAATATCTGTCCGGCAGCTCGCGGGAGAATTGATTGTTGTCTTTGGGGCAAATCTGTTGGTTTCGCTCTAATAGATAGGCTGAGCTGCCGCCGCTCCCCCTCTGGCTGCTCAGTGTTATCTGGACCTGGGAGGAGGGAAAAAAAATGGTGCTCTGCCGTTGATGAATTAGAAGGTGGAGAATAAGAGACAGAGACAATCGTCTGTTCTATGACGGCAGGAGGAAAGAGGCAAAATGGATTTAGCACTTTTTACCGCAACTAGTCCCTTTCCTGAGGGTTAGCGAGAACTAAATTATAAATTAAATTGTGCATGTCATGTTTTATTCAACATTTATTTATATACTTTCTTAAGTTCTTTCATTTTTATTTCCAGCGATATGGTGGAAAAGGGGATGAAGGGAGAAATAGCAAATTCCCTTTATTTTCCTTTATCCTATAAGCATCCATATATTGGACTAAACTTCTGCCCACATACCTACCTACATACCTAATTATTTTTCTTTTTCCAAATCTCTACCATTTTACTTGTTTAGCCAAGAAAAGAAACCAACCACCACATCAAAACCCTCTTCGGACCTACTGCTGTTCAACCTTGGGGGTTGATTTCCATCTGACCAGTGGAGTAAAACGTTTGAAGATAATTATGCGGCTGCGCTGCACCCGTGTTGCCGCCTAATTGAGCGGCGGCTCGGTCCCTCCCACACCGGCTCACATCAAAGCAGCTGCGAGTAGGTGGATCGGTCGGGAAGGTTGAGAGCGCCTGGTAACCGCCGCCACAACGGTGGTGGTGGTTGCTGTTGTTGTTTGTTTCGTTGTTGTTGTTGGTTTTTTTTTTATTAAGTGGAAGGCTGAGGGTGGAAGGTCGGAGAGTCCTTGGACAGGTTTACCACCCTGATCTAATCCACCAATCTAATGAGGAACAATCAGCTTAGACTCGAAAGGCGAGCCGGCATCATCCCGGGCTGCGTGCAACGAAAAACCTGCGCGGGCAAACAAAGGCGGAGAATTCAAGGCGACGCACAGGGGCGGCAACGGCGGTAGCCAGAGGTGGGCGGAGGCGGGGGTGGGGAGAAGATCTCTGAAAGACAACATGTAAACACGGCGGCGGGGTGCTGGGAAGCACACAGACACACGTGTGTACAGAGTCTGGGCAGAAGATAAGTGTGTTTCAATGAAATATTTAAGGCGCGCTTTAAGACATACTGTTCCTCTCGGCCGACTCGGCTCTCCGGCTGGATGTGGACGCGGTCCAGCAGAAGCAGACATGCCTTGGACCACATCCACCCTGAGGCACGAGCCGGCGTCGGGACGGCTCCATCAGGAGACACCAGGCTCTCACCTGCTGGCCGCGGCGCCGCGGACTGAGTTTCTGTGCAGACTGACAACTAGACAGTGTCGAAAAAGGCGGAGAGAAATCCAAGAAAACTTCCAGGTCATTGAACTAAGGCAGGTCGCAAAGGTCCTGGTTCCAAAACACAGTGGAAGGACAAGCTGATCCTGGCCGAGTTCTACACAACAGTAACAGTGAATGTAGTTTTAGCTCAACTTTAATTTATTCATGCCATCTATCTGCATTTGCACAAGGAAATAAACGTTGTTCCACCATTTCGTTATTGGCTTTGATTAATACTGCACAAACACTCCAATATCACTATCACCATTTACACCACTACAAGCTAATGACGCTAACTTCTTGTGCACTGCAGGAGAGTGGGCGGGGCTCTCTGTCTCTCTCTCTCAGTGACAGCCTCTCCCGCTCTCCCCGCCAGGCGTGAAGATTGCTTCACCAAAACCCTCTTCACTCCTGACGGCTCCATCTTATTTCGCGCTCGCTCGCTCGCCCTCCCCCCTGTCTCTCTCTCATTCTCCCTCTCCCTCCACCTGCCCCTCCCTTCTCCCGCATCCCGTCAAATCAATCTCGCCTTTTCTCGGCGGCGTGAACTTCCTCACTTCGCTGCACCTGCTGCTATGATTAAATGGACACGGGGCACTTTTGCGTGACCCATCCATCACGCGCGGCTCCAGCGTCACGTCGGGACATGCTGACATGAAACGCCGGTAATCTGATAGTGAGTGCGTGGAGGTGGTTGAACAACCTATGAAGAAGCAATTCTAATATGTTTTAGTGTGTGTGTGTGTGCATGTATGTGTGTGCATGTAACACAAGCGTCTAGTCAAGAGGGGCCTGTACTTTGTGCCGACAAACACCTGCCAGCCTCAAATTCTTAATATTCTCAAAATTAATGTTGCATTTTCATGGCTTCAGAAACATCGCTCTCCTGTGAAGACAAGGAAGGACATTTTTTTTGTGGCCTTGTTTTGTTTTTTTTCACAGTCAGTAAGGCACGATTTATGCGGCAGGAGCGCGCCGACGCGTCTCGCATAAATGTACTTTAAGCGAGGAGATTTCTGTCGTCGTCGGACAGGAAATAAATCTGCGAGCTCTCCCTCCCGCCTCGTTCTTCCCCTGCACGTCTCTCCCCATCTGGCCAGTCGCCTCGTTCACATTAAATGCACCTTTCCCAGTTTGATCCTCCCCCCACCTCGCCTTGTCCACCTTAAGACAAAAAAAAAATATCCTCCGCCCACGAAAGAGAAGCAGCATCCATTTCAGAGCAACGCTGTTGGTGGACAGAAAGGAAACTTCACCGCCCACCCCCTCTATCCTGCCCCTCCCCCTCTTTCCCCCCACCCAGGGATCCATGCTGTCTGGGTGGATGTGAATGAAGGTCATCCTCTGGCTGACAAGAAGAAAAAAAAGCCGAACACATGGCTGCTGATGCTCCTCAGCTCGTGTAACCACTGCAGCACGGCTCTCAGGTTCCGTTGCCTAAGCGAATGTGTGCAGCTGTGCATACAAAAAAGTGACGCTGCGGAAACCGTGCAGGCAAATTTGCTTTACGTGTGTTTATGTGGACCATGAATCATCTGGCACGTTGCTCTGTGCAGTTGATAGGGGCGAGTAAATAATAATAATAATAAAAAAAAGGGATTTGCGGCTGATGCAGGCCAATAGGAAGCCAGCCTCACGTCTGGGTTATCGATCATCAGGCCGTTGCAAAGTGCCTCTTTAAACCGCAAACACCGGTTGCAGTTGGGAGGGGAGGGGCGGAGCATGGAGGCGTGGACTGGTGGAGGGGATTGCAAATTACTGCAGATATTTTCAACGCAATCATTCTATAGAGCGGTCGCGGCAGTGCCGAGCTTCATGTTCCCTCCCGCTTTCAAGGCGCGACTGTGACACCAAAGCAAAAAAAAAACCACACACACACACAAAAAGCTAAATCCCCGAGCCCCATATAGCACGAGGGCTAATTCCTACATTTCTGTGCAAGCGACGGGCTCGCTGTATGTTCATGTTCCCTCTCCGCCGGGGCTGTCCGACATCTCAGCCGTGGCTTATAGGAAAGGGGAAAATTAACCGGACAAATCTCTCTTAATGAGTCCAAATCCGCTAATAAAGGAGGAAAAAAAAGAGACCTCAATCAGTCAAACAGGCAGTTTGAGTTTCAACCTCGCTCCCCCCCGCCTCCTTCGTCTCTCTCTGTCTGCCGACAGCTCTGAAGGAATGTGAAGGGACCTGAGGGACGACTTAGCACGGCGGCGGCGGCGCCGCATGTGTTCCCTCACTCTCATAATCCCGCTCACGTTTCATATCATTTGTGCAGAGCTTCAAATGGTACATGTGCTCTCGGAGGGATGCACCCACACTCTGCTATGGTGCCTTTTTTTTTTTGGCCTCATATTTTACCCATTTACAGATCAGTATTTCCCACCAAGAACTCTATGTTATCTATGTTCAGAATATTTCCCCCTCCAGTTTACAGTCTCCACTCGAAACCTGGCCGTGACTATTAAACACTAACCTGGGAGAGGTACTGCATTTCTTTTGTGACATCACAAAGGGTTGATGTCATGACTGCATATCTGTACATACTTTCTGAAAAGTGACTCAAACCAAACATTTAAAAGATGGACTTCCCTCAATTGATGGGTGCAGAATCGGGGGACATACCAGTGTTGGAAAGCAAGGGAACTTTGCATAATATCATAATTTCATATAAAAGTCTGGTAAAAAAACAGGACATCTGAAAATTGTCATCATGCATAAAATTTGCATCCACCCTGTTTCGTGATTCAACCATCTGTGGCTGCGCTGCACTGCGACCTTTGCAGGGAAACCAAGCAACCTATCGGAAAAGACGCAACTTACTAACTCACGTCGTGACACTCAATTTAGCTGCCGCCGCTTCGCCTGAGACGCTGCAGCGGACGCAGCTCATGCGTGATTGCATCATTACATGATAATAACAAGCCTGGTTATTGATGTGTGTCCTGGTAACAGGGTCACCTATTGATCTGCTTTTGATTATCATCAGGGTCACTTATTGACGGCTTCCAACCTGGGATCAATTCGGGTCATTGAGAGGATTCAATAGGTGGGGTTGGTGGTGGTGGTGGTGGCGGTGGTGGGTGGGGGTGTCTCCTTCTCAACCTTCTGCACCTCCTCATCATAGTTACTGCGCAGAATAAACGGAGGGAGGGGTTATGTTTTGCTTAATTGGTGTTACATATTGAAAAACTTAATTTTCAAGTTTCAAGTTTAACACAGCAATGCAGGAATTGAGGACATTCTTCTGCAACCAGTAACGCTTCTGGAAAGCAGATCATTTCTCTGCAAAGGTCACATTCCTGCAGGCAGAGGCTCTCCGTTGCCTTCAGGGCATCAGAACGTCCGACTATCCTGTGAGGCAAACCTCTCCTGCACCTGCATGTGGATGTGAATTCTTGATCGGTTCTGGCCGAGCGAACCGCAACACAACCCGCGTGGTTACGATTTAATTCCCTCTTTGATGCGTCTGTTTAAATTCTGTTCTGTTCCGCTCTTGCTCATAACCAATAATTGACTGCAACGCACACTTACATTGACTTTCAATGCGTGAGTCATTGATTTGTCTAACCGTGCAGCATTGCATTATGAAAGGGGGTTTAAAGAGCGAAACATTCTGGTGCACTCTGTTGACTGTAGTATTTCACATATTTGTATTTGTCTTAAATTTATCCGCATGTGCTGCTGGGAAGAAGTTTATCTCCTTTATCAGCCTGGTCTCATCTTAAAGGGTTTTTTTTTTTTTGTACTTGACTACAAAGAAAGACGACAAAAAGTTCGAGCTGCCCTTTGCAGCCCCTGTATATCTGGTGAAACAATGAAAAAACAAGTGAGATTTACATGAGTTACACGGTCAAAGTCATTATGATTTGAGGCATATTGAAGCAAGCTGATACTCTGACTGTGTCTGGGAGCGAGCGCTGTGACGATGGGAAGTGAAAAGGTTACGAATCATCAAAGTAGGTGAGCATGAGAGCTAATTTGTTTCTTTGGTATAGTATATTCATGAATTTTCTCAATTATTTGATTCTTATTGATACGTGCCATGTGAATTGAATGTCTGCGTGCGTGTGTTGGCATGCCTGTTTGTGTGTGTGTGTGTGTCTATGTGTGAGTGTGAAAAGAGCTTCATGTCCACAGTGCAGCCTCAGCACCCAGATGAAGTGTCCCTAATAGGATCCCTGTGGGATTCCTCAGCAGCTTTTTCACAGTGGATTCCGGCGCGCCGTCAGCAAGTCGGCTCCGCCGGAGCCGCAGTCTCAAAGCGAGCCAAAGATGGCGGCGGTCGCTGCTTTCTCTTCTCCTCCACTCTCCGCTTCCCGTTCACTCCGCACACCTACAAACGCGGGCAGGCGCTCACAGGAAAAGGAAAAAAAAAAAAACATTGAAAAACAAAACCGGGCAACAGTCGGCTTCCACCGCGGCGTTCCTGAACGGATGCGCTGAGTCAGGCACACTTGGCACGACGTTAAAACCCTGTGTCTGCCTTCCCAGAATAATTGTTGCTTTCCTGCTTCCTCCTAATTGCGCTCCAGCTACCTTTGTGTTTTCTCTTTCCAAATGGACGGCTGCTGAAGAGGGCCGACGGGGAGCTGCGAGGATTTTTATCGCTACTCATTAGTGCCAGTTAGCAAACAACAGCGAGTACTAGCGCTATGCGCATTTTTATTTAAAAAAAAAAAATAAAAATTCAAGTCTCATTCAATTGGTTACTTGAACCCACTAAAACCTCTAAGAGCAGAGGATGAAGGGAAATAAACAAGCTCCAGGAAGAGCTGTTTTCTCGTGCGGCACCCTGGATGTGAAAACATTAGCTGACAGAATCAGCCTCCCGCAGCAAGGCGGTGCGCCTCAAAGCCTGGAGGACTGGCTGGTGAACATTATAAGGAGTAATTAACCAGCTCCTCTCTTTAGCTAATTGGAGATTGGACGTGCGATAGTCATTAGCGGCTCCCATTTTCCCGTCATGGCTCTGCAGCGCGAAAATAAAAGGAAGAAGGGGTGAGCGCGTTGTGCGAGCGGGCGCAATTGGATGGGCAATTTCTGGATCTTACTCGGGGAATATAAAGAGACAAATTAAGTAGAGGGCTCGATGGATACTATTCCACTTTAGAAAACAGGACGTGCCTGCGTCTGTCTGTCTGCCGGCTCGGCTTTTATCATGGTTCGGCAGCACTGCCGCTGCATGGGGGGCGCAGTCGAGATGATGAGGACAAAGGAGCGATTCACAGCGACTTCAGTGGTTTTAGTGACCGATTGAGTGGAAAATCTGAGCTGAGCAAACAACGCTACAGCGAGGGGGAAGAAACTCAAGGTCGAGGTTGTTTCTCGTGCACCTGTTAACCTGACAAAGCAACGCTCGGGATGATTTCAAGACAGAGCAAAGTTCAGCTGAAGGGAGGCAGCTGAGCAGCTGAGCGCTGCTGCTCCTCTCCGCTCTCCTCGGCGGTGTCATGAGAGTTTGACTGGAGGCTTTTTAACCGATGCTGCACAGTGGACTGCATCCAAAACTCTCTCTCTCACACACACACACACACACAACAGACTGGAGCTCTCTGTGTTTATCCAAGCATCACGTCGTAGCATCAATTTCACTTCAACTGCCTCATGATTATTTCATGAAGTTTTTGGTTGCCTTGGCATCCTTTTTTTCCCCCTTCTACTTCACATTTCACAGGGTAGCTGTTTCTAAGCAGCATCTGATTATTTAAAAACTGGGCAGAAGGTGTTTGGAAACAAAACAGAAGAAAATTTTAATTAAAACTTCAGGCGTCAGAGGGAAACTAAAAACATAATTTGTTAAGGTAGAGGTGTGCGTTGCGCGTGCGCGTGTGTGTGTGTGTGTGTGTGTGTGTGTGTGTGTGTGTGTCTCGCATTTAATGTTTACACAGAGGCTGTACAGTTTAGGGGATATTTAAAGATCATCTCCAGTTCAAACAAAAATCTGTCCTGTAAAAGGATTAAACTTATTGACTTCCACTCAATAAAGCTCTGCAAATATGAAATATAATATTTTAAAGGAACCCACAAAATGACGTAATTCACTGAAACAACATTTTCCAACCACAACGAGTCTCTTGGTCAAGACGGGTCCACATTTTACCGCTTTCATTTGCTCCACTTTCCAGGGAACGTTTGCTAAACTGCGCAAGTTCTTTCATCCAACCTTGTGTGAAGACACGGAGGGCACTTGCTTTTCCTACCAAAGAATTGTTTGGAAGGTCCAACGTAGCTTCAGCGTCTGCAGGACAATAGAAACTACCATTTTGGGCGGGTGGCGTGTGAATGCTCACAAATATGGCAAACCATAAGCCATGTGCAGACGCTACTCCGTGAAATGTGACGCAGAGACTCATCAGTCGACAGGGTTACTGGGCGTCTTCCATCTTTATTTAGTGGCCCTTCGCTCCGCCGCCTGCGCACCGGTTTACAGCCCAAGGACGGCGCGCGACAGATTCACTACTTGTCATATTCCTGGCATGTGTAGGCGCGCGGGCGGCGGGACGGTGACATCATCAGTGACACGGCGCTGCCCTCCTGCCACCGACCCAAGGTCGGGAATCAGGCCAGGTGGCCGCGCGGCCCCTTTGATTTATTGTCCAGCGGCCGTCGGCGTGGCAGGACGGAGGGAAGAGGTTAGGAAAGCAGGTTTCAGAGTCGACTCCTCCATGTTTTTTTTTCTGTACAGCTCAGAAAAAAAGTGGAGGAGGGGGGGGTGAAAGCAAAGGACAAGATGTTCTTTGGAGAAAAAGAAGAAAAAACGAGGGGGGAAAAGGAAATGCCAGGAAAGGAGGTGAATGGCAATGGGTGAGCAAGACAGAGACATTGCCCCCCCCCCCCGACAGAGCTAGGGTGGAGGGTGGGGGATGGGTGGGGCAGCGCAGTCTTAAGGTGACAGGCGCCGGCGCGGTCGACGGAATTGATCGCACCATATGGCGGGAGGAGAGCCGCTGTGGATTCCAGTCACGGAGGCATGAACGAGAAATAATCCCCTCCTCCACCCCCCACCACCGCACCGCCTGCCGTTGTAGGACACACTTTAATAGCCCAGTAAGACTTTGGGGGAGGGAAGGGGCGGAGCCTAAGAGGCGGACCTTCCTCCCTAAAGGACTCTTTGACTCCCCATTTTCCTCCTCCGCCGCTCCATCCCAGGTTCCCCCTCTGCACTCTGCGGATCGGGATCGATGGAGTCCGATCCCAAATCGGACCGAGATGCACAGATGGGTGGCGATAGCGGGAAAATGCAGACTCACGTTTGTGCCACCCCCCCGCCCCCGCCCCCGCCTTCGCCCCGCCACCCTGCCTGCGTGCTGTTGGGAAAGCGGTTGGGGGGTTGGTTGGTTGGGGGTTGGCTATTCTGTGGCGAGAACCAATTAATTTGGAATGTGCAGCACTGGGACCTGGGAGGGTTAGACTTAAATGGGCCGCGCAGGCCCGGCTTAATTGTTTGATTGATTGGCCGCGACTGCGAGGCATATTTCTGCGCCGCCCCCCGAGCGCCGATCAATGAGCGAATGAGCGCCTCGCCAAAGCGCACAGCTTCCCGGCCCTCGCCATTCAATTAATGCCGAGGCCTTGGAGGTGGTGGCGGCGGCGCCCCTCCCCCGATCGTGTTACAGCCCCCAGAGACGAGCCTCCTCCTGTCTTATTGAACGGCTCATTGGGTGTAGATGCAGGCTGGGATGGGCGGGGATGGGTGTGGTGTGGTGGGGGGCTGTGCAGATGTGCAGATGAGGGGCGGCGCCGCAAGGAGGGGAGGGGTCGGGGGTCTGCAGGGGGGGGTGGGCTTTATTAGATTGGTAACGGGCACTACATACTGTATTGGACACAAATCGAGTTTCCCGACTAATCTGTCATTTAAACAAATTATCCCGGGGGGTGGTGATGCATCAGCAATACTGCAGCTCTCCAGGGGGGGCTGGAGGGGGTGGAGGGGCACTGATGGGTAATAGAGACAGGCCAGAGACTGACATTTTGTCAGGGCGGCGATGGATGGAGGAAGAGGTGACCGAGGGCGAGAATGTAGCATTCTGGTCGATTTAAAGGGATAGTTCCCACAAAACCCAACCCAGTTGCCGTGACATTTAATGGACAGCTATAATTCCTCACCATTTAAAATACTATGTTTTTTTAGCTGAATGGATTCATCGTAAGCCTCCAAGTCAGAGGCACATGCACATTGCACGGAATAAAGCAATGCAGCAAAGTGCGATCCAGCGGCTTAATCTTGCGGGACGAGATGAGAATTATGTTTGCTGTCAAGAATGTTTTTTATATTTTCCTCTTTGATTACTTGTAAAAAATATTCCGTCTCCTCCTCCGTCCAAACATAATGCGCCATTTTCACTTGAAGTGAAATGGTCATGATGAAGCGTAACCGCGTGTTACCATGACACTTTTGCGATATACCTCTTATTGATATGTCTGAAAAACCACCTCATGAGAGCGTCAAAAAAAAAAAAAAAAGAACACACCAGTGGTCCGAGTCAAAATTCCCCGCTATAACCTGAACAAAGTAAGATTCAGGAAGAAGGTCGAGTGTCAATCGACTGGAAGACTCGGAGACGACGTCTGCCTCCAGTCAGGTGAGGGCCGAGGTCGCCGCTGCCGGGGATTGACAGTTCCATTATAGTGAAGACAAACAGACAAACAGACAAATGGAGCAAGAGAAACACCTGCAACACGGCAGCCTGCTTGTGTTTGGCGCGTTAACCTAAATAAGAGCGGCTGCAGGCGCAGTTCGGCCTAAATTAAATCAACCGTGTTACAAAGAAAACATCTTCATCCAGTTAAGAGGAAAAACAGCAAGTGTTTTACACACTTGATAATTAGGAAAATACACACAGAAGATATAGTTGTCCAGATTTTCTTGCCTTAAAAATATGTTGCACTTGTGACTTATGGCTGTCTAGTTGTTTATGGCTTAAAATGTATTGTGTATAGGTTACAACAACTAAATCCTTTAATTTAAAGGTGAATCATTAATATTGTGAGATGCACAGGTCTTTAGCCCTGAAAGTGTTGCAGTTGTTGGGTTGATAAGTCAAATAATGAATGTGTGTTTTCGTCACGTGTCGGTGCAGTCGAGCATTTCAGAATAATGTGGCTAATGATCTACCTCATATGCCCATTATTCTTTATAATAACTTCTGGCTCCATGTGCAGGATGCGAGTTACACCAGAGGACGGTTAATGGGGCTCGCAAAGACCCGAAGGATGCTTCCTGATGTGATCATCTCTGGTGAGTACAGAGTAATGTGAAGACGTGTCAAAGCAGATCTTTACACCTATCAATACTCCAAACTCCTCCTTATCAAACAGAACACGTACTATCCAAATTCCGAGGTATTTATTTCTCATCCTAAACTCCAGAGGAGCAGCTTTGTATGGTCAATCACCAAATTGTTGAATCCCGGAAGACAGCAAAATTAGCCCTTCGTTTGCAACCTCACTTCTAGCAGGACTTCTAGCACTTCTGCTACAACTGACACTTTCTTGATCTTTGCACATGGTTGATGAAGATCAAAAAACAAAACCCAAACCTCTCCCACCCCATCTCCCTGTTCCCGCTAAAGCCGAGGGATGCTGAGTGCACACTATTCCACCCTGCCGAGTCAGACGGGGCGACGGGTCGAAGAGCAAAAGGTCCGCTTTAAATCTCAGGCCCCTGCCATTTATACATGACACATCTGCAAAGATCAGCCTCCCACTCGATCCGCCAGTGTCCTCTTGGATGTTTCTGTCAACATCTCCTTTTCTTTGTTGTCCCCCTCCTGACCATGCAGACACCCTTACACCTGCTCATCGTGGAGAAGATCCAATTCAAACGCTTCCAGACATTTTTAAATTTCGCAAAAGCAGTTGTGCAGTGAAACTTCCTTTATTTTTATATCCCTGTGCCTAAAGCATGTGTCAGGTGTGTGATGCATGCTGCACATCTTCAATAATAATCCAGACTTGGATCAGTTTTTTACCTTCTTGACAAGAAGCTGTCCCTCCACGGCTACGCGCTCAGACTTTTGCACAGCACGCGTGCAAATAGCAGACTTGCACGCTCGTGCCCACACAAGAAGCCCTAATTGGCAGTTTTCTCAGGCTCCTCTACAGCGTGACTACAAATACAAGGGACACGGGTGCTTCCAGCAGACGAGAAAAAGTAAGTTTCAAAGTTTCAAGTAATAATGATCTTTTCGGCCCTTAAACTGCTTAAAACATGCACTCTATCTATCTCTCTGCTAGCTCTTCATTCTCAATAACATACTTGTCTTTTTGGAAAAATGCAAAGATAAAATAATAAATGTATTCAGACACACAGTATCAGTGACGTTGGAATGAATTTACCAGTCAAATTGAACTGAATTTACAAAGAATTGGATGTTAATGACTTTCTAGGGTAATGTTTGTTGTAAGCTAACGAGTCAAAGTGGATTAATGATGATTATGATGATGAACAATAGTGAATTCATGCCACTAAAGCTCTTTTGCCAGGTTACAAATTCAACAAGGGTGAGCTGAGGTGCAGTTCCGTCCAAACATCAACCTCCATTCTATCAGGAACAACCATGTCAGCATCGACAGAGCAGTGTTTTAAAACCACAATTAAAACCAGGCTGCATTCATCCTCACTTGTGCTTTTACTGTTTTTTGAAACGTTGGTCAGCACCTTTTTCCAGGACCACAAATAAAAACAAAGTTTGCAAAGATCCAGAAGATGTTTGCAACCATCTTTCTTCCCTGCCTGCTAGTAAGTCAGCGTTACGAGAAAAAGCTCTGCAGGCACACACACACAAAAAAAAAACATCATTCACACCCACAAATGCAGCGATTTCATTTCATCCTTAATTGCATCTGTGCATAAAATATGAGAGTAGTTTTCAAGCACTCCACTCTGTGTCAGATACTTTTACTGCCTTCATCAGGTGGTTTAAAAAAATGTTTAAATTTTTTTTTAACAAAACTGTGCTGAGTAAAGCAGCTCATCGGAACAGACAAATGGAAGCGTGTGCAGTGTGTGAGTGTGCGACGGCTTCAGCCCGAGTGGCTGCTGAAATATGAATGCATGGTGTAAGTGCTCGACTCTCCCGCTCGCATTTCTCCCGCAGTCGCCGTCTTAGCGGAATAAGCTGTGACAAGGGAATTCAGGGTGAACGGGGTCTGCTTCAAAAGCCATTGCCGCTGCCGCTAATTATCTGTCAGCCCGGGCTGACGGGCAGAGGGACGCCGTCACAAGGAGCTGATCGCCGGGCGACGTGTGCAATTGGATTTGGCCAAACGGAGCCCGAGCACCTGACAAGAGAGAGAAAGCGGGAGTTGTGTTGCGCTGTGATTTGTAGGCGCAGCTCCCCTGGCGCCCGGAGCCGCTCCTTGGCAAGTATTCACGGTATGCATTCAACATGATTCAATATGAAAAAACTAGGAATGAACTCAGAATTTTAAAGCAGTACCTTCACAATACTGCCTTTTGAAATGATCTTGTACAGTATGTATCTAAATGTGAATGTCCGAAATCCACTTTGCATTTTCTCATGAAAATCTGTCTCCTGTCCATCTTTTACTTCTTTGATTTGCTCCACGTTTCAAAAAAGGTTGTGTGCCAAAAAAAGCATTTAGTTCTGAAAATCAGCCCTTTGTGATGTCACAAAAGGCCCTGATACTTCACTGACGCCTCTACCCCACAACACGACATTTTACTGGTCCTTTGCGAAGACCAGCGCACGTAAACGTGTGCCGCGTTGCCCTGTCGGTCACCGCGCCCACTTTTCACCCCTCTGCGTGTAATCCCGCGGCGCTCGACGTGGCATTTCCATTAATCCCGAAGTCCATGTTATATTTACCTCGGCGGGGCGTTGGGTGACACTGCTGCACCTGCTGCCACCGCGGGAGATGACGCAGAGTGGAAAACACATGTCGGGCCCCAAACTTTTTAACACAGCCGCTCCTGATTTAAAGGGACGACCTTTTGTGCCGCTGCAGTGCGCAGATTTACGTGCACTGCAGTGGAGGTCCAATGTTCTGGTCATTTTTCAGATCCTCATGTGAAGGTTTTAAGAGTCTTGCATGCCTGACTGTACTCTAAAACTATAACTCTTCTGAGACGCAGCATATTTAGCCCTCTGTTTACAGCCTGCAATATGCAGATGTTTTGTTGGAAGGGCCAAAAAAATAACGTTATGAGTATGAGTGCCCTTGTGACATCACATAGGGCTGATATTCAACACTGTGTATTTCAGAAGACTGTGTAGAAAGTGGAGGAAGAAGTAGAGACCTTTCTCACTTTGACAGAAACCTAGAAAACACTGTGAACTTTGCATAAGACAGTCCTTTGAACGTTGACTCGCTGTTGACCCCTATTGAAATTCTTTTGCTCCAATTTGTCCCCATCCCTTTGTGTACATCTCCGGGTTTGCCATAATGATTCGCTGTCACTACTGAGGGAAAAACTATTTTGTATAAGCTCAGAGACTTCAGACTTTTCTTTTTGTGCAATAAGTTTACTTTTCTTTTTTCACATTATTTCATTATTTCCCTGTGTTCCATCCACCCTCCTCTCCCCACCCACCCGTCTGTCCCCTTTCATCTCCTTGTTTTATCTCCGTCCCTCAGTAGTGGCAGAGCACGCAGGCTGAGACAGAAGTGACGTGTGTTTGTTTCCTCCGTGTCTTTGATGGGCCGTCGCTGCGGCCGGGGACCAGACGACTCCTGAGTCCGAACCAGATCTCAAGAGCGCGCAGACCCCTCTTTAACCAGCCTCATGACAGACGAGCCCTGCCCGACGACAGTCCTGCCGAAGGGGGCGACGCCGCTCGCCTCGACCGCAGCACACTCATCTTGAGGCACGTCTGCAGTGAGAGCCCACGAATCGAAGGCAGCGGGCCGGCCGAGGATAGCGCCAGAGTGGAGGAGAAAACTGAGGAGGCAGAGATGAAAGTGAAACAGGAGCAGGAAAAAAAAAGTTTTAACAGGACGGGAACAGATTAACGGACAAACTCCATTTGAGGAGTTCTGGCACGTCTTAGGCGTCCTTGAGTCGTTCCTCTGAACTCCGAGCCGCTCTGACAGATCAAATAATCCACACAGGCTTGCTGCATTCAGCTCGCACTTCTCCCCAGATGCCTCCCGCCCACTATTCATGACACTCGGAAGTCCAAGCGGCAGGAATTACGCCCCTGCGGTCCATCACCTGGTGGGGCCGCAGGGGCTGTAACTCACGGCAACGCTTCTGAGAAGTGAAGCCGAGGCAGGTCGGCGGCTCCGCCCTTCCCCGCCCGGGCGGCGCCCCCTGGGAGGGCGTTAAATAAGACAGAGCTGAAATCGTCAGACAGTTGACCTATAAATCCACAAGTGGGCCGCGGGAGTCGAAGTGGGGAGGAGCAGCCGAGGAGGAGGATTTGAAAACAACAGGTCTGAGAGCGGCCGATGGGGGCCGATGGTGGTGATGAGGGGGAGGGTGGGGGTTTGAAAGTGACAAAAGTGAAGAGAGACAGACAGGCGAAAGGATTTTAGGAGCTTATTCCCCTCTGCTGTCAGGCAGGACAAACACACCCAGACAGTGACACAGGACACAAGGGGTGCGTCCCACTCGACCCACTTTCCTCTCCAGCAGGTCCGGTCCATCTTTAATCCTCCCCCAAGAGAGTGTCTGGGTTTTTTTTTGGTTTTTATCCTGGCTCTCTCCTTTCTCTGTGCTTTTACAAAAAAAGGAAAGAGGGCACGTCGAGAAGTCAACGACTGGCACAGAGGCCGAGCGCTCCGCCTGCAGATGGAGATGGACGGATATCGAGCAAAACGACCCCGAGAGAGTCGGGATGAAAGAAGTCCCGCTAAAAACGGAGCGCTCAAGACGCAAATAATGCCCGAGCTTATCTGAGAATGGGATTAAAAAGCCGGTGTCGGGATACATAATGTTTAACCTACATACCCCATCGCTGGCGATTTCCACCAAGAAAGTCCCTCTTATCTGCTAATAGGCCTCGGTAATCCCTCAAACACGCATGTACGCTACTCGCGTCGGCTGCGTCTGATGAATACCGGATGAGAGGCAAGTCTGCCGAGTCGGCGGAGAGTTACAAGGATGGAGGATTGTTCCACGGTATCCGCGGCGGCTATCGGGCGTGGAGGCGTGCGGACGGTGAAAGCGGAAAATCGTGAAAGCTACATTTTGAAGTGGAACGCCGGGATGTGCTGCAGTCGTCGGCGTCTCAGTATCCCCATTTTGAAAAACCATCTGCGTCGACACGGGCGTGCGATGATTTTTTGGGATATTCTGATCACGGCGAGGCAGAACCCCGTGACAAAGATTGTGTAACCGTGGACGCTGCAGTTTTAAATGTGGCATGTGCAAGCTTTTCTGCTTCCCCGTGTCAAGAAATGAAAGAGGGCAAAAACATTGATAGTGCTGCGACTACAACTTGTGCACATTCATATCACTTTATTGTGCAGGAAATAATCAGAATTCAACTGCTGTCTGATACACGTCCATCATTTGCAGTCATTTTTTTGTCTTTCAATTGCACCCACAGAGTTTGACGACTGTTACAACCGTAAAGCTCAATAGAAGCGCCCGGGAATCGTGACCTACGCACTACGAAATCCTGCAAACAGTGGCAGCTGACTTGAGAAAATGTCGGTTCAATCCCCAATCGACAGAACAACAAAGAGCAGCGTAATGATGAATCACTACTAGGGCCTGCTTGCAAATCACTGGGAGCAGAATTATGCATTGTGCAACCCGAATGTCAACGCGGCCAGCTCTGCGACATTCATTTCTCTCTGGCGCACGAAAAAAACAAAACAAAAAGCAAAAAAACAAAGCAAACACTGGGGGCCATGCATAATATATGAGATCAAAGCTCGCCCTCCTCCCTCCCTGTTTAGAAGAGCCTCGGATTTTTGTTACACCATATTTACACCATCCTCTTATCAAATGTAATTAGTACCAATCACTTTTCTTTATGAAAGTGATGTAGAAGAGGAGGATGGTGGGCTGTGAGAGTTTTGGGTGAAAAAAAAAATGAGAGTGAGAAGAGAGAGAGAGGAATTGTTGAGGGTCAGTAGTTGGAGCTCAGCAGCAAAAAAATTAGTTTAACTGAATTAGAGGGATTAGATTGACTACGGCTGGATTGGACCCGATGACTCTGAAAGAGGAGGAAAAGACAGAGCGTGAGAGGGGAATGCGGCATCCGAGAGGAGGGAGGGGAGGGATCACGCGGAGAAGTTTCCGTGGAGTTGGCGAGGGAAAAGTCGTATTGCAGTAAAAAAAAAAAAAAGGGGAGGTTGGGGTGGGGATGAGGGGTAGAGATAGAGAGAGAGCGAGGGGAAAGGAAGAGGAGTGAGAGGACAGCTCAGCAGAATGTGGCATTCAGGGAAACTCTCAGGGGCCGAGAGCCGGAACCCGAGGCAGCAGACGACGCTGTGGCGGCCCTGTGCTCCGAACTCAGGGTTCAGCAGAGTTCCGCTGAGCAGTGCTCATCTGGAGCTGCAGTGCCCCTTAGTGGCCACAAGTGGATGTGCATTCACGAGCATGATAAGTTTCCAAAAGCGCGGCTTAGAGGACATGAGCAAATTAACAGTGTGCGTGAATATTATTAGAAATAGACGACAGGGAACTGGCTAGTGTTGAAGGGTAGGCATTGCATGATTTGTGTGTCTGTGTAAATATAAATTAAAACATTTGTATTGAAACAAATGCTGTATTATGTACAAGAGAAATTGCTTCTCAGGTTGGACGGAGCGGTTCCGGCTAGCGGACAGGGTCACAGCTGCAGGGCAGAGGGAGCCCAGGCCCGAACCAACGCCTTGCATTCAAGTCAACTGCTGCCCCCTGGTGTCGAGGCTGCCGCTGTCGACACTTTGCTGACTCCAACACATTTGGATGCCGCGTCCTAAAGCCCAGGAGGAGACTCTCAAGACGTCGATGCAGAGGCAGATACAAATTCTTCAGGGCTTGGCACCCTCAGCTCAGACCAAAAAGTGTTGACGTGCGCAAACAAGCGAACAGTCTTTCCTTCCTGTCCTCCCTCCTGGACGAGAATCAAGGCCAGTTTTTCATTTTTTTTTTTTTTCATTTTCCTGCATGTTCTACCGTCATTTAATGGATTCGGCCTTCACTGCAGAACGCTCGGTGCTTTGTCTGCACGCGGCTATGCATCTTACTCAGTCCCGCCACCCACACACACACACAGGTTCGGTTACGAAACAAAGGTTGAGATTCTGCACCACTGCAGAGGTCCATGAGAGCAGCAGAGCTGACCAATGAGATGGCTTCACGCATGTCGATGGAGCGAGGTCAGCCGAGCCCCTGCCGGAAGAGGGCAAGATTGCATGTCACAAGTTGTTAGCAGCCAATCTGTATCAGCAGTCCGGTCAATAACGGAGCAGCTGGATACCATACAGGACCCAATTGCTGCAAAGTGTCATTCAAGATTCAGGGTTCAAGTGAGACACAGACAGAGCATTGAAATTTAGTTTCCAGTGCTATGTGTAAATCTAAGGTTTGCAAATTATTAGAGAAAAAAGATCCACCTTGCTATGTGTGTTCTAACAGTATGTGTAGTCTGCCAATAACCAGCGGTGCACTGGTTAGCACTGTCACCACAGCAAGGTCAGGTTCAACCCCTGGGCCTTTCTGTGTGCAGTCTGCATGTTCTGCTCCATGCGAATGAAAAGACAAGTTTACCAAAGTGGAAAATTCTGACACACTTAACCAGGGCAGTTTTTGATAGAGACAAAAAACCCTGGGAGGCCTTACACAGACATCAGGATGAGAAGCGATGACCGCAGCATGGCTGACGCTGCAGTCCACAGGAAGCCAGGAGGCGGGGAGGAGAATGGGAGGAAGCAGCTGTTGTGCACTTTGCTGCCGCAAACATCTGCCAAGTCCAGGCTGGCACGTGGCCGAGGTGACTTCCCGGGCTCCACCAGTTCCTGGTATCGTCCTCAAAGTCTGTCAATAGACTGATGTAACTGGTAACAAGCATTTTTTTTTCTCCCAATATTAAATTATAATTACAATTCCGTCTCATTCTTATGCACGTATACATTCCCTCACTGATGGAGCACTTTTAAAGACCTTTAAAAGTTCAGCAGCACTTTGTCCTCAATACGCCCACAGAAGAGAGACAAGCGCAGGAAATACTCTGTTCCAGCAACAAGGCTTTTGACTTTAGGGGTGAAAACCAGTCGAGGCAAACAGAACGGCTCGGGAATCAGGGCAGATATTTGTACGTGATAATGAGAAATAGAGGTGAAGTCCCTCTCCGACCAGCCTTCTCACCCCTGGGTGTGTATTGTAATTACTCCTGTGGAGCTTTTGGGAGGTGGGCAGATTAAAAAGGAGTTGCGCCCGAGGCTGCCTGGCCCACTAGCCAGTTAGTAAGCCAGCAAGCCTCAAGTGAAGTTACAGCCACTCTTTTGTTCCTCTGAAGGTGACAGACATGTTCCTCCGCCTGGTGCCATGGTCCCCTCAATCAGTACTGACTGTACCCTGCACAACACTGTGTATATTTTTGACAGTTTGAAATATTAAAGCTTTAATTTATTTACTCAGTCCCACGGTTCTGCGTCTATTTGCAGATATGTGAGCTGAGGCTAATTTTACAATTACTGTGCATCTCTGGACAACAAAAATGCAACATAGTTGGATTCTAAATCACACTTTGCTATAAATTAACCCCTATCTGGTCAGCTACAGATACGAAACATAATAATTCTGGGTCCTCATTTCAAAATGGAGGCTACAAAATTTTCTTTCTGGTTTTACAACTTAAATTTTGACCTGCATCATGGAACGACATGAGGAGCTTCTTTCCTTTCTTCTAAAGAAGACTTGGGAGCTTTCATAACAGGAGGTGCCCACAGGGCCCCATCAGCAGGTCAGTGCAACGTTCAGACGACTTAATTTTCACCTGCTCTGCACAGCTTTAACTCAAGTCCCTGTCAGGAGCCTCACTGTGGCAATTATTGCCATTGATTAACTTTCAATCAGCCCCTAATTCGCACCTTCTCCCACGATCGATGGAAGCATCGTGCTGAACACTCTTTACACACACTTTAAAAAATAAAAATAAAAAAACAGCACCACCTCTAATCAATAACCTCTGGACAGTAAAACGCGAACTGCCAGCAGATGCTGCAGCCTTCTCGCAAGGCTACCACTCCCTCTAGTGGTGTGATATACCGCCGCAACAATTGTGCATGATAGGGGGGCGGGGGGAACACGGACTCTTGCAGCACGTTTACACTGGGTTCCACCTCTCAGAGAGTCCCAGTCTGGAGAGCTGAGCCAGGATTTGTGTTCAGGGTGTGAGTGGTGGTTTGGAGGGCCAGCAGTGATTCACACCGTGGCAGAGTGAGTAATGGTAGCAAAGTCATGCACCAGTGCCTTTATGAGGCACTTACTCCCCCCTCCTGCTTCCCAGTACTTAAGGCTGTAGATCATGTGTTTCAGCAGCTCCTGCCACACGAGCTGCCGCCCCGCCTATCACCACCGCCCTCATCATTAATAGGAAGATTGAAGCACCAACTGGGAGGTTAAGTGGGAGACGATAAAGATATATTATGTATAT
This sequence comes from Nelusetta ayraudi, assembly GCF_046127955.1. Taxonomy (NCBI): domain Eukaryota; kingdom Metazoa; phylum Chordata; class Actinopteri; order Tetraodontiformes; family Monacanthidae; genus Nelusetta; species Nelusetta ayraudi. Next base: position 1,251,034 of record NW_027466057.1, read on the forward strand.
ATGGGTGCATTTTGTAAATTTGACAAAGCAATACCAGATAGAAATGACGGGTGTTACAGTATGTCTATCATTTATGTTTCTTTTTTGTTGTTTGGTTTTGTTGGGGAAATTGAAATTCAACTGCGCTGAATTGTGGGTGAACTTTAAAACCAAGTCAAACAAAAGAGGGAAATACAATCCTGAAGTTAATCCTGCTAGAAGTTTAATTATTATGGAAACACTCCAACGGCTAATTTAAGGTCACAGTGAATGAGTTATGAGTTGAACAGCTCATTGAAAGAAGGCACACGCTCCTGTGAAACTAGTCCAGCTTGCGCAAAAATAAAACTGTAATATCCTGATTTGTCAAAGAACTGTTTAATTCAGACATAATATCAACAACATGAAGGAAATGGAAGCATGCACATCAGGTAAATTGTGCAAAACGTATTTGCGTCAATGGTTGTGGACTCCATGGCCAAACGTGTTCTATTAAATTTTAAGCAAAACCTTACAGTGTGCCCCGTGACCCTGAATAGGAATAAGCGGGTATAGAAGATGAATGAATGAACCTTACAGTGTCACCACTGGATGTCCAATAATGACTTTTAAAGAGAATTGAAGGCTCCACATGTTGATAGCGTGATAAGAGATTTGACAGCAGTGTGATGAGAGCATTGTTCAAAAATACAGTGGGGAGAAAAAACTGAGAACAACCCTTTAAGCATTTGGCAGCGTCTCTTTATTAAATCCATGTGAGTAAAACACAGAGACGCGACAAGAAGAAGTGAGAACACCAATCAAAAAGCACAACTTTCAACGATACTGTTAAATAAAAGGTTTGAAAGTACTTATAAAAGTGACACTATGCATATGTGTGCACATATATATTTATATATATTAAATTATTTCAATAATAAAAGCAATTAGAGAGAGGAATACAAGCACAATCACAATTAGGCAACTGGAACGTTTCAGTGTGAATTCTATGGTGCTGGCTGTGCAAGAGAAGGTAGTTGGTGGATTGCGTCCCTACTGCTGTTAAAAAATTAAAAACTTTGATTTGAAAGAGAAAGGGAAAAAAAAGAATAAGATACATCTTGATAGCGAGCGTGAAGAAGCCAAACAAACCAGTGTCAGCGTGACAATAATCACACAGATGTGAGATAAATAGGAACAAACACCTTGTAATTCAGCGCGGACGTGATAAAAATGACTGAGCCGCGTTGACAGAAAATGAAATTGTCGCTCCATTATTATATCCCACTCTGTTGGAGCAGGTTAGCTCTCCAAATATTGAGGTTATAGCATGTGATTAATGACAGGTTTAAAAAGTCTGAGTGAGGGTCAAATGTCACCGCCGCTGAAATCTTCCCTTCAGTCGTTCGTAGATGCTGTTGATGAACAGTGTGCGAGTTTCTCCTGTAATACTGCTCTGACGCACTTTGAAATGAAGGACTGAACTGCAAATTGATGCGGCGTCTTTCTCCAAGATCGCAGCAGGAGAACAAGAGAATTCAAAATTGCCAAAACAAACACTCGGTTTTATTGATGTTCTGGCGCGTTTTAGTGGGGTTTTTTTGTATCTAATTTGGTTTCTCACTGTGCTGTACATGTGTGTGTGTGTTTGACATTTGCGTAACACAGATTACGGAGAGGGTACAAAATGTGCGCGTTGGTGAGAGGAACTTCTGTAGCTCAACAATGCAAAATTTATAAAGCACATTACACCCAGTAAGCACGTCTGAGCTCCTGACGTGGGTGAAGCGGGTCGACTGACCGGGTCTGGCGAGATGCAACATTCTGAAGCTGGAGGCTCCTCCCTTTTCCCGGACGCACCAAAATACATGAACTATAATACCAACGCTGTGTTAAGCATTGCTAACAAAGTGTGTTCATACTGTGTGTAAACTAAAATGAATTGGGAAAAAAAAACAAACAGAATGTGGAATCCTCGTCCTGTACAGCAACTGGTGATTGTTGATCCCACCCCCCCTGCAGGGTTTTGGCAGTGGTCTAACACTTATGCTTCATGGCAAGCTGGAAGAGATCAGAGTGGGGAGGAGGTAGAGAAATTTGACTATTTTAAGAAGAGCCCATATAAAACCATTTTGAACAGAACAGAGATGTGACAGGGAGAACAGGAAGGTTGTAAAGGGAACACTTGGTTTGTCTTTGATCGAGAATGAGTGACCACTGTCAACCTGGTTAGTAAAGGACAGTAAGCAGTGTGGCTGTAGTCCTGTTCCAGTGGACCAGGACCACCAACCTAACCTACAATAAACTACTGACTGACTGACGAAATGTTGCACGCAGACACACACACACACACTCCAAACAAAGCATGCTGTTGCCGAGTGACATGCGCAAATTGAACAAGTGGGGGCAGTAGAGCGTCACTCCAGAGCCAGAGGTTTTGATTAAAAGTGAGCAAAGCTGAAGCAGAAGCTGCTTTCAAAAAAATGGAAAGACAGAGGAGCAGAAATTGGATTTCAAGAGTGAACGAGAAGGCGAAATAAGTCAAGGTGACCTTCTCTCAAGTACAACGTTTTGAAAATCGACCGTGTGCAGTGGTCCTTTAAAAGCATGTTTAAAAAGGTTTTTGTTTGTGTTTTTTCATAGCAGCCTGTTATGCCAAACTTTGATGAAAAAAAAAAAAGAAGCAGAGCCAAAAAAAAAACCCTGCAGACTGAAACTTCAGAAATAAGGATTAGATGCAGAGAGACTGCAGCTGGAGAAATAAAATTAAAGTGTTATATGCGGGTGGGTTTTGGATGAGACACTGGATTAAAACTGAATTTTGTTTTGCACCGGACAAAGACCACAATCCTTTTTTTTTTTTATTGTGATGGAGCAACTTGAGAAAAAGGTTCTGCTCCACTGCCAGCTGCCTTTATCACTCGGTGATTCAAATAAATATACAATTCAAACAAATAAATAAAAAAAGACCGACAGCAAAGTAACAAGTGAACCTTAAAGAAGCTAATATTGAGAAATGAAAAACAGAAGCACATGGATTAGTCTCAGTGGGGGGTCCTGGACTCCGCCGCCACCCCACCGTCCCCCACCCCCGATAATACCAGCGCCAAGTCATTTCTCTGCACTTATCACACTTGTTGGAATTCATCACAGTGGGAAAGCTCATCTATTAGCAGCTAGAAAGCCACGCAAGCCATGCAGGGGATTAGTTATCTTTTTTGGTGGGAGAGGTGGCGGGTAGGGGGGTATGTTTATCAGCACAAACACGGTACAGCAGCAGAGGAAGGCACGGCTGCGCAACACAACGAGCAGAGACAAACACACACTCAGTCAGGTGCACTCTTAGCGTAGCAATTTCCTTCTTGCGTTATTAGTATTATTCACTTATTTATATATTTAAACCTTGAGCTTTGTAGCCTTGCCATCGCCATCACGCTAATGGCCTCTTTAAGCAGCATGCAATTAGTTCTCCACGCAAACAAGAAATATGAGCTAGATGGAGAATGATGGAACATCCCACAGAGAGAGTAAATGAGGGGGAAAAAAAGCATTATCCTGGAAAGCAGAGAGCCTGCGCTGCTGCTGCTGAGAGGCTGAAGTCACGATGAAGCAACTCTTACAAATATCCTCAGGTCTTAAGGCAAACGTTTGATCTTTCAGCTGCAGTAATAACGCTTTCACATTAGGGCCGGAGCACTGAACTGCAAACACCCCGGGGGGGGGGAGGCTGCACTTTGCACCCCGCCACCCCACAGCCCTGACTCACCTTGTGCGCCGTGACGGCGAACTGCTCAGCGCTGTTCATCATCTCGGCCGTCTTGTCTTCGGCCCGACCTAATCGCTCGCCGCGCTCGTTCAGAGCCTGGCTGGCCTTCTGCACGGCGCTGGTCACGCTGTCGGCGGCCGAGTGCAGGATACTGTTACCTGAAGATGAGGAGACAAGCCGGGAGAAGCCAAAGAGGAGAAGAGGAGGAGGAGATGAGGAGAAGAAAGACAAAAGAGGTTTCGG